>NW_005178983.1:197785-594954 GCF_000350225.1 Chondrus crispus
GCAAGCAGGCGCGCGGACCGTCGCGGCGGCAGCGCCGCCGCTGCCGCCGTGAAGGAGAGGAGCGGCGGGTGCGGGGACGGCATGGCGGCGCGGCGGATCGGGGTAGGGGGAGGGCGTGGGAGGCGGATGGGGTAGGGGGAGGGCGTGGGCGGCGGCGGGGATCGCGCGCCGATGCGAGGAGGCGGCGGTGGGTGGAAGCGGGAGTGGTGGGTGGCAGCAGCGTCATCCGCAAAATCTCGGAGATTTTCTAAATTCAATCGGTGCCAGCGTGGCACCGATTGAATTTAGATTTCTCCCAGGCTACTGCAAAGTTTCGCTACGGTACAAACCCTTCGAAGGGTACAAGTATTACGGAGGCGGACACGATGTTGGCGGCGGCAGCAGCAGCAGCAGGTTCCATATAGAGGAGCGAGCGTCCTGCGCGCAAGCTTGTTTCTGGCAGAAATAGCCGGATGCGCAACGGGCAGCTGCCAGTTTCCGCGGCTGCCTGCCAGGCCAGGCATGCGTGCCGGCGGGCAGTGTGCCGGCGGCAGCGCGGTGCTGTGCTGCGGCTGTTCCGGGCGAGGCGCAGCGGCGACGTCATGGGTGTGCCAGCGCAGCGCACGGCGGCGCTGTTCCGGGCGCGCGGGTGTGTGGAATCGGGGGTGTGACACGACGAGGGGCGCGCGGAGGGGGCGCGCCGCGAATGGCTGCGCACACGTCCTCGAGGATGCCCGTGCACCGCGGCTGCAGGCTGCACGGACGATGCACGCCGGCGCGAAGCACGCGAGGTGGCACACTCCCCGACATTGCCGTCAGGGAGGGCTGCCCGGCGCTTCGCGCGCCGACACTTTCAGATTCCCGCGCCTTACAGACGCCCGCCTACAACCCGGCTTGCTCCCAACTAAACGTCGGCCTCACGTCGTCCGCGTCGCCAACGCGCTATGTGTGTGTGTGTGTCAAACACACACAACACAACTCCAAAAAAACTGCCTCTACGGTATTTACACACAGAATTCCGTAACGCGCTACCCCTGTTTCACCGAGTGCTTGTCCAGCGTTTCCTTAAACTTCATCCACAGCTCCCCGCTCTGCGGGTACGCGACCAGGCCACCAAACGACAGGAGCCAGCCGAGTCCAACAAACCTGAGCGGCAAGTTGCCGCCGTCCAGCACGGACATCATCTCATACGCCGCGGGGACGAGCGCCAGCGTGCACAGCCCGTGCACCTCCTCCCAGCGCAGGCCGTCGAACAGCGGCACGCGCACCTTTCCCCTCTGCAGCTCCTCGGCGCGCACCTCCACCACCTCCGCAGGGCTCGCGCCGCCCAGGTAGCGCAAGTCCGCGGCGGCCAGTGCGGCGCTGCCCATGGCCTCGACGCACTCCGCGACGGCGTCCATGACCCACGACGGCGCGCGGCGGCGGCGCGGCTGCGGCGGGGCGTCGTCGTCGAAGAGGCGGTCAAGCACGTGCGGCAGCGCGAGTGGCTGCGTGCGTTCCGTGCGTTCTCCCTGCGCGCGCTCGGCGGGCGCGAGGACGCCCGCGGCGGCGAGCTGCGCGACGGCCGCGTGCACGGCGCGGCGAACGCCGGGGTGTCGGTCGTCCGCGAGCGCCGCGACGGCTGCGGCGGCGGCGTTGCTGCGGGCGGGGTAGCTAGCGAGCGCGGCGGCGAGCTCCGCGCGCATCTGCGGGGCGTCCGCGGCGGCGAGCGCGCGGAAGAGCTGCGCGGCGTCGGGGCCCTCCATCTCGTCGAGGGCGTGGAGCCAGACGACGGCGGCGAGTGCGTCGCCGGGCTCGAGAGCGGGGCGGTAGACGACGGCGGCGTCCCAGCGGGCCGGGAGGGCGACGCTCTCGCGGATGAGCGAGGCCCGCTCGCGGGCCAGGCGCGCGGCCAGACAAGGGCTTGCTACTCCAGTGTCACTAATTTCATCTGCAGAAGGAGCGAGTGCACAGCAGCAAATATCACTGACTTCAAGTTGAAGACAAATAATGTAGGCCATGAGGGCCTTTATAGTCATTCCCACCTCCACCCCTCACTCTGTAGGAGTGATTCACTCCTACAAAGTGAGTCGACTTCGTTGTCTATCAAATTAAATGTCCCACCACTAATACTCGCTCCATTTCACGTCCCGGCTCGCAGCACAGTTCTGGGAATTCGAAGGGGCCCAACCACCGGACGTGTGTAACGCCCCTCCCGCACAATCTCTATCAGCATATCCCTCTTCACTGACGTAGACCCTCCTTTTCGCCCCATCGTTTCCAAATAAACTTGTTTCCCACTTTCGTACCATTCCCCACATTTCCTTATCATACGACGCTCTTCCCTCAACTCCCCACGACTCCTGGGAACCCGAAAGCGAGCCTTGTCACTGTTCTCGAGACAGAACTTGTGCAATTTCATTGCAATTGCTACAATTTCAGCGGAGTCTTTGACTGAATATTCCAACATCTTCAGAATCCTAAACTTCTTAATTAGCATGCCGAAAGATTGCTCGACGTGCATTCTCAAGGACGAATGATAAAAATTGAAGGCGTCCTCGACATCGCTAGCCATCGACGCCGGAACTGGTGTTATCAAATATTCACTAAGTTATACGCCTCATCTCCTGCAATCCAATATTCCAACTCCAATCGACCATCCTCCAGATATCGTCCTAATGACGATACAGCGTGTGCAAGCGCGTCGTGCGTAGAACCGCGGCAAAGGGCTGAAAAACAAATAAAACGGTAGTCAGAGTTCACAAGCGCTTGAATGGGGAGCGCATAAAATCCTTTTCGGCAGTAGAAAGTCGCGGGATGCTCGTCTTTTGACGGCTTTTTGATTCGGACAGAAATACCGTCGAGAGCTCCCACACAGCCGGGAAGCGGGCCCGGAGGGTTTCTAGAACGCTGGAAGTCGTCGGCAAGGTGCCGTAGTCCGTCGATAGAATCAGGGAGGCCTGGAAGGTCCAGTGCATTGTTCAGAACCTGGCGTGTCTCCTTAAATACTTGATAGACAGTGCTTCTTCCAACCTCGAAAGCAGCCATACAGCCATAAACTGTCTCCCCCCCATGATACGTAAAAAAATTCCTAGTCTTGCCTCTGGACTCACAATTTGCCTACCGGCTCTTGCTGCCATTTCCTTGTTCTTATCAAGGCGGTGACGTACTAAAAATAGGAGGCGGTTAAAAGTCTTTCGCTCCATACGGTATGTACGACTGAATTCTTTGTCGTTAAAAATCCTGTTGGCTCTGACAAAGGTCCATCCCCGTCGGAGATCTAAGGGCTTTGTGAATTTTCGGGGTCGAGGATAGTTTGAAATAGCTTGGTGCATTGAAAGGAGGGAGAAGAGAGCTGAGGTTGCGGTTAGTGCGGTCGTAGCAGTGATGATTCTATTGCCGTGCATTGCGTAGGAGGGATTAGATTGAGAAGAAAGGAGGGGAGGCGCACGGCAATACTGGGCAGTGGTTTTCGATCCGTTTTTTGACCACACAGCGCCGGCGATAGATACGCTATCCCGCGGAGTAAGGAGAGAAGTAGGGGTGAGATCAATTATTTATCCTGGTGATCCGGGATCACCCGCAATGGCCACGTTCTGGGTCGGAAGCGAGCCACGCTGCAGCGTTTCGCGTCCATGTCGAGGCGTCCCTGGGGCGAAGTTGTTTGACGCTGCAGCATGTCACGTCCCTGTCGATGCGTCCTCGGAGGGAATTTGTAGAACCCACAGTGTCCTCCCCGTTGTGTTCTGGCAATTTATAGCGCTGTATGCCTCTGTAACTCAGCACCGTCGCTCTGGGACACCTGTCCACTACTAACGTAAGTGAAAGGACACCTGTCCACTACTAACGTAAGGGGAAGGCGTGTACTTACATTAATAAATTAATAAATGACCGGCAAACTCGGGCAAGCAAAGCAAACTCGGGCAAGTTAAGACCCTCCCTCAAAGGTTCCCAAAGTGCTGCCGAAAGTTTGAGCAACTTTTTCTGCGAAACTCAGAAACAGTCTGGAGACGTGCACCCTCGCAAGAGAGATTCACGCGCTTTCGAAGTCCAGAATTGAAGGTCTTTGTGCTCGCACAAGCACAAAGACCTTCAATTCTGGACAGCTGGTGCGAGCACCAGATCATCACCTCGAGGACCTTTTCCATACGTAAGCAATTTGTAAACAGTTCGATTAGCTGTAATGATAGCTGTAATGATATCTTCCAACTGAGCCACTTTTCCACAAAACCGAAAAGAATCGGCAAACCATTGCCAAAACGTTTGCGGGAATTTTAGGCGAAACTATAAACGTCCGTGCAAGTTTTGGAAAGATGTGGTCACAAGTCACAGGCATAACTGGACTTACAGTGACAGGTATTTCCCGTAGCGGTTCCATCATGCTTCTTCCACTGTTGGCAGTGGCGCACCAATGATATTTAACACGCAATTTGCGAGAGAAGGGGCACAAATAATGCCCCACCTGCCACCAAAAAACACTTAGTGTAATTTGCGGAAACTATCCAGTAGTACTTACTTGGTATCGTTGGAAAGCACTGGGTCCACTGATGGCGACTGTATGGCTTTTTTTGGAATCGCAAAGCTCTCATCTCCTCAAGAGCTGATTAAAAATTGGCACTTTTCGCGGGAAAGACATTGGTAAAATAATCCAAAAACATTGCTTTTGCAGTATGAGCTCCGAGGGGTACGATAGTGTTGTCGACCTGCCCGCGCATATGTGTGCTCACAAAAACGCACCAGTTCGTTCTCGGATATGGCAAGCCCACTTAGATTCCATGAGGTTGGGTCTGAACCTCAACGGCGAGAGTCTCCTCAGGATGTGACAGTGCGCATCAAAGACTCCTCAGCCCCTCCTACCACGTCCCCATCCCCAAACGCCACCATGTCGTTGCCGCCGCGGATCCCCGCCCCGTCGCCTTCCTCTCCCTCCTCATCCTCCTCTCCACCGCCGCCGCCACCCCGCTCCAAGTCCCCTTGGACTGCGGGCGCGCCCACGCGCGCACACGCCCGCCGTCCGCACGGTACACGACGTAGCGCCCGCCTTCGCCCACGCCACGGATTCCGCGCTCGCGTCCGCCGACCTAATCCTGCATCGCTCCTCCTCCATGCTGCGCCTGATATCCATCTCAGAGGGCTCGCTTATCGCCTTTTTCGGCTACTTCCAAACCATCTAGGTTTACCTCCCTTGTATTTTTGCCCTGATTGACAGTACTGCCAGAATCTGTGACTGTGCTTTGGAAAAATAATGTGACATTGTTTAGGTCTTCTTCTGATAGTGTCGGAGCGGGGTTTTCTCGATTGGGTTCCTCGCCCATCACGGACGCTGGAATGCCTTCTTCATTTTGTATATGTACAACAATTATATCACCCAACAGCAGCCGTCGAACCTCCTTAGCAGATAAACATGGCCATAAAACTGCTCTTAGAGTTTTCCCCTCTACAGAACAGGGTTTTGCCGCCTTAACGCCATCAACAATCGCACCTTTCAGTAAGGCAACACCTACATTTTGCTCCCTAAATGACCGATATAACTCAGTCTGGGAGGACGGTAATAAAGTGCAACAAATTGACAACAACATCCTCTCAATGAGTGTATGCAGGCTGTCCAACTCGTCAAACTTGAGCTCGCTTATTGGAAATAAACGTCGATCTTCACGTGGCAAACGTTTTGTGTCCCACCTTGGAATGTTTATAGCTTCCAACAATCCAATAGGATTTATCTCATGATAACCAGATGCATAATCTTGGGATAAATCCTCTCTATCACATGAAGGCGAATTATTTTCTGAGGAAGAGGCCAGCCGGATTTTTTTGGCAGCAGCACCGGCAGATAGTCTTTGAAGGCGCTTTGGGGCCTTGGTCGGACGCCCAGGGCGTCGTTTTGGGCCATGACAGATGTAAGATGGGCATCGCGGGCATGTACCGCACACACGACAGACGCCTTGCTTATGTCCGCATGTTATTGGGGATTGAGATTGGCGCACCAATTGACAACAGTCAATGTGAAGAGAAGAGGTTTGGGGGGATTCGGCAAGCGTTCGAGACCTGAATGAAGTAGTCGCCGAACCGAAGGACTTCTTGTGAATATCGAATTCACAATTGCAATTGCTGACGACAAGAGGATGTTCTGCCGTAAACGTCGGCCTCATGATATTGAGAACGAACGAGCACATGACGCTTCTTCGTCCTGCATCTCTTGCAATCTCAATGCATCCAACATTGCTGGATACTTTCGCGAGTGGATATGATGCACTGGGTCATTTTTTGATTATTTTTACCGATGTCCGAAAGAGCCGTTACACCCGTCAGCCCCCCAAATCACTCACCATTGCTGTCAAAATGCGAGACCCTTGTCGTACTCCAATCAATCCGATACTCCGTGGGATGATCAGGGACACTCCAAGCGACTGTTTCGTGAAGAAAGTTTCGAAATCCGACCAATGCGCAGGTTTTGCGCAAAATTTTATGTGGCTGATTTGGTGCCCATTTTCTCGCAAATTGCGTGTTAAACGAATAAAAATGCGCCACAACACGGCATACCAGGCGAGCTGAGTCATGGATCCAACACCAGGGGCAAAAATGAGACGGGGCCAGGGCCAGAACGTCTCGGAGCGGATGACCACGCAGGACCTATTCTCCTGATCGCGACTCTGTCAGCGCCAAACCACCATACAGTCATCCCTTGATTTAAGGAACCTTAAGTAAGGAATTCTTTGTTAAAAGACGTCCGAGGGCGTCCACCATGCCCGTGGTATCATTTTTGACCGTACCAGAGCCATTACTTCAATCTCTTGATGTAAGGAAAATTCAGTATAAATCCGATTCCAGAAAGCGTCATACAAGTGCCTTTAATGTCACATTTACACTTTCAGTAAGGAATCTAAGACAGAACCGGATCTGGGTCCTGACACTATGGCTCAAACATAGTCTCAGTCAAAAATGCTTAATAATCAGGACCGTAGCTCCATCATTTCCCACCCCGACGATCCACTCCAGCGCAATGAAGCGAAACACCCTCACCTACGCACAGAAACACGTTATTCATCAAGAAATTACGAAACGTCGCAAGTCTGGTCACAATCTCATCCTCGACGAGGTCTCTAAGTGGGCGAAAACGGAGCTCAGGCTGTCTTTTCTCCGTTCAAAGCCCGTGTTGTCTCGTCTCAGTCGCAGTGGGAACTTACAGCCAGGAAACAATGCTCAGATGATGCGGCAGCATTCGCCTGCTCAACCCGAGCTCGAAAAACAACTCGCTGCATGGGTCAACAGTCTCAACATGCAAGGTCGCTGTGTGTCTGGAGATATGATACGCGAAAAGGGAAAGCGGTTGCTGCAGGATATTTGCACGGATCTCGGCGAAAATGGTCCACGCTTGAAGTTCACTGCAGGCTGGTTGTGTAACTTCCAGCGTCGATGGAATTTGAAGGCTCGGAAACTTCATGGAGAAGCTGGTGACTCAGATGACGAGGCAATTGCACAAGCACTTCCAGATCTCCGTAACTTGTGTCATGAGTACAGGCCAGAGGATGTTTGGAATGCAGACGAGACCGGCTGCAATTATTCGATGGCGCCCGATCGCAGTATATCAACGTTTTCAAGGTCAGGGCACAAGAAGCAAAAGAAGCGGGTAACATTATCGGTGTGCTGCAACAGTACGGGATCCGAGAAATTTCCTCTTTTCATTAGTGGTTCTGCCCATCGGCCGCGATGCTTCCAAAAGAGAACTGGAGAGCAACTTAGATTCGACTACGGTCATAACAAAAAGGCATGGATGACCATGGCTCTGTTTTTGAGTGGCTAAAACGCTTTGACACGTACATATCTAAGACCTCTGGCGGTACCGCTCTTCTCCTTCTCGATAATTTTTCTGGTCATGGGACCAAAGCAAAATTACCCGATCTTGCATCGGTTCGAGTAGAGTTCTTGCCGCCAAATACAACTTCAAAACTGCGACCACTGGATGCGGGCATTATTTGCTCTCTAAAAAGGAGATATCGATCTGCGCAGTACAACCGAGCTTTGGATTCTCTCGAGGAAGAAGCCGGAGATATTTACAATATATCACAACTTACGGAAATGCGATATCTCGACAGAATCTGGAAAGAACTACCTTGTCCATTCATTGCAAATTGTTGGCGAGCGACTGGACTGATTGGTACTAACGTAAGCAAGCTGCAAGCGGCAGATGCCGACAATGAGATTTCTGAAGAATGCACGGAGCTCGAAGCCGTTATCAGTGATTTAATGCACACGCGGGATAGGATGTCAGTACGCAATATATTGAACTCTGATGACACGGACATTTGGCGGGGATTCAAGCATGGAGATATGGTTGATTGTGTAGTTATGGCTGTCACTGAGCAGGGCCGTGGGGTTGGGGGTTGATGTGAATCGGATGAGGAGGATGAGGCAGGGCCAGTCATCACCTGTGAGGCGAAACTGAAATCTATCGCCCTTCTACTGCGCGCGAATGAGTCCAGGACCGAGATCGATTTGGAACTACACCGACGTCTGCGTTCATTGCGCAGGGAGATTCGGCGTGAGCGTGCTGCAGGCTTACGTCAAGCTCGCATCGACAGCTATTTCCGAAAATAAATGTTTGCTCTGTAAAAGGAATTCCTTAGGACAAGGAATCCAATCATGTCCACCAGCCGATTCCTTCTATCAAGGGATGACTGTACCAAGCACGGTTGTCGACCTACAGTATGTTTAAAAAGCTACACGAAATTGATACAAATACGCGAAATTTGATATGACACAAAACAGAAACACGTCTTTAATACTTTGTTGCGCCACCACGGGCGTCCATAACCGCATGCATACGACGCGTTAGACTCTTGTAAAGCGTCAATAAAAGCTCGGAACCTACTGTAGACCAAGCTTCCTCGATAGCTACCTTCAAATCTTGGACATTCGGGTAATGCTTACCTCTAGCATAAACCATCCTAGCCATCACACCCCCGACATTCTCAATAATGTTAATGTCTGGAGACTTCGGAGGCCATGGTAGGGTATAAATGGCGTGCTCAGATAGGCAGCTCCTTATAAAACGCGACGTATGAATCGGTGCGTTATCTTGTTGATAAAACCAACGCTGCGCTTCACCAAATACCTCCGACGCGAACGGCAGCAAACCACTACGTATAACACCAACATACTTGATAGAATCCTCTCTGCCGTCCATAAATATGAGCGGAGATACTCCATAAAGACTAATTGCTCCCCAAACCATGACCGAAAACCCACCATTTTGTCTTTTAGAAAACATGCGCTCTTTAGAGCGTAAACCATGCCAGTAGGATGCCAGGCCATCAGGGCCATCACCTTTCAACTTTTTTTCATCGCTAAAACCACAGAATTCCAAAATGCCTCACCCTTGCTTATGAACTTACGGCACCATTTCACCTTATTTTCTTTATGTAGAGGGGTCATTTGTGGTGCCGTTATCATTTTTTTGCGTCTGTATACACTTGTGTATGCGGGTGAAGCTGTCCAGGGAGTAGCGAGTGACATGCCGACACCTGGCACTCGACCGAACGTGCACTGTCCTACATATCGCCGACGGCCGGGTGAGAGTCTCGTGACTTCTCGGCTATGTCTATTTCTCTTTTGTGAAAGAGAAATTCCCCTCGACGCGAGGCCATGACAGGTTCTAGTAGAGTCCACTCAGAAGACTCTGGGAAGCATGAATGACAACGACATAGACGGCACGGCGGCCGCCTCGCCGGTTGGCACACGCGCGCCAACCGCTGCGAACGACGCTGGAGCAGTGGCGCGTGCAGCCTGGGCGATCGCAAAGCCCGAGCCCCGCGACTACGCGACTGCTGTGACTGAATGTAGTGCAATACCCGTCTCGGGTAGAGGGGTGAAAGGAAGTGAAAAAGGAAAAAAATTGGATACTGTAGTCCGGGTTTGGGGGACACACGTGTGCAACGAAGCGCACGATTACTTTAATTATTTAATTTATTTACTAATTAAATCTAGAATCTAGAGCCGGGAGCTACTGTACTTGCCCCGGCGGGGCTCTATATAACTTAGCCCTTTGACCGAACAACTCAATAAACCAACCCGAGTTGCCGGAGTTGAATGTCGCCTTGGTCGAAGTCCGTCTCTACCAAGACGCTCCCTTTTCCCTAAGCCTACGGCATCCTCTATCGCTCGGGGGTTCCCTTTTCTTTTTCCTTTATTTCCCTCTCCTTTTCTATCTCTAATTCTACCTATTTTTCCCTTATCTTGTGTTGGTGCCATCGGCATCGGTTGCGACCGAACCTGTGTACGTGTCTATGCCATGGGGCGACACAGTTGACGTAGCGCTGCTACTGTGACCCATTTTCCGACGGAGACTGTTGCAACGACATCTCCCTCGAAGGGCTTCGTCGTGTTACGAGCCAGTGTTGGTGCCATCGGCCTCGGTTGCGACCGAACCGGTGTAGGTGTTTCGAGCCATCGGGCAACACAGTTGACGTAGCGCTGCTACTTTCATTTCATCCCGTCGGGCTGCGTTGCGACGCCCCCGTCGAAGGCCTTGTCGCGTTACAAGGTGTCGAAGAAGCTCAACGAGCATTGGCCTTACAACCCAGTGGAACCGGGGTACCTAAGTACGCGCCCCACTCCACACTCGTCGAGCAGTTCTCTTCGCACGTCTTTACCACACCGATCCCGGGCCGGGCTATTTCTCTGTGCCCCCCCTATCAGGGATCTGAGCTATTACGAGTCGCAAGCTCGTTTAAACGGAGAAGGGAGAGTCGGACACTCCGTAGCGCTGTGCCATCGGCAGTTCTTCTTTTTGCTGCTGTTGTTGTTTTTGCTGGACCATCGCACCGCGGTCTCTGCCTGACAGGCGCATTGCACTACAAAAGTGGTCTCCCGATCTAGAATTGTCTACAGCAAACCCGACCTAGAATTGTGTCGACGACAGCCTCGGTCTGCAGTTGCACTACAAAAGTGGTCTAGGTAACGGAGTCTCTTTTTTACTTTTTGTTTGTAACTTTTTTTGTGTAGGTTCGCTCGTACGATCGAAGTCGACAAGCGCTGCCGGGGACGTCGGTCCCGGGGCGAGTAGGAGCGGATCGGTAAGGGCGTCGAGGATCCCGCGAGGTCCTCGCAACCGAAGCCAGGCCAATACGGCCACGGATCCCGAAGGTCAAGATTCCCCGACGGGGATTGAAGCCGACAAGGATAACCTATCCTACAGGTTCGAGAAGATGGGCGAGGAAATTCGCCAAGAGATGACGAAAAATCTCGAGGCTGAATTAGCCTTCGTCCGGAAGCAACTGGAGTTGCAAGCATTCAAGTTCCGCACCGTTTTAGGAGAGCTATCGGCTCGAGTGGATCTCGTCGAGAAGGAGCGAGGTGATGCGACCGACGGTCTGGAGCCAGAGGTCCTAGCTTCGTTGAAAATTTCAGTCAAGGACGCAAGGCGCGACGCGAATCAAGCCTTGGAGTCCTTAGGTAGATTTAGAAGCAGTATCGACGACCGGTTCGACCGCGCCGCTCATCGTCTCAAGGACCTTGAACAGGTCGCCGGGCAAGAGCCGCTCCCAATGGGTCGAGAAGGCGACCGTCCATCGAAGAAGGACAAGGCCGCGGTACAGCGGAGTTCCAAGTCGAAGACTTCGAAGAAGAATATGCGACGCCGGAGCAAGAGTCACGGTAGTGACGAGCCGGAGGACCAAGACTCGGTGACCGAGTCGAATGGCCTTTCCGAAGATGGTGACGACGGTTCGTCGAACCATGCCAGCGATTCCGAACATCGTTCAGAGGAAGGAAAAGGAATTTCGCAGGGCAAGAAAATTACCTCCAGACGGGGCGGAGTCACTTCGTCCGCCTCGCGGAGAGACAAGGACGCTGAGCCAGAGGGCGTCGCAACGCGACGCGGGCCGCGATGGGAGGAGTTGGAGGAGCTGAATCCGACCAACTACCTATTCAAGAAATTACTTTCGTACCGAACGTACCGCTTGCGGAACCCGCAGACATATTTGTCAAGTTCCCGGCGGACCGCCGTGCGAAAAATCAGGAGAGATATTCCGCATAAGATGAAGAAGGACAACACGTTCACATTGTGAGGAAGGGGTTCTTGTGTTGGATTTTTTGGCAAAATTAGTTCAAGAGTTTGATACTCAAGAAATGAACGAGGGGCAAGCGATCCACTTGTTGCCCGAATTTCTAAGCGGCATCGCCTTGAGACAGTACACTTCGGTGTCTCAGACGGCCGGGTCCCATCACGGAAAGGTGTCCGTTTGGCCAGAGGCCGTACAGTGGCTGTTGAGGAGTTTTGCAACCGACGAGGCGATCCGTCAAGCCGTGCTCGCATCGCGAAAAGTACAGCAGCTACCGTCTGAAGACGAGATGGAATTTTATATCCGTCTGACGGACGCGAGCAATCGATGTGGAAACGTATATTCGATGGAAGAACAAATGACGATGTTTATTGAAGGACTCGATTCCGGTATCAAGCCAATGGTATTTCAATACCGACAACACACTCGGGACGTTTCGTTTTTGAGACTAGTTAATTAGGCGAAGGCGTATGGCTCGGCGAGCCGCGCGAAGGACAAGAAGACCAAGAAGGTCACGATTCAGACGCCGTCGACGTTCAGGGCGGGGAAGAAGCCGAGAGCTTCTTACCCCGGTCGTAAAGGTGACGCCGCCGTCCACTTAGCCGAGTCAATATCCCCGTTAGATGAACTCCGTGCGAACGGAAGCAGCGAAAATCATTATGAAGGAGCATTGGTAGCCGAAGGCAATTTTATTGAGCCATCGGAGGACTACGGACACGAGGACTACGGGGCAAGCCGGTCGTCAACTCTACCGACGCCACATACACGACGGAGTCGTTTTCAGAACCCACGGATCCCGTGATGATGTTTCGGGGGCGCGGCCACACGCCGGCGCCGCGCATTCTGATGGAAGACAATGGTACGACGTTTCGATGGCCAGGCTGGATAGGAAGGCCGCAACATCAAGGAAGGCCGCCGGCCCGTGGAGGACCTAGGCCGCAATATCCCGTCAAGTGCTGGAAAGTGTGCTATCATTGTTACGAAAAGGGGCACGCCGCGCCAACGTGCATTCTTTCCCTCCGGGAAATGCTCCGGCTTTTGGGAAATTATGAGGCGTTGTCTCCGATGGAGAGATTAGAGATACCATCGACGAGTTATCTGAAGGTCAAGAATTGGTTCGATTCGCAGACGGCGAGCACGCCGAGTGCTTCAACGCCGAGGTCGAACCAACCCTTCAGAGGGCCCGCCGCGGGGCCCGCGTCGTCGGACGTGAGAAGGAACCCGCAGCGGCAGGAAAACTAGAGAGGGGAATCTCGCATGAGTTGCGAGAGGCACAGGGTCGACGTACTGTGCCCGGGGCCCAGCCCCGTTCCCCGTCTCTAAGGGAAAAATCAGGCCCCGATGAGGAGGTTGTTGGATTGGTGGATAAGCCCAAAGGGCCGGCCCAAGTCAAGAAAATTTTGAGCCGAGCCCGAGATCATCCGCTGGAAGAAGTTTAAAGACCCTGGTACAGGGTTAAGCGAAGGGAGTGTCCCGAGAAGATTTTGGTTCTTGCGCAAAAAAGCTACAAAGTTTACGCGGACATTGGACCAACAGTCGGATTGATGAGCCGGGTGTTGTCTGTATTAGACACCGGCGCGGGACCAAACCTTGTTCGAAAATCGGAACTCCCGGCTGGAATGGAATCTCTAGTGTCCTACGGACCGACCCAAGACATTGGCGACGCGAACAACAGGCCACTCCAGACTCTCGGAACCATCATGATGCCCGTGAGACTTGGACGATTTGTGGCTGCTGCCGAGTTTATTGTATGCGAAAAGCTTGCAGTACCGCTGATTCTAGGAGCGGACTATTGCGATAGGTTCGTGGAGGCTATTTACCCACGGAAGAGGACAGTGGAGTTGGCGGATTTCTCAGAGGTTCCGATCGTAAGGCGGTTCTCGGCGAGAAAATCGAAGAAGCATCTGGTCCCTGGAAAGGGCGAAACTGATGCAAAAGGGGAGCGAGTTTCCCCAGGGTGAAGGTGGCAAGAGCCACAACCATTGAGCCAGGGACGCAACACGTAGTCGAATGTACCTCGAAGAGGACGGGCTTGGTCGTAGTTCAACCCTACGCACCCCTATACGACAAGCACGGATTGATAAGCACCAACGGTGTAGTTCAGGTTGAGCCTGACAAACCTTTTAGATTGCTTGTAGCGAATTTTAGAAATTACCCTGTCAGGGTTCAAAAAGGCCAAGTGGTGGCGGAACTACTACCGCACCCGAGAGCCGTATTCAAGAGCAGTTCCACCATTGGTGAGGTACTTGGAATTCAAGAAAGGGACGAGGAAAAATTTACTAATTCCACCCCGCCGCCTACGGGCGAGAGAAGGTGCAAACCGTCGGAACAAGATCGCGAGGACCAGCAAGGAGAACGGGAGGAAGGGCTTTCCGCGACGGCAACTACGAAGCCGGAGCGGCGGATTGAGCCTCCCCCGCCAGACGTGGAGGAGCTCGACCTGAGCCACGTGCCGGACCGGCTGCGCAAAAGATTCCGTCGGATGTTGAAAAAATATTCCCGCATGTGGGATGGGACCCTTGGTGAGATCAACACCACGGTCCACCGAACTGAACTGGCGCCGGATACAAGGCCAATTGCGCAAGCCCCGTATCGGGCCGGGCCTAAAGCCCGCGAAGTAGAAGATGCAGAAGTGCAGAAGATGTTAGAAGCAGGAGTCATCGAACCGGCGCAGTCATAGTGGGCGTCGCCCGTTTTATTAGTGCCGAAGCCGGACGGATCGATGCGCTTTTGAGTAGACTATCGCAGGTTAAATGCGGTAACGGTAAAGGACACGTACCCTTTACCGCGCATGGATGAGTGTCTGGACTCGCTTGGTGACACCAAGGTTTTCTCCGCGTTGAACGCAATCTCGGGATATTGGCAGATGCCTATCCCTAAGTGCGACCGCGACAACACCGCATTTTCGTGTCACTCAGGTCTGTATCGCTTCTCAAGAATGCCCTTCGGGCTAACCAACGCGCCAGCGACGTTCCAGAGAGCAATGGACATCCTGCTCTCTCCGTTCCGTTGGAATTGCTGTTTGGTGTATCTGGATGACATAATAATTTTTAGCAAGTCGTGGGAGGAGCACATCGTGCACGTGAATGAAATACTTTCTGTATTGGGGAAGGCAGGTGTGAAGCTCAAGCTTCGCAAGTGCGTATTTTTTGTGGAAAAGATCAAGTACCTGGGCCATGTCGTTCGGCCAGGTACATTAGAGGTTGATGTCGCGCGAACCGCCGCGTTGGAACAAGTGCAGTACCCTCAAACGCAGACCCAGCTCAGAAGCTTCTTGGGACCCTGCAATGTCTACCGCAGGTTTGTCCCCCATTGCGCGAAAATCGCGCATCCGCTCAATCCACTATTGAAGAAGGGACAACCGGTCCAGTTGGAAGGATTCGACGAACCGTGCAAGAAAGCTTTTCATAAGCTCAAGGACGCCATCTTGGCACCGCCGGTGTTGGCGCTGCCGAAGAAGGACCCACCCTACTCGGTAGATACCGATGCAAGCGACTATCAAATTGGCGCTGCATTATTTCAGACACATCCGGATGCGCAACGTAAACCCATCGGGTTCTTTTCAAGAACGTTAGCCGCAGCCGACAGAAACTACTCCGTATCAGAAAAAGAATGTCTAGCGGTAATTTAGGCCGTACAGACTTTAAGACCATATTTATATGGCGAGCACTTCATTGTGCATACCGACCATGCCTCATTGAGGTGGTTGATGAACGTAACCGACCCCAGCGGGAGATTAATCCGATGGAGTCTCCGCCTCTCGGAATTTGATTTCGAAATCAAGTACAAGAAGGGCAAGGCGAACAGTCAAGCTGATGCCCTGTCAAGATTACGGACAGCTGGAGAAACCGTCCACGAAATCGACGACGAAATCCCATGCTTTGTGGCCGAACTGGCCGAGGGTAAAGTGGAGGACGAGGACAGTTTTGACGCGTTAGAAGACATCCCCGCTCTTGAGGGGGGGGAACGCCCCTGATCGCCTCGATCAATTCCAAGCTGTCGCTCTGGAGGAGCTCATTCGCGAGCAAGCCGTCGACCCCTTCTGCAACCGCATCAAGGAAGAACTGGACGCCGGAAAGGTGAGAACGTTCAGCATGGAGACCGGGGAACTCGAAGAAACTCTATGCCGTGCCGCGGCAGAGTTTGTACAAGTGGTGATACCATAATTGTTAAGGGACCGCATCCTAGGGTTAAGCCATTACGCAAAATTGGCAGGACACCCGGGAGGCAGGAAAGTTTACAAGACATTGAGAAGATATATTTTTACTGGCCTACGATGGCCCTAGACTGCTATGCAGTCGCGAAGAATTGCGCCGCATGTGCGCGGGAAAGGGTGAAGTTAAGAAAAAACACGAAGGGAATGAAGCTGTTCACGCCCAAAGCTCCGCTGGAGTTTGTCGCCATCGACATCCTCAGCGAGCTAATTACAACTAAACGAGGAAATCGGTATATTCTCGTGATCAGCGATCGATACTCGAAACTGGTACGAACCGTACCGTTGAAGAAGATATCAGCTGCGCACATCGCACAAGCCTTCTTTCACCATTGGTATTCGTGTACGGACCGCCGGTCAAGCTGCTGTCCGACAATGGAACACAGTTCACGGCCCGGTTCTTTCAGAACGTCTGCCGAATTCTCGGCATACGCAATGTGTTCACGACTACGTACCACCCGCAAGCCAACGGCCAAGTTGAGAGGTTTAACCGCACGCTGACTTCCGCGTTGCGAAAAAAAGTTGGAGAGCATCCCAAGGACTGGGACCTATTTAGCGACGCTGTGACGTTCGCATACAACACGCAAGTTCATCGAACTACGAATATCGCGCCCTTCGAGCTGGTGTTAGCTCGGGCGCCGAGAAGCATTGCGTTACAAGCACAGCCAAGTTTGGAAGGATTTAGCTCGAATCAAGCGTATTACCTGAAATGGCAGTCGTGGTTGGAAAACCTGACGAAAGGCGCTGGTAAGAGCTTGCGGAAAGAACAAGCGCGCTACAAGCGAAATTTCGACGCAAGGCTCCGCAAGCCGAAGTATGACATCCCTTCAGGATCATACGTATTCCTTCGGAGGGAGCAAGGCAGGGCCACCGAGCCGAAACATAAGTTGGCACAAGTGGCTACGGGTCCGTATCAAGTGAAGGAGTCAACTGAGAATACGGTCGTCATCGCTATCGGCGACCAAGAAGAGCGCGTGTCGCGAGATAGAGTCGAATTAGCCCCTAGTCCCATGGACTACACGCCGATAGTCGGGCTATGACAAGCGCAACGATTCCTTAACCGAGAAGGGGAACGAGAAGAACCCGCCGCGCAAGCTAAGGATAAGACGGATGACGGACCTTTGATAAATCAGGAAGCTGCGGGCATCCCGCCCGATCTACAAGAGATGGGAGGTTCGGAAGAGCAGGATGAGGATGAGTCGCTGGCTCTTCGGAACGGGACGGACAGTTGGACACGCAGGAAGAAGGAACCGGGGGGTCAGGAGTACGTGATCGACAAAATAGTCGACCACGCTTATCAAGATGGAAAATTAATTCTCAAGGTGGAATGGTATGGCTACGCGATTGAGGACGCAACGTGGGAGCCGATTTCTCAGCTACCGCGCAGCGCAGTGGTGACCTATTTCCGGAGGAAGAAACTGCCCCTCCCGCCGCAAGTCGCACGCGCGAGATCAGGATGAGCTCCATACAAAATGTGATGATGGAAAGGGAAAAGAAGACGCGAGCTGCAACCAGTTTCCTATGTTTTTACCTTCTTAACTGTTCTGTTTCGTTTTTGTTTTTTTGATTGTTTTTTTATGTTTGTTTTCCCTTCCCGAGACGCATCTAGGTCGGCCATTCCGGAGCGAGCGTGCGTAGTTTCAGGAGAACACGACAGGCGCCCAAGGGCGACAGGGGATTGCGAACCGCCGATCGTGTTTAAGGCTACAAGCTGTATCTCGAGTCGAGGAAGAAGTCTGTTCTACCAGGGAGCGGGTGTGACGAGAAGATTGGAGAAGAAGAGGATGCGTCAGATGGACGAGTGTGTTACCTTCGAGATAAGGTAGAAGGTTGGGAGAGGACGCAGTCGATGGGCGACTGCACGCGGACGAGGCAGATCAAGACGACGTGTAGGATGCCAGAAGTGAGAGAACCGCGACTGAAATAGTGGATACAGGATGAAAACAATCGCCCGCCTGGAATGTGATCGATTCGAGAATCAGCGACCGGATATCGGCTCTGTGCGGAGTTATGAGGCTCCAAGGTATTCGCGTGGTAGCGAACGGGGATGCCCCCGTCGAGAAGTTATCAAGTTGGAAAGGATGTTACGGATCGCGCCGTGGTGAGGAGTAAGGACGGTCCTCACACACGCACGCACAGGCGGGATTACGCATGCGGGATGTTGTCGAGTCGAGACGGACGCTGCGAACCACAGCACGAAGATAGCGAGGAATGAGCATAGCGGAAGTAAGGCGCATCGACAATGGCGAGAAAGAAAAATGAGGTGAGACGGGCAGGTATGCGTTGCTTAACGCTCATGGAGATAGAGCGGCGAGACGCGCTACATCAGGAAGTGACGAAGTCACTGCAGCCTCAGGTGGATACAATGCGCAAATTACGTGTGGTCACGCGTCGCATGGGTGCGCACGCAAAGGGACGTTTAGATCAGGGATCCATGCTCGTCTGAATCAGTTTGAACGGAAATGTTTGTGAGGTTTTTCACGAATAGACAAAGGACAAGTGGTGCGCGTTAACGCGCGAGACTACACCGTGTGGAGGGGACAAATTGTTTTGTCGTTTCTGTTGACTTCGTCAACAACGAAAATCGGCTTGATGTCGTCATCAAAGCGGTCAACCGCTTGCTTTTTAGTCGTCCGATCTGCTCCTGCCTCAATCTCTGTTTCGTTCCTGTTCTCCTTTTCTTCTTCTTTTTAGTTGGTGATGTCAACGACACAACGAAACTGCGCATATCGACCCGCCAGTCTACGATAATTATGGAAGAGAGAAGAGGATATCAATTGAGGAGAGGGGAGAAATGGGTTGGCGGCGTAAGACACGTCAACACGAGCCGCTAACGCTTTAACCGTGTGACAGACGCAACCGGAACTTTTTAGCGTCTTACAAACAGGCGTCTCGGGCGACCACGGTGATGAGGACGACCCCCACAGAGAGATCGGGTAGCTCAACGAGCTTGATTACGACAAACCGTCGGTCAGTCGCAAGGACTGATGATGCCAAAGCTCACATTTCTAATTTACGTTCACCCCGAGCGACCAACTGCAACGATTCATTTCTCTTGCCCCTCTTCTGTGATTCCCTTTCCTATTCCCCTACCTTTCTACTTTATTATTTCCTTCCTGTCGTGAGCTTATTCTCGTTATTGATTTCTTCTTCACAAGGGCAGCGCAGAATGACGAATCACGTGAAGGAAGTCCAGAGAGACATGTGTCGCTATTACGCTCGATTCCGTTGCGACCACATGAGTACCCCGGCCATGAAGCAACACACGCAGACGCAATGAAGGATTGAATACATTGTCTTGGTTGAGCTGAACAACGGGGCTTGGTACAGTATTGTATTCGGCGACTTCTGCAGGGAAGCGCTTCTAGCGCTACCTACGAAAGCCTATGTGAACACCGCTGGTGTGTGGGAAAGAAGGACGATCAAGAGAAAGACCCGAGGGGTACAAAGCGCACAGTACGATTCGCGTCGCGGAAGGATGTGTTGGAAATCGTGAAGAGTGCCCGTCGACCTTGTACCCGACTTTAATTCCGTCGCGACTCCCTTTATTACTATTTTTTCTCCTGGAGGCGAGCAGGAACCACTGATAAGACACATATCAAAGCACAGCATCCGATCGCAAGAGCAGGACGGTACTCGCCGAAGGGAAACGATGGCTCGCGTGTAGAAGGGCAAACGTTTCGTGGACACGCGAGGAAGACGGGTACGACTACCGAAAACGAGGACGACGTGCGAATGACGAGTAAACCTCGCAATGTTTTTACCGAGTATCGACGATTTGGTACTGTAGGCTCTGAGGCCTGCCCGAGGGCAGAACCCCGTCGAGGAGGTCACATTTCGTGGCACCTCGTACGAAGAAGACAGTATTCGTCAAAGACAGACGTGTCATGAAGTGATACGAGCTCCGACGCCCCTTACGAATCTTTTTATTGTTGCAGTGTCGACGCGAGGGAGATTAGAACAATGGACACAGATTTCTGTTGACGGTGGCGGGCACGAGTGGCCTCGGTCGTACGACAACCGAACGAGGAAAAGAATGAGGATTTGTCCCCACACCCCGCCTACGTAGCACCCCTGAAGTTCAGAAGCTGGCAATGATTTCCGAGAACGGATGTCTGAAATAATTCCCGCAGTGTCCCCCGACGGTTAGGAGGGTAACCACAAAATGGACGTCTCGTTCAAATCCCGACCACAGGCGGAGGACACTTCCCAACCACTGTACACGTGTCAAATTCGTACACGACACTTTGTCCTTGCAAGGCTTAAATTGTGATGAAGCCTCTGAGCCCAAGGCCCAGAACCCTGTGACTCCCGTCATCGACGTCGACATATCGAGAACTGCGTATCAGCGACGACGAAAGGGAAATGACGACGCCGACTTCGCGACGACGACGGGGTGGTGGTCAAAGGACATAATAGAGGGCACCTTGACACCACCTCATTTCACCTGAGGAAGCCCCGAGGACAACTCGACGACAACGTCACAAAGGAAAGAGAGACTGTAAGAACAGTGTAGCCCAAGAACACGGCCCCACCGACTGCAAGGGATATAAGGCCAAAGCAACCAAACCTCGGGGACGCCGCACACTTCGGTGGGGTCGGCTCCGCAAGAACAACAAGTGCTTGACGAAGACAGGCGCGTTCCCAGGTGACGCACGTCTCGCTGCGCCTTCAGAAATTTTATTGGGGAAGTAGAAACGTGAATTAACGAGACAACCCGGATCGCGAGGTGTCAACCTCCTGAGATCGGATACCGGGAACAATGAGGTAGAAAAAAATGTTGCGACAAGGTAGCTGCTGAGACGTGGACGTCAATTGACATGACGTTGGTGGGTCGAAAGGGAAGTGCAAATATAGAGAGGACAAACGGATAACGCGCACATGGTCACTCACTGCCAGTGAACAGGGAAGAGCGCGCCGCGCTCGCTTTAATGACGTCCTCGCACAGGGCGATTGCTACGAGGATCCCGTGTACCCGTTGCGACACTCCCAAGACACTCGCCACGCGATGTCGACGCACAAGGTGGAAAGGAACATTTAAAATATTCTTACAAGGTTCGCGTGCCATGTGCAGGGAAGGAGGAACGAAGGCTACGCTTTAGAGTGAAGGGATTACACAGTACCCCCCCGTGACGCGCAGAACTTAAGGAAAATCAGGAAACTCGAGGACGGTTTGACGCCGTCATTTATGAGATCGGGAAGTTGCCGGACGCGTTAGAAAAGAGGAGGGCATCGTAGTAGGTCTAGGCTGAGGTCGGTCACGGCCCCGACAGTCGAACAAGACATCTGACGCAGCTGTCGCACCTCCACCCCAAAACAGCTGGGGAAGCGAAATTGTTATCATAGGTGACTACTGACGACCCCCAATCGAGATGGTAAGGACGCACCCTGCAAGCAAGAGGAGGAAGACGGAAGCCCGAGGTGTGTGATCCCGGGATCTGAGGGGACACACATGGTACCCAAGGGGGGGAACTCGAGGATGAGCATGCCGTGTTGGAAAAAGAGGAGGAAAAGGAAATTGAAGAGAAGGAAACATAGGGGAATCAGGGAAGGGAAAATTGAAAATGCAAAAGAGGAGGAAGTTAGTGAAAAGAGGGGTACGACCGCAGTGACGGTACGCAGAGAAAAAAAGAGGAGGAAGTTGAAAATAACAGGGGATTCGCAGGTGGGTTCTTTTTATCGCCCAAAGGTCGTACGATAACGTCGCTAGTCGACTATCATGCGGGCAGGATGGGAAAAGAAGGACAAGTCGCAAGGAAGTGCTGTGGCCGCCGTCTCAACGAGACTATGCCCCAAGGGATTTTCCCTTTGGAAGGGAGGTGACAAGCCGAGCTAGAACTCGCAAGTCGTCTAGGGACGCCCCCTGGAGAGCTTCTCCCTCCACACCATGAGCCATGAGAAGGCGATGGTAAACGGCGGCAGCAGAGGTATTTTCTTTGGGAATTGTGGATGATGGAGGGACCGAGGTAGGGGCGAGAAGCGGACCTTCAGGTGAAGGGGAAGCCGGACGTGGGGTCGGATCCCCGGCCGACGGTGGTGCTCCCCGGATTGAACTGGTTCCCGTCGAGCAGCTCGCAGGAGGAAGCTCGACGCGCGGAGGAGCATGAGGCGGGTCAAGCCCACGGGTGCCGTACATGACGGCAATGGCAAGGTTGGGGTGGGTGTGACGAGCTGTCCCTCGCGTGAAGGGGAAGCAGGAAGTGAGGTTGGATTCACGTTGGAGGAAGACACGACTCGAAGCCATAACGTTTCCGCCGAGCTCGTGGGAGGAAGTACGACGCACACAGGGGCCTCAGACGCGGAGGGACGGACCGGTACAGGGAGAGGGGAACTTGGGGTCGAAGGTCGAGAGCACATCTCAGGCTCTCGAGGATCCGCGTTCACCACAGTGATTGCGTTGGGGGTTGGCGGTTGATTTCCGAAACGGCGGCTCATCTGGGCCTCCCACACAGAACAGAGGGAGGTGGACCAGGGGTTGATCCACACGAAGTCGCCGGCAGCTGCATGATTTCTACAAGGGGAAAAAGAGGGTCGCTGGCGTGAAAAGGACCGAGACGAATTTTGTGGAGGAACGCAATCCCACGATACGGTCTCGATCATGTCGAGGAGGGCGTGCGCTTCACGGTTCACATCGGACCCGCCAAGGGGGACAGAAAAATCGAGGAGACGCATCTGTTCGCGGAGTTTCGAAGGGAGGTGCCACAGGCACCAACAGTCGAAAACTTCCCACAGGAGGGTGGCGGCGACTTTCACGCACCACTCCGTGAGAAACACAGTTTACAGCCCGTGCTGCGGATCGCGTAAATGACTGCCGTAATATGTCAGGATGGGTCCTAACTCAGCCCAGAAACCCTGACATACCTCGTATTGACTCCACCAGGAAGGAGTTCGTTGGTATCGATTGGTGTAGTGCTGTCTGGAAATTTCACGGGCCTCAATCATCTGGTACGCCACGAAGTACCCAGTGTCGGATCTGACCCGACGTGCAAAACGTACAGTATTTTGGAAAAAGAAAATACCTCCGCGCTTTATATGGCGAAAGTTTGCGGGAAGAATGGCTTGGGTCCAAAACATGGCGTCGGTCGTAACGGTGCGTCGGTTGCGCCACAGTCTGTCCGCCTCGCACACGGGGTCACCGAAGGTGCAGTCGATGAGGTTTTCGAGGTAGAGTCGTTCCCTCTCGGTACGACATTGCCAAGTGTCGCAGTGGTAACATGAAGGTATGAGGGCGTCGCCCATAGGAATCTGGATCCGAGTGAGCACAGCGTCCATGAAGCGCAGGGATAAGGAAGAGCGACCCGGCAGGGAGGAGTGACGTAGGATGGAGGTGGGTATAGCGATGCGGGCGCGCCAATCAAAGGTGTGAATGGCCTGCAAAGGGAGATTACCGGGCAACATGCCCGCGTCATCGGCAAAATTATTTTTGATGCCGTCAAGGTCGCGGACGCCCACAAAGGAGAACCATTGAGCAGAAGCAAACAGGGCTGCGTTATCGCGCATGGTTTTGTTCTGCAGCTCCTCGAGCGAAAGATGACGGCGGGCTACCCAAGAGGAATGGTAGCTCGGATGGAAGGCCGGCTCGGTAGGGTTGGTAACAGAGGGTAGACGGGGTATGGAAGGAAGACCCCGGGGCACTTCGGACTTGTGAGGAAAGCCCACATCCGGACGTCTACGGGTGGCACTATCGGCCGAGTGTTCCGACGGAGAAGGAAGCATGGTATTTTCGTCGTACCCTTGCTAGAACGCCGCGCAGAGTGATTGACGATTGGGAAACACGGCCAGCAGCGGCAGGAGATTATACGATGGCTGGGCGTTGCGCAAGGGCGCTCAGAATGGGGATATGTAGTGCAATACGCACCTAAAAAGGGGGGTGAAAAGATGTGAAAAAGGAAAAAATTGGATACTGTAGTCCTGGTTTGGGGGACACACGTGTGCGACGAAGCGCACGATTATTTTAATTATTTAATTTATTTACTAATTAGATCTAGAATCTACAGCCGGGAGCTACTGTACTCGCCCCGGCGGGGCTCAATATAACTTAGCCCTTTGTCCGACCAAGTCAATAAAGACAACCCGAGTTGTCGGAGTTGAATGTCGCCTTGGTCGAAGCCCGTCTCTACCAAGACGCTCCCTTTTACCTACGCCTACGGCATCCTTCAGCGCTCGGGGGTCCCATTCCTTTTTCCTTTATTCCCTATCCTTTTCTATCTCTACCTCTATTTTCCCTTAATTGTGTTGGTTCCATTGGAGTTGGTTGCGACCGATCCGGTGTAGGTGTTTTAGCCATCGGGCAACACGTTGTGTAGCGCTGCTACTGTATCAAGTTCCGTCGGAAGGCTGTTGTAACGACGCCTCCGTCGAAGGTCTTACTGTATAAGACAGAGTCGGTACCGCCTACCGCAATCGCGATCGCGCTGGTGAGGGTGTTTTTAGCCATCGGGCAACACGTCGGTAGTAGCGTTGCTACACGGTTACGATCCTGTCGGGTAGTGCTGAACAAGCCCCCGTCGAAGACCTTGAATTACACACAAGGTGCTGAAGACGCTCGTCGAGCATTGGCCTTACAACCCAGAGAACTGCGGTTACATCCTCGTAGACAAACCCAACCCGCACTCGCCGAGCCCTCAAGTCTTCACAAGTCTCTACCACCATTATCCTCCCGGGTCGGGCATCTTTCCTTAACCCCCCCCCTCGGAGTTGAGCTACCGTGGGCCGCAAGCCCACACAAGGGGAAAGGGAGTCTCGAACGCTCCGTAGCGCGTGCCATCGGCAGTGGTTGTTGCTGTTGCTGTTTTTCTTCTTTTTGTTTGACCGTCAGACTGTGTTCGCGGCCTGCCAGGCACATTTCACTACACTTGTGTGTTTATGTTTTAAACGTTGACGAACCGCACCTTGTACAGCACCAACGTAACGACTGAAAATGCCAGCAATGCCTCTAAATGATACACATTCTGCATGGAGCGCCAATATCTGGCCGCGCTCAATGTCGGTAATAGCAGGCCCGCGGGGCATAGTAGCTGTCGTAATAGTTGGAAAGATCACCGGCAGTGGCACAAGCAACTCTTACAAGCCGAGTTGCTACTGTTTAAAGCGTTATATAGTGCATTGTGCTCATGTTTTGGCGCCTTCAAGGTACTGTGCGATATGGAATTTCGCGTATTTGTGCTAATTTGGCGCGGTTTTAGAGGTCTAGCTTGAGAACAGTATTCTTGGAGGTCGTTTGGTCTTCACATGCGTTTCTACTGCTTGGCCATGGTACTGTACAACACACGATTGTTTAAAAAGGGGTTGGGAAGTGTTGTTCATGTGTGCCTCGATGGGTGTATTTATTGCAGTTTCGCGCACTGTACAAACTGGCGCCCTCTTGTTGTCAACATACGGCAATGCTGGACTTTGTCTACATTGTTGGCCGAAACCCCACAGGGCTTCTGCTGTAGTTGCTTGTGCCCACAGCATCACCTTGAGGGCATTTCTACTCTACTGTCTGGGGACGCTACCCAGTACCATTTTTCTATATCACAGGATATATATGATGATACCGTATCATAGGGGCATATCCTAACGCATACGGTAGATTTCACTCTTACACGTGGAGTGGGTCGACAACGTCTGTGGCATGCGCCGGCATGCGGGCTAGGATGGAGGTGGCCACAGTAGACCATATTGCGTAGCTGAGACGTTGTTGGATCTGAGTCTTGGCTGCAGCAAAGGAGCAGTGACCGCGGTAGGCAATTGACTTAGAGAGCTCGTCAAGGACACGCACTGAGCATGCAGAGGGGGCTCCAAGGGTGTCAAATGCTAGCGGGACGTAGTGCCAGTCCAGCTCAGGAGTAGGTGGGTCCACGGCGATGTGGAACGCGTCATGTACCGTGCGTTTGAGGGCTGAAATTTTTGCGCAGTGCCCAGCTTCAGCGGCCGCGGCGGGGTATTGAGCAGCTTGTCTCAGAACGGCTTGGGTATACGGACTGCGAACGCTTACATCATAGGCGATAGGTTCGTCGGGTAGGGCGCCCGATGGTGGAGGAGAAGGATAGACTAGCACATCAGCTGGGCGGCGTTGTGTATGGATCGGAAACGGAACTTCGATCTTGCATTACCTTCCAGCTGCACGGAATATATGTCGCACTGGCGTGAATCGAACTGCATTATGGCGATGGATGATGCCAAATCCATGTTCACACTGTGTTGCGCGATCCCCTCTCGAATCCATTCGTTTGCTGCAATAAGGACATACCAATGGCCGGATCGAATCTTCATACACAGGAACATTGAGGTGGCGCCTGAGCATGACAGACCATTGAGCGCTGTGAAGTGTAGACGTCAGCGATGGGTGGGCATTAAGGAAGGCAGAGGCACCCGATGCTATTAAAGATTGATACCGCACTCGACGCCGGACCGTGGATGTACTGTACGCGGAGGTCTTGGGTTGTGCACTCCACAGTTCGTGTTTCCAGTATCGGTTAGCCGCGGCTTGATGAATGACCTGAAATGAGTAGTGATTGATTCGTTCAGGTCGTTCTATCAGCGTCTCTGGCTCTAAGAAGCCCAGATCATAATAATCGGTCGTAAGCAGCGGGTCATAGCCTTCAGGAGGCAAGGAACGCGGGAGAGTGGAGACCATTTGGTGAAGGGCAGCGCGGGCCATACGGCGGTATTCTTTCACTGAGGGAAAGTTACGTCCCCTCACGCATGACGGAGCGGAGTCGATCAGGCTGGTAGCATAGGGTGAATCAAGAAGCGGTTTCATTGCCATGAGACCCTGTCCACCGAAGCGAAAGGGAAGGCGTATTTGAGATGTGACCGAGGTAGACGGCGGGATATTGTTGAAACGGGAATATGCTCGAATTTCGGATTCATCAAACAGCATGGCAAGCGGCTCCGATATCTTTGGCTGGATTAGTCGTAACATATGATGCACACGGCAGACCGACGCTGTCATGCGGTGTAAGTGAAATTTTGTGCGAGCATCATCAATGTCGCTTATCAGTGTCAGGGTGTTGTCGCACTGCAGCAATTTGTCTTTCATGTCGCGTGTCATGAAAGAAAAATTCCCAATCGGTGCACCGAGCAGCGAAATTCCCTCACTCGATATGTTGGGAGCGGGTAGGACTGAAGTGAGGGACTGCCGAGGGACGGAGGGAAGGGGGAAGTCGGGGAACGGAAGGAAGAACACGGAAAGCTCGAGGTTGGGAAGGGTGGGCAACTCCAAGGCGCTTGCTGATAACATTCTCGCCCGCGCGCCTCGGCGATACAGGAGGTGTGGGGTTCGTCTTGTACTTGCCTATGGTGACCGTCGGTCAGGAGAAAGCTAAAAAAGAGTCGAGATGGAAAATGCAGCTGGAGATCAAGGAGCGAAGCAGATGTGCAAAGACGCTCAGGAGGGGGATATGTAGTGCAATAAGGGGTTGCACAAGGGGGTGAGGGGAAAAGAAACTAAGTTGGAATGTGAATATCGTAGTCCGGGATTGGGGGACACAAGTGTGAATATTTGCACAGTTTCTATTTTAGTTATTTATTTTATTTAGTTAATTAGTCAGTATTAATTTCGCTGACATTAGATTAGATCTAGGATCTAGCGCGGCGAGCTACTGTAGTGGCTCCGGTTGGGCGATATATACCTTAGCCCGCTGACCACCAAGTCAGTAAAGGTAACCCGAGTTGCCAGGGTTTGATATCGCCTTGGTCAAGGTCCGTCTTTCACAAGACATTCCCTTCTACTACAGATTACTTTATCCTTTGCGATCGGGAGTTCCCTTTCCTTTTCCTTTATTTCCCTATCCTTTTCTATCTCTAATTCTACCTATTTTCCCTTATCTTGTGTTGGTGCCATCGGCCTCGGTTGCGACCGAACCGGTGTAGGTGTCTTGGCCATCGGGCGACACAGTTCACATAGCGCTGCTACTGTGACCCATTTTCCGACGGAGACTGATTCAACGACGTCTCTCTCGAAGGGCTTTGTCGTGTGTACAAGCCAGTGTTGATGCCATCGGCCTCGGTTGCGACCGAACCGGTGATACCCCAACTGTGCCGCCCGATGGCTCGAAACACCTTCAGGTGTTTCGAGCCATCGGGCGGCACAGTTGGTGTAGCGCTGCTACTTTCATTTAATCCCGTCGGGCTGCGTTGCGACGCCCCCGTCGAAGGCCTTGTCGCGGTACAAGGCGGCGAAGAAGCTTAACGAGCATTGGCCTTACAACCCAGTGGAACCGGGGTACCTAAGTACACCCCCCGCCCCACACTCGTCGAGCAGTTTTCTTCGCAAGTCTCTACCACATCGATCCCGGGCCGGGCTATTTCTCTGTGCCCCCCTATCAGGGATCTGAGCTACTACGTGTCGCAAGCTCTTTTAAACGGAGAAAGGAGAGTTGGACACTCCGTAGCGCTGTGCCGTTGGCAGTTCTTCTTTTTGTTGCTGTTGTTGTTTTTGCAGGACCATCGGACCCCGGTCTCTGCCTGACAGGCGCATTTCACTGCAAACGTTAGCTTCATCTGCTGGCAGTGTTGTGTTCCCCACACGTTTGCGCACGACCGGCAGTCGGCGACTGTCTGTTGGACGTCCGAGGCCATATGAGGCCAGTGGTACAGGCGCCTCATTGTCTCGTACATCTTGCTAGTGCCGGGGTGTCCCTGTAATCTCGGGTAATGCCTCAGGAAGGAGATTCTCGCCCTCAGGGACGCCGGGATCACGATCTGTATACTCCCGTCTAAGGGTGCGCACCAGCATAGGAGGCCGTGTTGATTGACCTCGAACTGAGATCCCGATTTCCCGACCTCTTCCGTCATGGCTTTGCAATACGGGTCCGTCTTCTGTTCCCGAATTAGGTCGTCCTGCGTCACGGGCAATATCTCGCTATCCTCATGCGCAAGAGTCATCACGTCCGAGTTGCCGGGATAACGAGGTGTCACGCCCCCGGAGGACAGTAGATCTCCTTGTACGTCTTCGTCTACCACTTAGCAAGGTATTTCGTCCCTTAAGGTCGAGGTACGCAATCCGGCCGTCTCAAGCCGCGAGAGGGCGTCGACTCCTTTGTTTTTAATCCCTGCGCGGTGTTCGACGACGACGAAGTCGTATTCCGATAACCGGAGGCGCCAGTGGGCTAATCTCCCCTTGGCATCGGCTAGGTTCAGGACCCATCTCAGGGAATCGTAGTCCGTCCGAAAGGAAAACCTTTGTCCCTCCAGGTACGGCCGTAGGAGGAGGATAGCCCAAACGATGGCTAAACATTCCTTTTCCGTCGTGGTTTAGTCGCGCTCCTGCTTCGTCAGGGCTCGACTCCAATAGCCCAATTGGGACGTAACCAGGACCCTCTTGGTCTTGTAGGAGAGTGCATCCCACCTGATGGTCACATGCGTCTGTGTCCAACCTGTAGCTCCCTTTTTGCTTGGGCAGCCCCAGAATTGAAGGTGACGTGAGACGTCGTTTCAGCTCCTCGAACGCCTCGTGCTCTTC
Source organism: Chondrus crispus (assembly GCF_000350225.1). Classification (NCBI taxonomy): domain Eukaryota; phylum Rhodophyta; class Florideophyceae; order Gigartinales; family Gigartinaceae; genus Chondrus; species Chondrus crispus. Next base: position 227,466 of record NW_005178983.1, read on the forward strand.
GTGCGTGAAGTCACCAAATTTTTGCGGGATGTCCTTTCTCGAGCTTGCGATTCAAGGGGGTTGCAATGCGTGCAAAGTTCGGCACGAAGCGCCGAAATACGTTACAGAGACGGATAAAAGAACGAATTCCCGTTTGGGCTGTCGGCGCCATGGCTTGCCGAATGGCTTCGCACGTTCGTGACCTCACCTCCAACTTTCCAGATCGAATGACGTGACTCAGGTAGTCCACCGAGGATTGAAAAATGGCACTTGGAGAGTTTGAAGGACACTCCCGCATCTTTTAACACCCCCAAGATCGTCCTCACGTGGGTGAAGTGCTCCTGTAAGGTCTTGGAGTATACGATGACGTCGTCGAGATACACTGACGCGTATTTTCATCTGACCCGTGAAAGTATAATGTCCACAGCCCATTGCAAGGTCGCTGGCGTACTCTTGAGACCAAACGGCATCCGGATGAATCGGTACAAACCCATATGGGACGTGAACATCGCCTTATCCTTGTCGGCTTCATCCACCTCTACTTGCTAGTAGCCGCTGTTGCAGTCGAGGGTGTAGAAGATGGTGGCGTCCCCAAGGGAGTCAATTCATTCGTTCATCCGCGGAATAGGGTACGAGTCCCGACGAGTCAACGCGTTGAGGGGCCCGTAATCCACACAAAAGCGAAGGGTACCGTCTTTCTTTGGCACCAGGACTACGGGGCTGGCCCATTCTGAGCTGGATGGCTCAATGATCCCATCCTTTAACATCAGTTCAATCTCGATCTTCTCGAAGGCCCTGGCGCGATGCCCCGCCCGATAAGGGGGCTGCTAAACAGGCCGGGCGCCGTCCTCGAAGTCTATCTGATGCTTTGCGCTCGCTATGGTCCCCAAGCGTCCGGACCACATGTCTTCGAACTCCCGTAATAGGTCCACAATTCGGGTCCTGTGGGTCTGGTATTCGGCGCCTATCTCTAGCTGCTCCGTCCAGTGGTCACTACTTCGCTCCTCGCCCATTTTTCTTTTGTCCCGTCCCGGCGAGGGTGGACCACCGAGGGGTTCGAGACCCAGCTCCTGAGCCTGTTGGGACGTTATCGTAAGAACCGCTCGGGGGCCGGTAGTGCGAGTCCCATGACAGCTCCCTTCGGAATCCGTACGAGTCGATCACGGAAATTGCTCATGCGGACCCAAAATGGGACCCCTGTTGGCTCCATTACACCGTTCGCCATCAAGGTGAGGTTCTTCTTAACCGTTTTCGGGTGACACTGAAGGAACACCAGGCCTCTCGCCTCAGTGTTTACCAATACCGGCACTTGTGACATCGGTGACAGCACAATCTGCTTAACCACTCGCACCTTGTTGGATCTCGTCTGTGTCGGCAGGTTTTCCATATTTTTCGATTCGCCTCGGGCCCTGAGGCGCTCCCCAGCAGGGTCAAACTTCCTCCATTGCGGAAGACGACTCGCCTCTCTTTTGACAAAATGCCTCTCACATGGCGATCGATAATCTTCGTCCCCAAAATGGCGTTCACCGTTAGGTTGCTCGCCACTAATAAATGCGTCCTCGTGGCCATAATCCCAATCCCGACGTGTAGCACCACCACTTCACTAAGATCCATCGCATATTTCGAAGCGTCCGTTACTCGAGGGGTCGGGTTTTTCGCCGCGTTTTCTCTCCAATTTGTAGTGCACTGACACACCTCATCTTTTATTCGGGACACCTGTCCCCGGCCAGCGCGACTCCTTCTCCGGTGCACACGTGTACGCATTCCCTACGCGTGCCAGCCTGTCCCTACCGCCCGGCCCCTCCTGGGCGTGTTCTCTACTTCCTTTCACCCCTTTAATTCCCTACTGCGCCTAGCGTCCGGCCCCGTACCGGTCCCTTAAGGGTGGCCTCCCGATAACCCCCCAACGCGCCCCCAAACGTGCGCGCTCTGCTCGAGGGGGATCCCACCTTTCCCCCTCAGTGCACGACACAATTCGGGGGAAGGATGCGCTCGTGGATAACTTTGGGAGCGGTTCCGGTGTCTAGTCCACCCCTGATAGGAAACATAACCGTCGGTTGGCATCCAACTGACGAGTCTAATTTATAGTTTACCTTTCTCAGGACGCCAACCGGGTCTCCCGCTACATTATTCCCACGAGACTTTCCCTTCCGCCGGTGCCGTTGTGTCCTTCGGGTCGGGGGTGCTCCCCTCCGGACGAGGCTCAGTTTAAGGGAGACAGATGCCTCTATGCTGCCTCCCTGTCGTTTCCCGGCCTTCTTCCGTGGGCGCCGCCGGAATGCGCGCCCGATCCGATACACTGGGTTCCAACGGGGGTCCCCGAAAAAGAGGTTGTCTGGAAACTCGGTGACTGATTCACCCTCGGGGCGTATCGAGTCCGTCCCCCACGACTGTTATTCCTCTGTTTGCGTGTCTGTTGGGAGTCTGTCTCCCGTTTGGTCAAAATCCGAGCTCGGACGTCCGGCGACATCCCATGACAGCGAGGTCTTTCCCGCAAAAGGCAGAGGCGGCAGGGATTTCCGCTGCTCGCGTCCTGCCGAGGTGGCTCCCAATGCCAGACGTCTCCTCCCCGACGGGTGTGTTTGGCCTCGGCCACATACTGTTCCCACCCCTGGTACCGTCGAACCCGAGGAGGTGGTGAAATACGTCATACGTGTCCCAGGGGACGAGGGGAACGCGGCTGTCTCGACGGCCATCGCGAGCGAGCGGTCCGAGGAAACATCCACTTCCTCGAGAGGACCCGGTTCGAACGACTCTTCTGAGAGGAGGACGATATGCTGCTGGTGTCCCGTCCGGTGCCGCGAGCGGTCCCGACCCCCTGCGGCTGCTGGGTAATTATTTCCCCGTCGGCTGGCAGTCACCATGCCCTCGGCGTACCGCGTTAGCTCTGTAAAAGCTATGCGGGTGTGCGTCGTGAGGTGTTGACGCACTTGAGTACGGATGGCCGGGAGGAGCCCCTCCGCGAAGAGCGACTTGAGCCGATTATCGGAGAAGACATTCCCACAGCGGAGGGCGTTTCTCCAAAGGCAGTCCCTCTACTCCGTTTCGGACATCCCCGAACTCTGTATAAAAGTTCGTTACCTTGGCGTAGGCCTCTGCCATGACGTCATCTGTCGCGTATGTCCTGAGTAGGTAATTGAAACCCTCTGGACAGGACGACAACAATTCATCCCAACGGGCGTGGGCGACTCCGGACTCTCCCACAATATGGGTCTGCACCTTTGCCAAGGCCGTGCCAGTCATGAAGAACTGGAAGCACCAGAGTGCTGCTTCCTAATACATGCCGTTCTGATTGCAAGCCGCAGTAGACCTGGAGAGGAAATTCAGCACTGCAATCGGATCGTCACCTCTGAAGGTCACGCCCTTCATCTGTAATGCCATCCGCTTTCCGGCCCTCGAAACCGTACTGGCAACCTTCGCGTCGTATCGTCCCGAACGATTGTGCAACCGATACCGGCGGTAATCCATGACCTTTTTAAAGAGGTCGTTTAAGGGGCGATTACGACGCACATGCCGGACGTCTACTTCAAATTCGTCCCCAGAGGAATCAGAGTCCTCCCTCGTGGCGTCACTAGTCCCCGATTCGTCGGTCTCTTATCCTCTGTCCTTCGTCTTTTTCCGGTACTTATGCGTCGGCAGTATCACACGACCGGCTCCCGGCGAAAACGCGGGTGTCTGTCCCATCCTTTGGGCTTGAAGCCGACCATCGGGTTCTCCTCCATCCCAAGGGGTCTCAAGTCCCATTTGGGTGTACTGTGGCCGCGCGTTTCCGAGCATCAGCGACGGCGGTAGTACCTCCGTTGTCGCCAATGGCGGTTGCATCGCCTGTGGCGCTCGAGCGCGAACCTCTGCGCGGATAACGTCCCCCACGGTCGTAGTGATCGTGTCCTCAAAGGGGCCGCGTCCCACTACTTCGTCCACGGCGCTCCTTAAGAGGGTCCGACTGTGATCCTCGACGATCTTTTGGAGAGTACTGGTTAATTGCGCCTCCACGGCAGCCGTGATTCGTCTGTCCAGTTCGGCCGTGAACCACGTGTTCAGGGCCGCCCTCTGGGTCAGGTCCCTTAGGTCGCGGTGGGCCTCCATGGCGTCTCCTTGGAGCGTCATCTTATTTGGACGTTCGTCGCCGACTATGGCGGGGGCTGGCTCGCTCTCTCCGCGTTTTCGGCCCTCGAGGGGTTCCTCCGCCGTCGTCGGTGGTAATGCTGCTCTTTTCTGCGATCGCGTCCTTCCGCAGGCCAGGCGCTCCACATGCGCCGCTCGTGATTCATCGTTTCTGACGGAGCCTGCGTTTTCGGTCGAGCCCTCCAGGCGACTTGGTCCCCCTTCTGAGACCGATTTACTGATTCATCGTCCCTGACGTCCCGGGGGAAACTCCCCTGCGGTCCCGCGTCTTCTCGTCCACTCATCTTGCAACGAGGCGGTGATTCCTGATCCCTTCCAATCCCAGTCGTCCGATTCGGAGATCAATAAAAAGAATCCTGAGAAATAGATTTCTAGGTCGGGAGACCAGTTGTAATAATATGGATCCTTCCGGTTCGGTGTTGGTACGTCACGGAGGGGGTGTCCACGGCAGCAGTAAAATTACAACACCACCAACCTCTCTCGAGGGTGGCGGATATGACTTCGGTAATGGGCGAATAGAACTGCGACCCCGGAAGGGATGGGGCTCACGGGGCATACACTTGCACCAGGCGGTAGAACAACCATACTGAGGAGCGTGAGCTTGCGGCCCACAAGAATGACGCGCACGGGACGATCTTCTTCTTCAATTTTTTCCTCAGTTCTGGCCAAAGGGGTCGCTGCCTTCCTTTACTCTGGGGGCGTACTGCCTCGACTAGCCCTAAGCACGTCGACCTCCGGCGGCCGGGCAGTACAGTAGTGATCCACTTCTACTTTGGATCACTACAGTGCAGTACCTCTACTGTACTCCACCGGGGATTGATCTGCACACATGCACATTTGGCTGAGCTCCTGCCACCTGTCCTCGTGGCAGAGCGCGCACCACGTGTGCTAGCTGGAACTCCCCCGGCTGACACTCCTATTACACAAATTTCTACGCCCGTACAGTAGGACCTCCTAGTTTACTGTACCCTATCGGGACGTAATACGTACGGCGGTACACGTGGCCATTCCGACGCCACCTGTCACCCGTGGCGGTACGTGCACCCCGTGTACTAGCTGAGGTATCCACTGCCTTTCCAGTATCGTCTGGTCACCTCTACGGGATCTCCCTTCGGGTCGTTACGTTTACCGACACCGGTCGGTACCCGTTCTCCCACAGACCGGGGGCGCGCGCGGTAGAGGTAGGTGGGAACTGAGCGAAGTAGAATAGCCCGCGTAGTATAGGTTTAGGGTAATAATAAGCGCATGGCTACGACTCCCAGTTCCAAAGACTCCAGTCGTAGGCCTAAGGCTTCGTGGTGTTTTATTTACGATCGGACGTCGACTATATGGAAGTCGACGTCGGAATATAATAATAATACCTAACTAAAACAAAGGGTTATGAGGCCCTTGACACGTGTTGGTGGGACACGGGTATGCGTGGGGGATGAAACGAGTTCACGTGGGGAAATACACGGGTACACGTGGGTTGACTGTCAGTACTTTCGACAGGGCTCTATAGAGCCTACGCCCGGACGAGGCTGGTGGTTAATGTACACGGTTACACGTGGTAGATCACTTTTGATAGTGTGATATGCCGCGTGTGTTACCGTACAGCGCCGCGATTTAGCGGTCGGTCAGTGTTCTACTAGTCCCTTTCTTAAAATAGAGCGTCCGCGCGAACGGTAATTTCCGCTAAATTTTGAGGAGCTGAGGGTTGCGGACATCCTTCCACCGTACTGACACGCCTCCAAGGTAGGTTTGAGTAGGGCGTGCCGAGAATTAAACCGGAGAGAATTCTCGAGATTTGTTCTGCAGCATTACCGTCCGAGATGGCGGAGTTTGGGTACCCTTTTGGGGGAGACACCTACCGTCGAGGCAGAGAGTGGCTTCGTCCGCGCGGGTTGTGGGGTCGCAACATGTATGAAGACGCCCTCCTCTTCGAGAGGGCGCCGTTCATATGTGCGGATGGATTACGCGAGGCGGAGGTTATTCGCCGTTACCCGGCAGCAACGGGAGAGGTCCGGGAAGGCTCAGCCTGTCAGTTGTGATGTCCAGGGACTTCACGCACCGTTTGTTGGTGGAGCCTGACCCCCGGTCTCAACAGAGCGAATTTCTTGCCCGACACCACCGCTATCATACCGATTTTCTTAGAATATTCAAAAAACGTATTTGACACTGTGCGCTCTCTACTGTAAGTAGTAGAAGTCACAGCTCGCCCATCCGGATCCGGATCCACATGGCCAGGACGATACTCATCCCAGGTCTATCTCGTAACAAAACCTTGAAAGTACAGTACCAAGGAAACCTCTTCCTTCCCTGTGGTTCAACACGACGTCAAGTCTCCCCTCGATATTTCAGCAACTATCCCCCCTATCCTCACCCACTCCTCGCATTCTCTCATACCTAAACCCGCTCTCGGTCTTCCATGATGGGTTAGTGCAATCATTCTTCTCTTTCAGCTTCTGCACGCCATCACAACTATTTGCGTCGAGGGATGTCTAAGCGGGCGGTGCAGGATGTGACGTACTTTTCTGGGAAAGGACTTTTCCGTGCTGTAGGAAACATTTAGTTCTTGCAAGAGGTCTCTTTACAGTGTTAATAACAATCTACCGAGCAGTGCTATGTTGAATTCGGATCAGAGCGGACGGCCGTGATCTGTTGGAGATCAAAAGAAGGTCTACCGTCGTCGAACAGACGATACAATCATGCCCATTGCAATCTATTCTATCTTGTAGGATAATAATGTTGTGCAGCATTCTGTTTTGGCCTTCTCTTCCTCTGGGTCATACGTTTGCCATCACTTAACTATGTCATCTCACTTTCTAGTTCGCGCGAAGCTGCAAAAGAAGAAGAAAATAGTTGTGTTTGCAAGTGTTGCATCAATCATTGCTACACTGACGCAAAATCTTCCTGTCACTCTAGCAAAACTAAGTACCATAGAGTTGCTAATTCTCCCACATTTGGAGAAAGAAAATCGTTTGAAGAGGTGACGAAGTATTATGGTGAAACATTTTTTCGCCGTTGTTTCCGAATGTCGAGAGACTCATTCTACAAGCTGCTCAAGATGTTAAAGCCGCATCTGGAACGAAATAGAGAAATGGCTAAAAGGGCAGGAAGGGAAGTTGTCAGTCCCGCAATACGTCTTGCGGTAACTTTGAGGCTGTTGGCCGGAGCTAGTTACTTGGATATAATATCTGTATACAACACACCCAAGAGCACCCTTTACCAGGTTTTTAAGGACACTTGTCACGCTATTATGTCGGTTTTATGTTTACCAGGACTTCCGAAGGATGAGACGGAATTAAGACAATCTGCAGAGGCCTTTAAAGTATCTCGAAAGCCAGGAAACCCCCTTTCGGGCTGCGTGGGAGCCCTACATGGAATTGTCATCAAGATTAGAAAGCCCCAAAAGTGATCTGAATCCCGCGGCATATTGGTGCAGGAAACATTACTACGCTATCCCAGTGCAAGCAACTGTTATTCAAACTATCGTTTTTTGTGTTTCTCGGCAAGATGCGTAGGAAGCACGCACGACTCCTTAGCGCACGCGGTTTCAAGTTCGGGAGAATATTTGATGGCTGGTCTACTACACCACGCGTTTTGGATTGCCGGAGATGAAGCATATATCTGCACAGAGTCTTTAATAACGCCATATCCAGCATCACAGGCAACAGATTGGCAGGACTCATTTAATTTTTGGCATTCTTCCTTGCGAATGCATGTAGAACAAGCATTTGGAATGCTGATGGCAAAGTGGAGAATTCCCCAAGATTTATCCTTCACTGTCGAGACTAATATCCATATTGTTTTTATTGCGATGAAGCTCAATAATTTTGTCATAGATGAGGAGGGGATTCCAAAACCAATTCCAAGTATTGAAACATTCGATCGTGTTGCAGTCCAGAGTGAGGATTAGTACGCTCAAGCAAAGGAAGATATGCGTAATATTTTAGAAGAACAAGGTAATGGAGCGGAATATCGTTCTTCCTCTGTGTCATGGAAGAGAGAAAGGATGGTGGAAGTTGTTAAGACCCGTGGACCAATGCGTCCCGTTCCTTCCGGTGCGATAGTGCAACATTTCTGAAGTTGTTTCTGAACAGTTCGCTACTCGGCGGCACCCGACTGGCGCTTCCTCGCCGTCGCTCCGACACTTCTTGCCACCCTGCTGCTTCTGCTGGCCGCTTATTCCCGGCCGTCCTCCCCTCCCGCCGCGTTCGCCGCCACCGCCGCCCTCCAAGACCTCCCGCTCCCGCACCTCCTCGCCCTAACGCTGCCGATCAAACTCTTCCTCCTCTCGTGACCCCCGCTCCCGCTGCTCCTCAATGCCAAGATCGTCCATTTCACGGCCGCCCCCGGTCTTCCTGCTGTCTCGTCTGCTCTACTGTTCTCGATGCCACTGAATTGGAAGAGTTCATGCTCAACGCGACCATGGCCAATGAAGATTTTATTGCAGAGCGATATCCACAACCCCTTGCACCTCAGACTGTTGTGATGACTCCGCTTCACCAAAACACGGCATCGGCGAGTCACAATGCGCAGAAACGGAATCTCCTCAACAAAACAGTATTAAGAATACGACTTAGGCCTCCTTAGAACTCAACTACGACGTCAGCTCAGTTGGCAAAAGAAATGGAAAGGTTTTTAAGGTGGAGGAGAAAAATCGCCACGCTTGAGGAAGAAAACAGGCTCTCTTCATCCGTCTCTGGCCCCATGATGACTATATTTGAAAAGAACATTGAAGTTTGGAGACACGTTTGGCGTGTTGTCGAGTGCTCAGACGTGGTTGTACAGATTGTGGCTGCGAGAAACCCGCTTTTGTATTACTGCGAGGATATGTACCGGTATGTAACTACCGAGATGGGCCGTTCACATCTGCTCGTCCTTGAAAAGTTTGATCTTTTCTCAAACCAACTGATCGATCGCTGGGAAGCCTACTTCAAGGCTCAGGGCATGAATGTTATCCTCTTTTCCGAATTCAAAGCTAGCGTAAATGAACCTGTAAGCGATTCTCCAGTCGTTGGTGTTCACGACCTCATTGAAAAGTTGCAGAGTTTTGAGCACAAGGCCCCAATCACACAACCGAATCAAAGGCTTGTCGTGCGGATGTGTGGCTACCCAAACTTTGGAAAAGCCTCCAAGATCAACGTTCTTGTTGAATTTATCGCCAGCAGCGAAGCGAAAGAGGATTCACAGGGCTATGCACAGCACGATGGTGACATGCAATCATCTGCTAGGACCGAGCAAACGGAAGGCGCTGACGCTAGTTCAAATCAGGCCAAGCGAGTTCCAGTTTCCTCTACTCTGGGTCAAACAAAACATTTCTAAACGCTTTGTCTTGACGAACAAAGTGCTATAATGCGATTGTCCTGGGCTTGTGTTTCCCAATTTCTCGTCTTCAAAGTCAGAGCTGATCTGTACAGCGTGCTTTTTATTGATCAGATGCGTGGCGAATACCTGTTTTCTGTATTACATATTGCAGCCCGAATCCCAGCATCCATCTTTGAAGGCGTATATGGTATTAGGTTTCCGGTATTGCTTAACAGCCGTCAACCAATACCGGAAACCTAAACCCCGTGGTTTACACCGATACGGATGCCCTATTGCGACACTAACGAAATCATTATTTTGGGTAAACCCTCTACTCAAGCACGAGCGCGCAGGTTCATGAGTGACCATAACAAGCCCGATCAGAGCCGATATACGCGTGTAATGCTAAAAGATTTTGTGAACGGGCAGATTATCTTTGCTCACGCACCGCCTCTGCGAGGGTTGACTTCTCATTTCCAGCGATTTTCACTTCGCTGCTATTCGCCATTTGCTGCACTACATCAACAAGCGAAGATAAATGCCCCTGAATACTGTTGTTCTCGGTTGCACATGACCGACTGGACCTACTGCTACGTCTTTTCGCACGTAGATGCTCTGTTGCCTCACCAGATATGCCCTCATCATAGCCAATTTTCCCTTTGACTAGTTTTGCAGTGCATTCCGAAAAAGACGTGTCCTCATCGGGTCGCCCGACTTGTGCAACAGTAAAAATAATCCACAGCCGCTTTGCAAACATGTGCAGTCTGCCATTGAATCTTGGCACAAAATTCACAAACGTGTTCGGATCATTATTTCCGGAAATGTTCCAACGGCATATATATGTTGTAAACTTTGATCGCGGGTTGCTGAATTGAGACTTTAGGACCCCTCCACTTCGTACTGCGAGAGGTGGAAGCGACGGGTAAGTGTCTTGTCCTAATGTGCCATCAAAGGGAAAGTGCAGAGACAACGAAAAATCATTAAACCGGTTAGCAATAGTACCCCAAAAATCATCCTGTCCTATACCTGCGTCTTGCTGTGTGCGTGTCAATTCCTGATGCAAGTTCATGAAAGCATTTCTCGCCTTTCCGTCCTCCTTTAAAATCACAATAAGTAGGGCAAATTCAGGCCGCGAGAAGTCAGGGGTGTCTGGATCGAGCAGTTGCGCTTCGGCGCCTTGTCTGGCGCTTTGGGGGGCTTTTTGGTTCTGTCTGCCAAATGGATTTGCTGCCGTACGACGTGAATGTTTTTGCTCTCCGACTGGATCTCCATGCGTTTCCAGCTCGAATTCGATATCATCAGTGTGCGGAGCTTGAATATACGGTTCGTATTTTCGCTCTTTTTCTGAAGGTAGTCAAATATGTCCTTACAAAACTTATTCTCTTTGATGATCTGTACAGGATGTTGTCCGAGAGAGACGCGTTCTTTGACAAATCTAAACATTCGATAAACCTGTGTGAGCTTCGATCCTGTCGTCCGCTGTTTCTAAACTCGCCGGATACTTCTTAAATCACTTTTTGTCATTTCGAAAAAGTAGTTGTAGATGTGCTGGATGGTAACATCCGGTAGAGCGTCATCGACAGATCTTGGGGAGCTAATTACTTCCCCACCAGAGAATTGGGGTGGTGGACTAATCACGCAGCTGTTTGCCCCGCACGATGGATCATCAACTCGGCGTTTTTGCAGAAGGCGGGGCGACTGTCGGATGAGCACAGATCCTGAGGTATTCACTGGATGCCCGACGGAGAGGAGAAGGTTTGCGGGGAAAACGACATTGTGAGTAAAGTTAGTGAGGGGAAGAGCTGATCGAGGTTTGGTGTCGTGGACCAAAGCGGCAAGAGGTACTCTCTTGAAACTGGCGCCTTTTGTGTAAGCTAGTTTTGGATCCAGATTCGGACTTCTTCGAAGTTTGTACGTGTATACTTCTCAGAGCAATACAGTGTACTGTATTGCTCTGAGAAGTATACACGTGCCTTTTACAGATGTCAATGACGAAGTTCTGTCCTCGGAGATGTCAGAAACAGTCCGAATTTGAACATGTTGAACTGTAAGCCAGGGTTATTAACTTAATATAGTGAGAGGCCAATGGAGTATCGCCAGGTCAGAAAATTGATATAATAAGGGTGGTACCGCGTTATGAGCCTGACGATAAGAAAAAATTGATTGGCATTTCCCTGACGTCTTTAAAGAATAATTGCTCCGTGTAGAACCAGTAGAGTGATTGGATTAATAATACTTTTCTTAACAGTATGATGGCGCACACAAGGTTAAAATATTAGCTTCCATCACTACCAACGTGCCATGCAAAACAAAATCATTAGCTATCGCTACTGCATAAGTGTGAATGAATTCAATCTAGATCCAATTTTGCACATATCGAAATTCAGTTTAATCATTTTAGTGATGCTCCCAAATGCCACTATATTTGCAAAACGGCGGGAGACTGGCATTCGAAGGAGATGCTATTCGTATCCCAACAGCACCCATCCAGAACCCAACATACCGCGGCCTGCCCTACCAACTCCTCGCTCCCTTCGCTTTCCGATCCCCATCATAGTGACCACACAAGAGTCCCCCCTCATTCTCCGTCGCTTTCCTCGTTTCCTTAGACCATGTCCCTCTTCTCCGCCGTCTCCAAACGCCCAAACTATGCGCGTGCTGCAGTTTCCGCACAAATCAGAGCAAGAATCTGCTCCTCGCTCCGCACATAATCCTGTCATTGGCTCCCAAAATAATTCGCCAATGAAGCCATTAGCAGGCGCTCGCGTTCTCTCAGTTGACCAGCGAGCAGCTGGTGAGGTCAGAGCCTCGAAAGCCGATGATAAGTGCGCGGCATTCTCTTTTTTCTCAAGCCTAAATATCAAGCAACTAAGGGGCATATTGAAGGAATGGAGGTGGAAACAATCAGGCGACAAGGGTACCCTCGTTGCTTGAGCGTTTCTACATTTACAAATTTTTACTTTATCTGGACGAACGATTTGTGCTGCTATGTCGTCGATCCCAGAAACGGCCAGATTCGAGTCTTGGCTTCAGCAGCGTGTGACACTCGACCTGCGATCTCCGCTCTACTTTGCTCGTGTTCCCGGCGATGCCGAGCTATTCGAGCTTTTGGAAGCGAAAGAAGTTGAAAAGTTCAAGAGAAAAAAAGGAAACTTGGAGGAAGCAAGACAAAATGGGGATCAAAATATGAGAAGTGAAGATCACGGTGGAGAAGAATTGGAGAAGACAAGTGGCAGTCAGGGAGAGGCTGGTCCAGTTAGCGGATTGGGCACGTTTAGCATCAGCGAATTCGCTCGCCTATGCGTCATCACGCGGGATCATGAAGACGCGAAATGTGCCCTGGATGGGACAGAGCAGTAGCTAACAAGGAGTCAGTTGGATGCAGGTTCTACGAGAGAATCATACCGGGGTGTTATAGAAGAGCGCTTTAACAATCCTAATTTGCGCCTTCATCTCAACATGGTTGGGAATGTCGACGAGGTAGACTCTAAGGTGGCACCGCCTTGTCATCGGTCCGCTACATTTTTAAAAGAAAAATTTCTGGATGCACGGAGGTCCTTCACGACGTGTGTGGAAAATTGGTCAAGGTGTGGACAAAACAACACTGGGAATTTTAAAAGTTACGCAGGGACTCGGGCGGGGGAGTTGACCGCGGAAGGGAAGCGGAATGTAGTCCTTTTATCTGCACACGGAAAGGAACGAAAAATGAGGACACCCGGTTTGCGAATTTGTGCACGAGGGTGATCCCATTCGATAGGGGATGTGAGGAGGGTGGCAGTCAGGGAACCAGCAGGATGTCGGGACGCGGAAATCGCAGGAGTATTAATCGGGGAGAGAATTTGTTTGAGCACTCGTGGAGGACCTATTCCGAAGCAGCAGTTGCGGAATAGCGAGCGAAGGCCGCTGAACGAAAAGAGAAAGCGTTTAAAAAAAGGAAGACCGGGATAGAAAATTCGAGAATGCAGCAATTACAGCAGCGCCAATGGTGTGTTGTGTCCATGGGAAACCTTTACAAGACTTTAAAAGCCCAGGGATTGGACCCAGATGAGTCTTTTGAGGAGTGCGCAAAACTCCAAATGGAGGAGTTAAAAAAGGCGTTTTAAATGCCGCAGTCCCGACCCATGGGCATTCTTTGCAATGGGCGGCGGTCTGACCGGGGCGTGGTTCAGAATCCATCTGTTGTCAGCAGCAATTTGCAACAGGAAGAAGAGATTCCCCCGGCTGACTGTGAAGCGGCGATAGAAGAGGATGAGATACACTTCAATAGATCATGATAGGAGGATGAGGCGTTCCTTAAAGCCAGTAAAGACAGTAGCAAACACCGGCCCCATCGAAGGGGACGACGATAACCTGCCGGAGCTATAGTTTTCATATTTTGTATCCCTGTACACTTCTTTGACGTTTTCCCAGGCCATTTCCTCACCTGCGGCAGGTGCGGTAGCAGCTGCTGCACTTGCGACCCCTCGTAGAGCTGTCATTAACAACAAATATTGCCACCACAACCCCTGCAACCCCAAGGCACACCAACCCAATCGTACATCCAATATTACCTCCTTTCTGTTCCGAATCCTCGACACTCGCTGTCTGCAAGTCCGAAAGCTGTTGGCTCATCAGCATTCCGGTCCAAAGAATGTCTCTAATCCTTGGTCTTGAAGGGCGTATAAAATTCTTTGAGACATCACGTAGTCCACGTAGGACCCTGCTGCCAAATCCAGAGACGCCGGTTTCATGTATGCCACGACAACACTGCAAATATCACAGATCCTCGATATAGCTCAGCTGCCTCCGCTGTTGCCGATGGCGATGGGCTGCCCGTTTTATTCACGTTTCCAAACTCGTCGGGCTGAACAATCGCCACCAGCGAAAACTGTCCACTGCAAACAGCTAGTCCATCCTCAACTCCGGTGACGTACCATTGCCTCGCTTTCGATTGCCTCGCTTTCGATTGCGTATTCGCGGCACTGAAATTGATAAACTTCTGCAACACCCTCCCCGTCAGCCCACAAGCATTCGTTATGTTCGGGCTGGCCATCTGAATTTGCATCGACACCCTTTGATAATTTTTTGTGTGGTTGAGATCTCGCATGTCATGGACCAGGCCGTAATCCGCATACGGAAACAAGGGAACATACTCTTCGTTCGACACCGGCAACCAGACTGCCACTCCCTCCGGCGTTCCTAGTATCTACGCTTCCGTAGATGATCCTGGGTCTTCTTCGTCAGTCCGTATCACAGGATTGGGAACGTCGACTTCAGATGACAGAGCAACGGGAGTCGGTGGGTCGGAAGATAAATCAGGCGAGTCGTCAACATCTGCAGGTCGGCTCGGAAAGACTGGTGAAGCCGAGATGGAAACCTGCGCTGCATCTGGTGATACACTCGGTCCTATTGGGTTGAAACTTGATGATGGAATAGATGTCCTCGTGAGTAGCATTGTGACCATACTTAACATAGGTGTTGCTGTTATCGTGGGTAGTATGCTGTTGATACTGGAGGAAGGTCTCAATGTCTCTGTCGGTACGATTTCGGTTCCGCTTGGTAAAGGCGTAAGATTCCTGGTTGCAAGGGTTTCGAAAACACTTGAAGAAGGGATCGGTGTTTGAGTCGATAGGTTTTCATCGAAACTTGATGAAGGCGCTGGTTTTGGTGTTAGTGTTGGTATTAGTGTTGGGGTCCTGATCGGTGGGGCTTCATTAACACTTGATGAAGGAGTAGGCGTCCGTGTCGGCGAGAAGTCGTTCACACTTGATAGGGGCGTTGGGGTCTCGGTCGGTACAATTGCAACAACACCTGATGACTGCAGTGGTGTCCCAGTTGATGGCAGTAGTGGGCTACCAGTAAACAACGGTACCGGAGTCCAGCGCCAGTAGCAGGCTAAGCGCATCCATGACGTGCTTGAGACGCACGGCATCGCGCGTGCGGATCGCTGTGAGGTTGTACCGCTTGCTCTCGCCCAGTAGCAGATCCGTGAGCCGCACGAGGGTGTTGAGCCACGCCGCGTCTAGGACCTGCGAGTGGCGGCGCAGCGCAGCACCGTGTGCGGGGGGGCAATGTTTTGCTGCGTCGTGCAGCCGCGCTGCAGCGGCCACGCCCACCACGCCTCGCAGCGGCCGCGCCCGGCATGCGGATAGCAGCACGTGATGCGCGCGCCGGGTCGGCAGCGAGACGGCGAAAGCAATGCGTCAGGGGGTGGGCCACGGAGCCGTGTAGAAGAAGATGGTGCGTGGGAGCGGAGGGCGTGGAGGTTCGAAATATTTGCAATGAGATCGACAAGGATCTGTGTGTGGGGACCTGATAATAGCGGGCGTCGGCGGGCGTGTTGCTACGCGGTGTAAACGCAGTGTGAAGGATCTTATGTTACTGTTCCCTACTTTAGGCTGCTGGGCTAGTGGAGTCCGTGATGCCTCCACAGCGCTGACAGTTGTCGACTGCCTTGGTGTCTCTGGTGGTTCTCATTGAGCAGAAGTAACACGGAGGCGCCGGGTGCCGAAGCCGCAGGTATAGAAATGTCAACGTTCGAAGGGCTTCCCGTGGCACCTCCAGGTGTCGAGCTCGAATCCGGATTGGGACTTGAAATCAAGCTTCTCCCCGGTACTAACGACGGTGTCGCCGACAGCACCACCTCTATGACCTTCGAAGTTGAGGAGCTCGGGCTTGTTTGTGAAATTGATTCCCCAGGTCTTCCTGACCCACGAGGTATCGCGCTGGTCGTCACCGTTTCTTCTAAAACTGTGACTGTGACGGTAGGGCTGACAAATGGCGATGCGCTGGTTGGTGCTAATGATGCCAAATTGCTAGGTATCAGAGGGGTACCTAGACCATCCAGACCATCCAGGCCATCCGATTATTCACGGGAAGGTAGCAGATCATCGCTATATTCAACAGTCACACTAGGAGCTGTAATCCATGGCTCTGACGCAGAAGGAGACTCAAATACTCCCTCAAACCCATGCGGGCTGCGTTCTGGCATCACCTCAGGCAACACCGTCATTTCAAAAACTTCAGGACTAACATCATTCGTGAGCTCTGATGACGCTCCCGGGTGCGGTGATCTTAGTAACGCTACGCTGGCGAGGCTTCGCTGTCGGACTCACTGTGAGTGAAGGCCTAAAGCTGTTGCTTGGAGATAACGTCAGCAAAAGCATAGGAACGACCGGAGACACTTGTGTACGGTTGTGTTCCTGTTGCAATGATTGGACTCGGTATTGGTAGTGCCGTATCCACTACAAGCGGCGATGCCAAGCCCTCACTACAGAAAGGGGCCATGTCCGTCGGCTCGATCTCCGTAGGTTCATCAGACAGTGGCTTCTCATCTCGGCCGCCGCCGTTGTCCAAACTCGAGGCCTCAGCACTCGCTCCAGTGGATTCTTCGGCCTCTCCTTCTTCAGGACGAGGATTCCTGGACTGCTGAGGGCTTGCCTCCAACATACCTGGTAGGGATGCCATCATCAGTTCGGTTGTCGCCGAAGCATCCATTCCGCCATCCATAGACACAGCAGGACTGCCCATGCCTTCCGTATCTTTCGATTCAGCACCGCGCGATGCTTCCACTTCGTCTATCGGAACGTCTATCGGAAACGGTAGTTCCGACGGTTGCGGTTCGAAAGAAGCGTCCAGACTGCTTACCCCACCAGGCATGCATTATTGTGACACTCTCGGTTCCTTTGATGGTCGCCGACTTACTTCCATTCTTGGAGTCCCCTCTCCAATGATTTCTTCTCTGTCTCCATCAGATTCCGGTCTTCCGTTTCCCCTCGCCCCTGCAACTGAAGGCGAAACCACCACAACTGAACCTTGCGATATCTCCGGGAGTGCAATTGCCCCCCATTCCAAATGCAAAGCTTTCTGCATTCATGGAAGCCGACAGTGATATCGGACATTCTTTGGGTAGCAACGACGGCATGGGCGATTGCATGGGCGATGGCATGGACGATGCCACAGGCCCGAACACCCCCCCTGAAATCACCCCAGTTGAAGATGGAAACTCTTCAGAAGCAGCCGTTGTTGGTGTCTTCGAAACGGACACAGTCGAAAGAACCGATGCCTCTACTACCGTTGAAGGTTTTGCTGAAACCATCACACCTCCACTCCAGACATTTTCCACCCCCGTCTCAACGGGCGCAGTAGTAATCGGCAAACCCACTTGGGCTGTCCGAGATGTCATAGCTGAAGAATAATACCGGAATCCTCGATGGTGCGGGTTCCAAGAGCGATTCTGCAGACGGTGCGACACTCATGTCCACCATTTCGATATCCAATTCAACAGAGGTGGCGGGAGGTTGCACTGCCGATGATGACGATGATCCAAGCGGTGATGGCGTAGCAGAAAAAAATCACGGGCAACGCCGTGGGCATCACATTCCCAGGCAACAACTGTGACGGGGCTGGGCCTTCATCGGAAGTCTCAGGTTCAATTCCAGAAGCGGGATTGGCAACCGGAGAAATCAGCCGCACGGAGCGGAACGGTGCGGCCGAGATGAGGGGTACCAACATATTTCCCGAAGACGCTGCACTCACGGAAGGACCCGTAGCACTAGGCGACAGCGTACACGAGATCAATGGCACGAAGATGCTCCTCGTCACCTGCGGGCTCACCGATACATGCGAGCCAGGAGATGTCGATGGAGTGGCGGAAATCAGGGGCAGCAGCATACTGCTCGAAGCTTGAGGACTGACAGAAGCACCAAACCCCGAAGAGACCGACGGCGTCTCTAAAGTAACCGCCAACAGAACACTTGCACTTGCCACCGCGCTTGCTGACGGCGAGCTGGTACCTGAGCTGATGGTGGCACTACCCACCGGTACCTGATTTGCGCTGATAGATGCAGAGCACTCACGCTTGGTACAGCGCTCTCACTCGGACTCGGCAGTGAAGATGTAACGATAGGCGGCAGCGCGGAATCATCACACACAAGAGGGTCTGCATCGATTCCATCATTAATGACGCCTCTGATGTCGACACGTTAATTTGACAGGACCTGTACTACGTTGACGCGATCCTCGCACACAGTGCTAGCGGCGTCCGATTTTCTGACTGACAGCGGCCGAGCCATGAAACAGTAACAACCAAACCGAAAACATCCACATACGCCACCGCTTTACCCTCGTCGCAAACCCCTTCTTTCTTCCTACCGCATCCGTCTCCACAGCCGAGTGCTCTTCACCCATCTCGAAATACCGCTCCCGCCCCTCGTATCGAAACCTCACCTTTCCATCGTCCCCTCCGTGCATTCCAAACCCATTCCCATCCCTATCATGCAGATAAAGCGCCATCCAGAACGCCTCCTCCCTCCCGCCTCACCGCTTCACAACCACCCGCCTATGTCCTCCAAATCTCTCCACCCGGTGCATTGCCCAGCCTACTATCGTCCTCACGTTCACGTCCGCCTGCTCTGCGCGCTCGCTATACAGTCGCTTCCATTCATGCATCGCTTCACCACCTAAAGGAAGGACGCGTAGCCTTGCCAAACACACAGCGATCGACATGCGATCAACACACACATTCACGTCGGGTACGTTGCATGACGGCATTTGCGGCTGTACGCAAAGCTGAATGCCGGCAAGGCTGGTGAGATCAACGGTAGTAGATCAAATAGAGACTGGGTTTGCCACTTGTCGAGAAATCAAATCCACATCCCTTCCGTCACTACTCGCCTGATTGGCCAGACGGTTGCACTTGATAAACTGTTCGCATGCGTTCATGATCTACGCTGTAATGGTGCAGCGGCACTTCAGGCCGTTCTGTGCCTTTCTCCGTAACAATTTGAACCAACCTGTCTCGCTTTCTGGAACTAGAACCATTCCTGACAGGCAGAAGTGTTCCGTCGTGACTGCAGCAATCTCTCTCGTATCTGCCCTGAAACTCACGAGCCAATTGTCTTGATTCTTGGCACCACTGATTGATGTCAGCTTCTAAAACTTGTTTGGCGTAGTCTGTTAGCTGATGGGTCAACACAGAGCGCTCTCTGTCGTTTTCGAGCACAAAGTTGTGCAGCTTCATTACTAAACAAATAAGGTTAGTGCTTTTGTTTGCAGAAAACTCCAACCCACCACGTAATATCCCCCATAGTTGGGGCAACTAGCATGCCAAATGCCTGCTCTACGTGCATGCGCAAGGAGGGTAGAAAAAAAATTAAATTTGTCTTGGTCAGTGTCAGCACGCGATTTCGAAAATGGCGTGATTATGTGCTCTGTGCAGGAGTACGCCTCGTCTCCTACAATGTAGTAACAAGTGCCGAGGATGCCCTTGTCTCTTTCCGGTTTCAGTCCTGAAACAGAAAAAGCGAGAGAATCGAGTGTTGAACCTGTACAAATTGCAGAACAAAAACGAAAAATATAGTCAGAGTCAACAAGAGCTTGAACCGGGATCGCATAAAAACCTTTCTGACAATAGAACATAGCAGGGTTTTCTTGAGGTTCGGGCTTCTTAATTTTAACACAGATTCCGTCTACCGCACTAACGCAACCCGAAAGCGGATTCACAGATTTCCTTGAAGCTTGAAAGCGCTTTGCAATGGATCGCAAACCTGCGCTACTAGTAGGAAACCCTTTCAAACGAAGCCGCGTCATCAGTGCCTCACACGTAGAATTGAATACTTCGTGCAAAGTACTTTCTGCCATTTGATAGGCAAGGACAAGGTCGAGGTAGCTTGCTCCGGCTAATATTCTTAAGGTGATTCCCAGCATAACTGCGGGAGGAACTGTACTCCTTCGATATTCTGTGGCCGCCTTGAATGGTTTGTCAATGAGATCTTGCACCTCGTTTAGCACCAGAGCAAATGCTGCTTCTGACATGCGGTATGACTTTCGAAACAGATCGGGGCCTAGTGCCCTCGTAATGTCGTCAAAGGACACTGTATGTCGAGATGGAAGGAGACGCTGAACATATGATTTGCGTCGGCGCTTTCCTGTGAACTTGGTCCTCATCCAATGGTACGCAGCCCCAGCCACGACGACAAACGAATCGGAGTCCGAAGATGTTCCTAATGTCGAAGAGCCTGGGGATCGTGTCGTCATGATGTGCTATGTGTGGACGCTTACTCAGCTTATAAGGGTCCATGGGATCATAGTGCAGGAGTGAGTGACAGTTGGTCGCTACAGCGAGCGCGGCGGGTCAGGTGTCAACTCTCCAAGATTAACATACATTTCTAGTTGGCACTCTCCTCGTACAGGAGAGTGCATTTTGTTTAGTGTACGTCGGGAAGGGCATTTAAGGACCCTACGGCAAGCCCAAAGTAAAGGGTTACCATTGACACGAAGACATCGACTCCCCCAAGGTTTACAGAAATTTCTGTTTATCCTGCAGGCAAGCTCTTGGAAATTGTATGTGTTCATTTCAGTGTGTTTATGTTCAATAAGACTCGTGCACGTGTGTACAATCAACAAAACATGGCAGATTTAGGCCAGGAAGAAGGTGGAGGAAATAGAGAGGTTCAAGGTCGAAGCGCTTAGTTCCAGCCGATCGCTCACCCGGTACTGCGCAGTTTTGATCCAAGGAAGGTCTCAGCTTTTTTGCGAGAGTACGCACGCTACAAGAACGAGGTAGAAGAGAAGAGCAAGGAAGTGCATTCAATGATGGCAGCCTCGTTCAAGGTATGCATAGAACGCTCCAGATTGGAGAACATGCACTTCCTAGGAAAATTTGATGATATCGCTCCGAATACTGGTGTCGATGAACTGACATCTGAAAATATAGAGCAATTCATAGAAAGCATTGTCACGCATGACGATGAAGCTGAAGTAGACCCAGCAGTGATAGAGGAGGCCTTGAAGGGAATCAAGGTGGCGATGACGATCGCTGATCCTCAGGCCCGAATGATGGAGTTCGTGAATGATTTTTTCGAGAGACTTGAGAGTGTTGGATATGTAGATTTCAGAGAAAGAAACCCGGAGAAGACAGTCAAGCTCATTCAATCAAGTTTGTTCCCATTTAATCTGAAGTCAGCCATGGCTCAGCACCTAGAATACCAAGAAGGGCTGAGGCGAAATGTTCGCACTTACCTAAAGATTCTACTGAAAGAAGCCACCGTCCAGAATAAGGCTAGAGAAAATTACCAGGCCACCGGAAGGGATAAGCGTCTAGCCGATAAAGCAGGAAAGGGTAAATATCCTTTAGTCGTCGTGAAGCACAAAGTCGGAAGCACGGATTCGAAAGGACTTACCGGTACAAAGCAAGAACCGGAATGCCTCAACCCAGACTGTACCGGCAAACATAGAGTCAAGAACTGCCCAAACACATCAAAAGATCTAGCAAGGAAGCTGCTAAAAGATTTTTTGACGGACAACAGAAGGCAGCAAGGAAAATTGGCGGCGAAGGAACGAAGGATGATAGCACCCACTTTTTGGGAACATTCGCTGGTAAAGTACTATCTGTTATGTGCACAGACGTCGGATCGGATATAAATCTGATGTCAGGAGAAACCCTGATCGAGCTAATTCGAGCAAAGGCAGATATGACAGTCACGAAATTGGAGCGTCCGAGGAAGTATAAAATGGCTGCTTTAAAGGCCCAGGATGGCACGGAGGTCTACATTGAATGTGATCGCAAAGTTGTGGTCAACACAGAGATTCAAATAAGGCACGCCAAGTGCCTCATGGTGCAGAACATGTCGTGGCTAGTTACTGCTCAAGATATAATTGAACCCCTTATTGGTCGTCCAACTCTGGAAGCACTTGGCTTGGACATGAAAGACGTTCTAGAGGCTGCAGTGGATGGTTTCAATGGAGTTGTCGACGCAAGAACGATGTTGGCAGGAGAAGATTATGAGAACGGAACTGTTGCCCGACTACTGGCTTCAGGCATATACAAGTCTGAACGAAATTCTTCTGGCATGTATCACTCTGACCGGGGATTTTCGGACGATGCAGAAGCAGAATACCGAGACGACTGGCTAGACCTCGGTATTGATACGGACATTGAAATGCGGGATGCCGTTCAGAACGCCATGGATAAGGCTAAGCAGAATGGGTTGTCAGAGGCTGGCGGAGAGCAGCTCAAATCATTACTGGCCAGATATCGGGACACACTCCGGATTCGCCTGGGGCCTGATCAACCGGCCAAGGTAGAGCCCACGAAGCGTACTCTAAAAGACGGAGCAGTACCATTCATGGCCAAACCAAGACGCTTCACGGCAGAGCAGAGATGTTTTATCAACAAGTATGTCGGCAAGCTGAAAGAATTCGGGTTCGTAAAAATCAACACACATTCCATGTGGGCAGCGGCACCAGTTTTAGTACCAAAACCTGCCCCAGCAACACAGGAAGGTCAGATTTATGATAAATTTAATAAAAGCAATGATGTTGCTATTTTTGGGGCCAAAAAATGCTGGATTTTTGCCAGCAATGAACGGTGGCCCGTGGGTCATTGGTTCGCGGGCAGCCATATTTTGCCAGCTTTTTTGGCCGTTCCCATTCAGCACGGGGATGAGGGGCGTTTCTGGTTCCGGCCAGTGACTGGACCAGAATTTTTGCTGGAGTACCATAGTTGTAACGGAAATGTTTTTTTGATACCTCGATGTAGCAAAGTGATGTGCTATTCTGCTGCCTACTAAACCAGCGCTTGCCCGTGATGTCCTTAACCTTCACGTGCTCGTACCAGAATAAGCTCATGCCTAACCCGCGCTAGTACCAGAGGCGTTCATCGACCTTTTCACGTTTTCTCAACTGATTGAGTCCTCTCGCCATCATTTTTCCTTTGCTTCCCGACTTTGCGCATCTTGTGTTCCTACTGAGGCTCAATGACCCCGCGAAAAAGGTCTGGGAAGAAGGCAGGGCGTGCTCATTCGCGTTCTGCGGCCATGAAACCCGCTGC
This sequence comes from Chondrus crispus, assembly GCF_000350225.1. Classification (NCBI taxonomy): domain Eukaryota; phylum Rhodophyta; class Florideophyceae; order Gigartinales; family Gigartinaceae; genus Chondrus; species Chondrus crispus. The sequence continues at coordinate 250,669 of NW_005178983.1, forward strand.
TTCAGGCAATCAGCGAGGCCGCTTGTCTCAGCAGAAGGGACCCCTGACATCTCGGAAGTCTAACAGCCAAGCGCCTGGGGCTCAGGTCCCCGCGGAACGCCGGTCATCTCCTCGTGTTGCGGCCGAAGCTACTCCCGCAGCGGCTGGGCAGGAATCCCGGCGGGTTTCAAGCAATACAGTCAGGACACCCCAAGGCAGTCCGCCATCTCACACGTGCTCGCTTCCCGTTCGAAGTCAGGGAAGTGGTCCGTCTGATGCAGCACCTCCGCGTGCGGGCAAGCGCAAGCGCGCCATCGGTTCGTCTCCGGGTGAAGACTTTTCCCTTTTGTTCGGGGATGGAGATCATGGCGAGGAAGATGAACACACAGAACGCAAACGGGCGAACCGTCAGTTGCTCGAGCTCCATGGACGCGAGCCAGAGGAGTTCGTCGACGAGAGTGTGCAGGCTAGTGCAGCAGAGATGGACGGGGTCGCCGAAACTCAAGATGTGGAAGACGTCGTCGTTCCCACGCGTCGTGAGTGCATGGCAGGTTCCTTGCCGAGTCAGCCCCGGGGCCCCCATTTGGCTCGAGCACTTGGGGAAGACTCTAACCACGGAGTACTTCGAGTCATGCGGGAACTGCATGCTCGTTTGGAGAAGCAGCTCGCCATTGAAAAAAAGGAAATTCTGGGTGCAATCAAGGCTGTATCTTCTCGTGTCTCAACCTTAGAGCGGACGTTATCACGCTGCCAGGACGCCGTCAACATTGTTCTTCTGAATTCCGCCCTGCCGAAGACAGGAAAAGCAGCCGAGAAGGCCTCTTTAAACGACCTCCTTAGGCCTATGGAGGACATCTTCGCAGGGAAATTCATGTGCATTATCTTCACAAGAGCGTTGATAAATTGCACCATGAGAGTTCTTCCTCAGAGAAAGGAAGCGAGTGAATCCTTAGAGGGTGTGAGTCGTGACACACAATTTTCCAAGCTTCAATTGGACGTCAATAGTTCCGAAGTGTTGGGGTTCGGACTTTTACTTGTCGAGGTCCTTTTGTGGAAAAGGGACCCAAGCGAGGAGAAAACCGAGGAGCTGCTGGGTACGAAGCAAGCTCGTCAGTATGTGGTCCTGCGAAAGGCTTGGGGAAAGAGCTTGATTGCAAATGCAATGAACAATCCGAGTATTGGGACGAAGTCACTCGAAATGGTACATCCGAACATCCGCGGGAAGCTGAAGACCGCTGAGAAACCTTTTTGGCTGAGGCCGGGCTACATAACAATGAGCACAGTCGAGTCTTTCTTCAACGAAGAATTTGCTTCAACGGCCATCAAGAAGGCCCGGCGTGTGACTCGGCGTCGAAGCGATAAGATGGGCGAAGATGAGCCAATTGGATTCATCAAGGACGAAGACATTAGGGTTGAGATCGTTCGCCGCGTTTTCAAGATAGGTAATCAGTTTCTGAACAAGTCCAGGGAGCTTGGGCGGAAATCCTTCTTTCAAAACTTCTCATATGTTTTCCAAAGTCAAGTGGGAGTCTCATTCCAGTATGAGAATCCACCCCGCCCGCACATGAACCTCCAAGATATCCCAGACGGAACCTGTCGTACTGCTATGAAGTCGGTCGCTGAGGTGAACCCCCTGAATTTGATAGCATGGAAGAAGCTGATTTCTGAAAGCGATCCCTTCATATTTATCACTACGTATGACGTTGAGACGAAAGACAAGGATGGAAGGAAGGAGACTCAAAAAATTGTTATCCGACTCAATGCCATGCACGTCGCCTTGAAGTTCTTGGTGGCTTTTACCAGGTGTGGCAGTGATGAAGACCTCTATTCAATATCCAAGGAATCCTTTCGTGTGATTTACATGACTGCTGTCCTGTTTCGGGAGATCATGCTGATGAAGGTGATCGAGGCGAGGGGTGCATTTTCTCGAAACGAGCAGATATTGCATGAAGTGGATGGCCAGGATCACCACAATGGATCATGGCGGTCGCGACTGAGATCGCTCTACTCAGATCTTTTGACTGAAGGACAGGGAGAAAAGCGGGGTGAGCTTCCACAGCAACTGTCCAGTATTTTGAAGGAGAAGCTAGTGATGTCCGTAGATATGTACAACTCCGTGCACGATCCCCCGGTCCGTTCAGGTTCACATCACGAGGATAATGATGATCTGAGCGTGGTGGATGGTGAGGATGAAATCCAGGCGGATCAAGTCGAAGACGATGAGGATGTGGTCATGGTCCACGACTTCGATTTATAAGGGGTCGTATTTGATGTGATAGTGAAACTTCTTAGTTCACCACAGTGAAAAATGCGTAAAGCGGGAGACTGCTGTAGCATGAATGAATTGAGTTTACTTAAAGAGGCCCAGAACTTTGGCAACAGTGATGAATTGCTTCACATGGGCAGACCCTTTGATAGAAATGAATGGGACATGCACTTCAAGTACTCCTAGTACGTCGCTGCGATTTACATCAGCAAATATAGACTGACAAGGATTGGATTGAAGATTCCATCGCAGGTAGAACGACTCCTTCCGGTCCGATGGTCCGCTGACCACTTTTTCAGCACTCATTACCTTGGAAATGCGTTCTTGGAAGTTAAGCTCTGATAGTCTTATGTCTTCCAGTGGATAGGAGTAGGTCTGCTCTATGGAATCCCAAGTGCAATCCCGACGAAATACAACGTGCCGTTGTTCATCCTCGTCATCCCTTATAACAGCAAGAGAATCTCCAATTGTCATATAGCACGGGTCAGAAAGAGATTCGGTGTTGGGACCGGCCATACAGCCTATCACTCTGGCAGATACATAATTGTCGGTACCTTTTTCCAGCCTTTTTGCGATGATCACGTCTCTGACAACTTGCGGTGATGCTGGTCCGAGTGCTTCTGACAAGTCTAGGAAGCTCCTAAAGTATATACTCGTCTCCTTCACAACTGATTTCCGGCACATATAATCTTCCGGAAGAATAGAAACCTTTGTTCGTAGCTGAGCTTTGACTCTTTCGGATATAGAATCAAACTGGAGCAATGTGCAGTCTGCTCGCGCCTTAAATGAGTGTTGTACAAACCACTTCGTCCCACGGGTTATTTCAACTGGGGTAGGACGTGTCGGTGTCTTGAGTAACCAATGCTCTAGACGCAACGAAATAAACTTAAGAGGAATATTGGAGCCTGCATCAGAAATGAGGAGCGGATTCTGAGTCCATAGTGCAGTCGTAATCGAGGATTGCTGTCCTTTCACCACTTCCTCAAGATACTGAAGGCGTCTGGAAAGAGCATTTAGTTCACGAGTATCTTTGATTGTATTCTGGTCAAGTGAGACAGTCGTCGTGTGGTTAACCTTCTTGCATTTTTCTACCATGGCACTACCTGGAGCATAGTCCATATCATCTGCATCCATCGATGCGCTTGCCACGTCTGAGCTTGCGCTGTTATCCAATCGCACGGATGTATCTTTGAGTCTCCAGCTAAACTTTTGTCCATCTTGTACAAACTCGTTTCCCTCCTTGAAAGTAACCTTGCTTTTACATGCCCTGAATCCAAACGCTGCCTTGTATTGAATGGTCCCTTTGAGCACCTCTCGACGATCATCATGAAAGTAGTTGAGACTAATGACTGTTGCTGGGAACCATGCCTTGCTTTCTTCTTCATTCTCCAAGGTATAGTAGACCTCTATATCACTCCCGAATTGGAGGCCATTGAAAAGATCTGATACCATTATCAACTGGGGGATGGTATCGTCCTCTGTTAATTTCCCTTGGAAAGTGATACTTGAGAAATTTGTTTGAAATATATACCGAAGACTAAAGAGTTGGGGGTAACCATTGGAACGTAGTCAGTATATAGACATATGTGTTTTTTGTGAAATCGATATTTTTGTAACGGTCACATTTAAAGATGCACGGCTCTGTGCAGCATCTAAATACCATGGGACTTAGACGTGCAAGTGAACAGCTGGGTATGGGCTCCAAAGGTACCGACATCATCCAGTCCGGATTGCTTTGAAAGTCAGTCATGTGTCATTGAATTACTGTTCTTTTAATCATAGTTGCTTTAGATTTAATTGTGCAATGAAGATAGAAGTGTCACTACAGAGTGATGATGATACTGTTCTCGCTATTGAAAGTATGATTTACCCAGTACCTACTCTTGGATGTCGTCCTCATCGGTGCCCTTCCTCTGTGAATCACTGTCACCACTAGAATCACTTGAGCGGTAATCAGAAGAAGAGTTCGGGACCGTTTAGAATTAGGCCTCAAGCCAGATTTTACACACGGTAACGTACGGACCCTACGTGTCCGTACCGGTCTTTATATCAAGGAGGGAGAAAACTCACCCTCAGAATGGGTGACCGTGGAATAAGGCCAGGCACGGTGTGTACAAGTGGTGCTAGTGAACCCTACGGACGCCGAAAAAAGAAACGAATATCAAATCATTGCATTAGTCATATGAAACTGCAGTACGTAAACGAACTTTATTGCGTTTGAGGACTACAAGTGAACACGAATATTCGTCAGAATCCTCCCGCCTGGTGAACGCGCTCGAGCAACACAAGCTTGCGATATACATTATAATGCCCTAGAATCCCGTCCTAAGGATGCGGGGCGCAGAGGCACCGTTGTTGTAATGATGGTAATTCCGGTCCAGATGGAAAATGGCGTTAGCTGAACTTCATGCCACAGCGCGTTGCGCATGACTTTTCATTTTTCGGGCTGAGGTTGGAAAGGGTGGGGATATTGAGAAAGCAATGAGTCGGCTGCCTGGAGCCCGCGATTACCTTGGTTTAAAAATAGCCCGAAGATTGCGTACGCTTAATGATGGCACCTCCGCATATGCACGTTCTGGGGAAGGCCGGGGTTGGGTTTCGGCTCGGCGTTCTCGACGGCCGCTGGTTTCTAAAAGGGAGAAAATGTCCGAATACTTCCTGCGTCGCGCGACACAGTCCTTGCTGTATAAATTTGCATCGGATTTAAAGGCAATGTTTACGTATTTGAACCGGATGCGTCCTGATATCAGTGGCAACTGATCACGGGCCGGCGAAGAATGCCGTCCGACATAGTCATTGCTGTAAAAATTTGCAATATTTGGGGTGCAAATTTTGAGATTTGGGAGCTGTGATCAGTCGCCACTGATCGCAGGCCGGCGAGGGGTGCCGTCCGTCACCGTCCTTGATGTAAAATTTGCAAAATTTGGATGGTATTGAATTGTGATTATACTTTGGTGGGAAATGATACCTAGTGTCGTACGGCACCCCTCTCAGGCATGTGATCAGCGGCGGCTGATCACACGACGCCAACGGAGAGTTAGAACTAATTAAAATACGTAAATAATGCATTTGCACAGGATACAGAAAGTACAGCAGGAACACGTATACGTTTGTTCAAAAATGATGCAAATATGCAGCAGGGTCATGAAGACAACTGTGTTTCGAGAAGTACGCAAATTTTTTACAGCAATGACGGTGTCGTACGACACCCTTGCCGGCCTGTGATCAGTGGCCACTGATCACAGCTCCCATCCTGCAAAATTTGCCACCAAATTTTGCAAATTTTATACAGCAATGACGATGTCGTACGACACCCCCTGCCGGCCTGTGATCAGTGGCCACTGATCACAGCTCCCCACTGATCACAGGTCCTAACTCTCAAAATTTGCATCAATATTTTGCAATTTTATACAGCAATGACGGTGTAGTGCGACACCCCCTGCCGGCCTGTGATCAGTGGCCACTGATCACAGGACGCAACCCACTTCACAACCACCTTTTTCAACGTCCACCTCTCATAGACAAACAAGTATTTATAAGTGCCGACAATTCGTGTCCGCCCCAGTCACTGAAAAAGCGTCGCTTTCGTACGACAACAACGCATCTTCACGAATACTGCAGAGAAAATGGGACTACAATATAGAGTATAGGGAAGGAAACCCCAAAAATCTTTTTAAAGACACTTGTTTACATAAACAGATAGAGGGAAGAGGAGATGCAGCCAGAGAGGCGGAGAGGGAGCGATAGAGAGAGAGAGGGATACAAGGAAGAGAGATGGACACAAATATAGAGAGATGGACACACACATAGATAGATGGTCACCATAAAGAATTGGATAAACATAAAGAGAGATGGGTATAAACATAGAGAGAGACAGAGACAGAGACAGACAGAGAGATACAGAGGGAGAGACAGAGCGGTTTATCCAACCATTTGTGCAATCGGTGGTATGCACTCCATTTATTGTCCAGCTAGGCATTATGGAATTCTAAAGGAGGTGATGGTTACTTAGTCAATATCGTGCCACCGTTAATTTTCTCAAACAATTAGACCAATGGCAGTAGGATGACTAATTCTACTTTAGTGGTCCTTGTCTACTTTACGAGCGGTCCTGGGCGAGTAAGGTGATTCCTTACCGGCTCAGGTGCACCTTGTCAATAAACAAACACTTTCATATGTGATCTTCGTGATCCCCTCACACAACTCACACAAAGCCATCACAAAATGCACACTGCCATCACAAAATGCACATTATCAGTGTGAGAGTTTTTATTTCAAGGTTGACGTTTGAGAGTCTTGAGATGCGTCTCACAAAACCGTCACAAAAGATTCACGAAAATGTGTGATGTTTGAGACGATTTTTGTCATGATCACAAAACGTTCTCAAAAAGTGCTACAATTCAACAAATATTCACAAACCATGTGTGACGAATAAGAAGATGGCGTGAGACGAATGAGATGAAGGCGGCGAAAAGAGCAAAACTCTCACAAATCGTCACACAAATCGTCTCACTTTTTGTGACGCCCTAAATCGTCACAAAACGGAGCACAGGAATATAGTGCCATCCCCCCAATAGTGCCATAGCTAGAGGTATGTCGCGCTATAGCACTTTATCGTAGGAGGCACTGTATACGATTCCGTATCACAGTCGGCAAATCATCATCCACCAGCTTGTCGCCACGTGTAAAACATTGCGTTTTGGTCACCACGTGTAATACATTGCATATCGATCCACACGTGTAATACATTGCATTTGGGTCCACACGTGTGATGTGTTTGTCGCGCGACAAGATCTACAAAAGCTGTATGGGTGGCTACCCATACTAGAATCAACCTCTAAAAAATTAACAAAAATTAATCTAGTTCCAGTATGGCTGGCCAGCCATACAGCTTTTGTAAATCTTGTCGCGCGACAGCCATTACATATTACAGGGTCGCTCAATAGTGCCTACTTTAGTAGTGTTTCACTCTTTATAGTGCTATGGCTCACTCTCTGGCACAGGTTTTCATACGCTCACATGTATCATCCGGCATGGTTCAGTACTCAAAGGATGAAGTTATTTAGTTGTGTTATACAGGCTTTGTTGTGTTTGTGTTAGCAGTGTGCATTGTCCCCAAATATATGTATTTGAGCCTCCTTTCTATAGTGCCAACCTCCTAATAGTGCCATAGCTAGAGGTATGTCACGCTATAGAACTATATCGTAGGAGGCACTGTATACGATTCCGTATCATAATCGGCCAATCATCATCTACCAGCTTCTCGCACGTGTAAAACATTGCGTTTTGGTCACCACGTGTAATACATTGCATTTTGGTCGCCACGTGTAAAACATTGCATATCGATCCACACGTGTAATACATTGCATTTGGGTCCACACGTGTGATGTGTTTGTCGCGCGACAAGATCTACAAAAGCTGTATGGGTGGCTACCCATACTAGAATCAACCTCTAAAAAATTAACAAAAATTAATCTAGTTCCAGTATGGCTGGCCAGCCATACAGCTTTTGTAAATCTTGTCGCGCGACAGCCATTATATGTTACAGGGGGGTTGCTCAATAGTGCGTACTTTAGTAGTGCTTCCCTCTATATAGTGCTAGTTATTTAGTTGTGTTATACAGGCTTTGTTGTGTTTGTGTTAGCAGTGTGCTTTGTCCCGAAATATATGTATTTGAGCCTCCTTTATATAGTGCCATCCCCCCAATAGTGCCATAGCTAGAGGTGCTTGTCATTCTTGACATTGTGAGCGCGAAAGACGCGAGGAAAGTATATTGAGGGGTGCTGTTGCGGCAATTCTACCGCGGAGCACCGAGCGACCTGTAATGACGGGAATCCACCCGTATTCTTTTACTCCTCACAAGTCTGCTGCCTCCCCCTTCCTATCTTCGGGGATGGCTTCTTAAGTACACGTTCCCCGGGATGAGTCGGCTATCCCCAACCCTCCCTCCCGTAATTTCCCCTTCGATCCAGCTTCCCCTTGCCCCACCGGTAGCCACCCCCTCGTGCCATTTTCCCTTCGCGCCCTCGGCCGGCGACCTGCGCGGTCTTTCTGCCCCTGCCCGAGCCCCGTGCGGCCTATGGTTTCCCTTCGTCTCCCCGATGGCTGGCACCCCCAATTCCCCGCGCGTGCTGTCTCGCTCCCTCCTTCCCGTCTTTCGCTTGCCCGTCCTTCGGCGGTATACGGATGCGCTCCGCCCCGTGGTACGCGTGTCCAGCCGCTACCTGGCAACCGAATGCCTCGTAACACTGCTTGAGACACACAGCAATCTCACAAAACTGGGCTTCGTCTCGTTGAAAAATTACGGAAGATGGTTGGTGTGGCATTGAAATTGAATTTTTTCATTCTTTTGAGATTGACCGGTGTTTTGAGTAATCCCACGACCTCAAATTGACCAAGCAAAGTCCCAGGGCACACATCAGTGCAGATTGCAGCACAAGCAGTTGAGGACACCAAGTACAGCTTTTCGGCTCCAGCTTCAAGTACGTCTTGCCGGACGTGCACAGCAGTCAGAAAACAGTCATAGAGGCTTCGTGAGACTGGAGTCTTGAAGCATTCAAGCGTCACCCTAGAAAGGCTGCACTCCAGAATACATTTTGCTTGCTTTGCATCATTCTCACCTCCAATCAATCGTTTTGGGAATAGGCCAGGCTGGTCGTATTAGAAGAAATCCCTCCGTGTGTAATCATGGCTTCTCAGAAGACAGCGTTTGAAGTCTCGAGCCCATTGGCGAGACCCATGAATTCACGCATTTCTGTGCAACTCCAAGAGAGCCCGTGCCAAGCACTTCAGAGTCGCAGGACACAGAAGGTCACAAGGCAGAATATCGATGCAAATGGAAGTGGACAAAAGCAGTAAGCAACGAGATAACTCCAAACCCCGGCAGACTCATATTTCCCCGGAATTGGCAAATCAAGCCATTAATGATGCTATTACATACTCAGGTGGGGACGTTGTGGTTATGGCTAGAACCTGTGCAAGTGGATTTTGTGATGCATTACAACAATGCTATGGTTCAGAAGAAATATCAGATGTGTTTACTGCTTGCGGCTCAGGTTTAAACGGCTTAATTGGATTGCAAGTCGCTGTAGAGCTGCAGAAGAGAGGTTATGCACCAGCGGTCTATGCTGCAGAGCAATCTAAGCATGCTAATTTCCGATATGTCTGCGATGAAGCCGGAATCGACTTGCACGACTTCATTCCCAGCACGCTAGAGTTTTATTATGACATCGTTGTAGATGCCTTGCTTGGAACTGGCTTTGATGGGGGGGACATTCGACAACAGTACTGGACTGTTTACGAGATGCTAATCTCAACTCGGCTTGCGATTGTGAGCCTTGATGTACCATCTGGCTGGGATCTTTCGACGGGTCCAAGAAAAATTGATGTGACAGCAGATTCGTTTATCAAACCCGAAGTGCTAGTGTCTTTAGAAGCACCAAAGCTTGGATCAAATGTGTTTGCCGGGGGCTACCACTTTATAGCTGGTCGACATCTTCCTCAAAGCTACTTTTGGAAAAGGGAATCTCTGTTCCGGCTTTTCCCGGCGAGGAGTCAAACTGCGTGCTCATGTCAAGTAACCCGTTTCGCTTCGAAGGTGCTAATGGAGAGACATATGGGCGACCTGGACAATTCAATGCCACGCTCTACACGAAAAACCCTACCCGAGAATGGGTCGATATTGACAAGCACGATGACCTGTGGGACGAACTAGACTAGCATTAGAGTGTGCTCAGTGAGTTTAAGAGTGGAAATCATTGTCAAGTGCTATACAGGGACTCTAGCTGCGAAAAAACGCTGTCTACTGGCCAACTTTTTTGCTTAACGCGACGCGCCACATAATGTAATTCGACGTGGCCTGCGTCAGCGCGGAAGCTGTGACTTTTCCTGTTTGTCGCCATACGAACCCACACGCAACACCGGTGACACAGGCGGAGGCCATGTATCGAACGTTTGGCGGGTCATATCCAAGTTTTGATTTCCCTAAGTGTGCAATGCCGAAGGCACCAGACGCGATGAGTAGTGCAGATATGGACCCGTGGCCTAGGCGTTGCTCCAACATATTCTGAATCATACCCCTAAATATAAGCTCCTCGGTAACGCCGTTCATGAATATGCCTAGGAAAGTGGCGGCTTCTTTGGCCGCGTCTAAACGAGGTGGCGTCTTGACGTCAGCAAACTGGGTTAGGGCGGCAAGTGGAACGGTGATGAGATCAGAGGCAGCACCCACAGCTAGCGCTATCAGCACATCGACTGGGGTTACCTTGAAAGTGTAGCCCAAGTCACGAGCGTGGGCCGGCTTTGAAAAGGGCGTAGAATTGTGAAGCAGTTCACGACTGTCAAAGCTGCGGTGAACAAGCCCCAGGCTGTAACCTTTCCAGTCGGTGATATGTCCGATGACAACAGCTTAAATTCCAGTGGAAGCCAGATGCAAAGAACGGTAATCAGGTCGGCCATTTCGGAGCGAAGCGATGAGTGGTCGTCTGGCTTTGTGAGCTGAAGCAGTGACGGGATGAGGATATACGCTACGTAAATTGCCAATATAGGGACTGCGCGGCGGCGACCGTCCATGATGTTGGGTGCACCGGCGAGGCACACTGGAACCAAAACTAATAGCACCGTCCAAGCTGCTTGCCATCCATGTCCAAATTCGTTGACAAATGTCGAAGAAGAGTAAGCCAGGAATAAAAGAGTCCAGCACATCGAGGCTGAGGACTCCAAAGTATGGGCTCGGCCGCCTGGTTCTGGCATTTTTGGAAAGCCGCGGTCAGTCATTGGCTCCATGCTGAAGGATGGAACGAAGATTCTACTCGAACAGTGAAGTACAACACGGTTGAAGCTGTTTCAAATGTCTCTGCGGTAGCCGGAAAACGCTCTTGTAGAAAGCAGGGTTGCCTTGAGCACTTTGTCGTTGCTCGCTGCGATTTTTGCGTTTCTAAAAGGTTTACTAGGAAGGTACTCTTGCTGGGCCTTGCACGTGTTCGGGTGTGTGTGAACATCCGCACACGTTGCAGACTTACAGTGTATGCAGGCGAAGTAGGGGGGGGTTTCTCTGGGCAGAACGGACCGGTTGCAGGGGGGGTCGCTCAATTGTGCCTACTATAGTAGTGCTTCCCTCTATATAGTGCTATGGCTCGCCCTCTGGCACAGGTTATCACAAGCTCACACGTGTATCATCCGGCATGGTTCAGTACGCAGTACAGCTATCCATGCTGTCTTAAAGGAGACCCTGACCAAAGGATGTTGTGTTATGCAGGCTTTGTTGTGTTTGTGTTACAAGTGTGCTTTGTCCCCAAATATATGTATTCGAGCCTCCTTTATATAGTGCCATCCCCCCAATAGTGCCATAGCTAGAGGTATGTCACGCTATAGCACCATATCGTAGGAGGCACTGTATACGATTCCGTATCATAATCGGCCAATCATCATCCGCCAGCTTGTCGCACGTGTAAAACATTGCGTTTTGGTCACCACGTGTAATACATTGCATTTTGGTCTCCACGTGTAAAACATTGCATATCGATCCACACGTGTAATGCATTGCATTTGGGTCCACACATACAGCTTTTGTAAATCTTGTCGCGCGACAGCCATTACATGTCATACCAAAGAAACTTGCCTGCGCATGCAGGCCTGCGCGGTATACCCTTCCCCAAAAGCATTATTTGGTAAAAAAGGCTAATTTGGTGATTCAGTTCTCGTTGCTGCCAGTGCGGACAATGGGTACAGTCTTTCATCCCTGGACTCCAGGGAAACGCTCTGGGGCCTAAGCATTCACCTCGTCTACAGTTTCCCGCAATTTTACCTCCGCGCCTCTCCCCGTCCCGCCAAAACAGAAAATAGCCGGCACACAACACCGTTAAAGACCAAACAGTAGTATTTGATCCACGATCAAACACTTTCTCGTCCTGTTCACGAAACAGGGCTCCAGTTTCCCGAAATGTTACCTCCTCGCTTCTCCCCGTCCCGCCAAAAAAATGGCAGGCACACATCACCGTTAAAGGCCAAACAGTAGTAATTGATTCACGATCAAACACCTTCTCGTCCTGCTCCCGTGATTGGCCTCCAGTTACGCACAATTCACGCCCTCCGAAGTTGATTGGAATGCATCGTCAGGCAGCGCGCGTCAAGCAAGAGACAGACGGAACGCAAGGGCCAAAGACAAACGGCAGACAGCGGTAAATTTATTGAAGATGAAAAAAAGGTTGCCGATGTGGTTCGCCTCACAGTCGACTGTGGGGCGAACTACCCTGATGATCATCAGTCGTGGGACAGCAGACAGATTACAAAAATGTCTCAAGACCAAGGACGACGACAAACTGTCCGCCTTCTTGACCCAGCCAACAACCGTCCCGGAGCCCCCCGTGTCGTCAAAGCGGACGAGGACAAAATCATTAAGCAGCGCATTAAATACACTGCCTCCCGGGGATTTGCAATTAACAACTATACATTGCGAGCTATCATGGCTCGCATTGCCAATGATGGTCGACGCGGTTTTCAGACGAAGGACAACATGCCCTCCCCGGACGTTATTCGTACCTGGAGAACCCGAAACAGGGATATCACGTTTCCAACAGCCGATCCCACGAATCTTCTAATCCTAGTTACTCCCCGACTCCTCTAAATCTCCGAAGCACTGCGAATCCCTAAAGTACAAAAACCATCCTACTCCTTACTCCTGAATCCCCTGCCGGCCTGTGATCAGTGGCCTCTGATCACAGCTCCCCACTGATCACCGGTCCTAACTCTCAAAATTTGCACCCCAATTTGCAAATTTTATACAGCAATGACGATGTCGGACGACACCCCCTGCCGGCCTGTGATCAGTGGCCACTGATCACAGCTCCCCACTGATCACCGGTCCTAACTCTCAAAATTTGCACCCAAATTTTGCAAATTTTATACAGCAATGACGGTGCACCGGTTGACAAGGAGAGTGGGTGTATGGTGAGGAAAACGAAAAAGTTAAGGATCAGACTGGCTGCAGGAACTAGAGAGGTGTAGGGACACGGACTTCGAAAGGTGGGGATACATAACGTGCCCCCTTGCAACAAGCCCACAAAGGTAGCAGACCTGAATTTTGTTTGCAATAACGATACAGTTTATATGTCGCAACTACGGATATAGAGGCCGGCGCAGAGCTTATAGTCAGTGCATAAAAGTATGCAGAGCTGTGTGGTAGTACTAAAAACTGTTGAATAAAGACCAGAGTTCTTGTTCCGCACATATACTTATGCCTGACGTGGCGGATACCCTTCCTTTCGCCCCCACACTTGATAAATTCCACCGTCTGGGAGACTCCTGTGTTGTACTGCTGAGTTTGATGTGCATATGAGACACATATGGTCGTCGCTTTCGTCGCTGTCCTGCTCGCAGTAGTGCATAACTAATGCCTTTCGAACGTAGCTTCCAAGCTCAACCAGCGCTCTTCTTTCGTTTCGTTGTTGTATCATCACCCCGTATCCATCTTCTTCAGCTTCGCACTCCTTCACTGCGCAATATCGTGTTGTTTCTTGACTTTCTTTCTCACGAGCGTCCAGAATCCGGACTTGAACCACGGCTAGCACCATCCAGAACCTTCTGTCCTCATCATGCTCAGAATCATTGTTCTCATGAAGAGTGAATGTGAGATCAGGATCTGCGGTCGAAACTACAGAAGAATGCAAGGCTTGAATCACGCTCCCATAAGATATAGTGGCCAAAACAGATGTCTGGTCTCTTTTTCGCCCGTCTGTTATTTTGCACCACTTGGCAGTTCCATATATCTGTACGGTTACGGAATTTCCATGGTCCGGCCGGCCACTTCTAAGACGTAGCTTTTGTTTCCATAAATGCTCTAAAAACTCCCTTGCTTTCAACAGAAATGCAAGGTCAGTTGATTGGAACATTTCCGAATGTTGACCTCCGTCTGCAGTGTTTCCGAGGTTCATAATTACTGAATTGTCTACGCGCCAGTCCTTCCTACTGAGAGACGACGATAAGAGTCCTTTCCGATGTAATCGAAGGTTCTGCAGAACAGGAGTTGGGAAGCAGTCCTGAAGCTTTTGTAGAAATCTTCCCGCATCCTGAAGCCCAGAACTGTCGTAGCCCAAGAGATTTAAAACCGACTTCGCTGTCTCAAAGCTCCAGCCGTTCTCACTAGTGTCAATGCCTTCAGTTTCAATTGCCAGACGAGTCTTCCAGTCGTTGGCAAGACGATGTTCCATAGCCTGTAATTGTGAGTTTTTCATATTGGATTGAGCTACCCCCCTCTTCAATGGCTGATGAGCGCTTTCAAGCAACAACTCTTGTACATGTCTTCCACTACCGAACAGTGGCAATGTATGTGTGAAGAACTCCAACAATCTGTGAAGGTTTGGTTTGTCCAAATGAGTGGAGGCAAAGCTGTTTGTGCGACACAGCTTATCTACTCGAGATAGGTAACGAAGTGCCATATTACGAATCTCCAGAAGTCTCTTGGTTCCTCCTTCTTCATTGTGTGTGTCTAATGACCTCTTACCATCTATCCTTGAGTCCGGAAAGTACTGTGTTCTGCTCACGAGAGAGAAAAACAGGTCGAGGAGGTCGAGAGCTTCATCGATAGTAGCACAGTTTCCGCTCTCTCTCTCGCCTGTGATTTTGTTCACGTACCAAGCACTCTTCATCGCCCGTGGTGCTACCAAGAGCAGGCAGTACATAGACGATATCGTCATTGAATGTAGCACATGCTTGTCATGGTTGATTAGGCTCTCCTGATATATGAGATAGCCATCCTTCAAAGCCATCTTGGCAATTGCCTCGGCATCTTTGCGTACATCTTTTGGTAGCAGTGTTATACAGAGATTCATGATGTCGCGACCAATCCCGAGGAAAAGATGATCGGGAGCCACAACGCATGAGCGATACGAATCGAAAACAGAAGGAACAACCGGTTTGCTACTGCCGAGTACACGAGACACACGAGCGCGAACTTGTTGCAGTTTCTCAGAGAGTTGATGAAGTGCCTGCAAACTTGTCTCAAACGTATCTGCGTTATCCATTCCGAGGGCTTTCAACTCTTCCCTGGATAACTTGGATCTCCTCAATGCAGTAGCCCGGTTCTCATCTCTCGCGAAAGATGGATGGTCGGAATGGATGCGGGTTGTGTAACAATACTTGCTTCCTTGAAATCCAGACTTGTCGTATCTACCATAGCTGCATAAGTGACATGGAACATTGGAGCAGTGCCCTAGTAGGTCCAAAGTGTGGGACACTGCAGGATAGTCTCCAACGTACCCGACGACATCGAGAAAAAGAACAACCTTCTCTCCTTTTGCAGTGGTCATCTCAAATCCCTTTTCTGTCCCCTCAATGATATCATCAATAACTGCCGCCAGTACCTCGTTTGTAGATACCCCTGGAGGAGTTAGCCCGATAGGTCTGATGGCTCCTGCTCCATTGCGGTTCTCCGGAGCCATACCTATTGGCAGCATGTATACACCACCCATGCTTCCTTTCTTTCCAATGTACGGCGTAAATCCATCAGAGTACAGAAACATTCTATACACAACGTACTTTCTTCCATCTTCCAAACGTCCACTGCTTTCGGCATCGACGCGATGACCCTTGTTCATTGGATTATCATCGGCAGATACTCGTTTCACTACGGCTTTGTCAAACATCTGGTTGTAAACGCCCCTATTCGTTCCGGTGAGATTCGAAACATTTCTTTCAGAAGATACAACCAAGCTGGTGGCGTAGTCGTCATCACAGTTCTGTCTTCTCCACATCCTATACACAAGGAAGGGTGTTTGCGTTGGTTCTTCCGAATCTTCGGCGTCTGGCTGTCCTGGGAGTGCAAGTTCGACGACCATGTCACTGGGAAGGAATGCCCGAGATTCTGGTCTCTTCGTCTTCATCGTTTTGGTACGCTTTGAATTGGACTCCGCCTGCGGTTCTGTCCAGTTTGGCTCATCGTAAACAAAGAAGGAAGATACAACTGCATCAAATCTCATGTTCGTGGAGGACGTTACTGCAAACTGGGCTTGCATCAATCTGCCCTTCACCGCGTCACTTGTTTCGAACGTAATGTTAAGAAGGAGCCCTTTTCGCAGTTTCACTGTCACACCATCTTCGGTTGGAATCCGATAAACAGATAGACTCCCAGCCCTATCCTTGATTATTGGAGTGTCCTCAATATCCGAGAACCTCGGTATCTCGATTGACGGATCCATATCATGCCGTCTTCCTTGCACCATCTCCCGCAATTTTGCTGTCGAAAAGTCAAGTTTTGCCCAGTTGCTCGGTCTTACAATCATGGTCGGAGCGCTGTCCTGTGAGGTATACTTTCCAACGCCAGCCTTCGACCCAGACTTCGACAAATCCACAGTAAACATTTCTACATGACAAGGAACGAAGAAGTTGGATTTCGCAAATGGACGAACACGTCTCTTCAGAGTAGATGTACTTGGCAGTTTGAGAGTGAGCTGCCTTTCATTCGGTCTCCAGTTCCTAAAGTTGGCAAGTGTCTGATACGCAGTCTCGCTGAGACGCGTGCTCCCAGTTGCTGTTATTAGTGATGCAATATTTGTCCAGGTCAATCGAATTCCACCAGAAGCGCTTTCGAACATGCTGTCTATCAGCTCCTCAGACTCCTCAGCTTCGTAGGCATTGTCCTGCTCAACGCTCAATCCAATGTCTAATCCAGAAATTCCTTCGCTTTCTTCACAACGGATCGTGTTATTCCGTTCGGGGTGAGGACTTGATGGAAGTGCCTCCACACCGTCATGCATGACGCCTTGGTATTCTTGGAGGTCGCTTAAAAGCCCGTCTTTCAAAAGGGAAGCGTAGGATTCTGACTGACCGTCTAGTAACATGAACCCATCTCCTGGACGTTTAGCTGGCTTTGTAGACAGTTGCCTCCATGGCCTTGCTCTTTTTCGATTTCTTTCAAGCTGAGGTTCAGAAGAAGATGGTGCGTGCCCATCCGAAGTAGTCCCTTGTGATACAACATCTTCGGAACGCTTTGCATAAGGTCCGCGTTTTTTAAGAACCCAACGACTCTTGCTTTGACGCCCCATCTGTGACAGTTTCGACCAGGTCCGCAACTAGAAATGGGGCTGCAGTGAAGTTTGGCATGGACCTCGGCATTAACAAGATTTCAGCAAGCTTACTGCTCTACAGCCGAAAGAAGGTCTTTTGTTACATTTGGCGATGCATACGGTTGTGCCGTTAATATTAAAGCTTGGTTCAATGAATAGAAACGGTAAAAAGGATATGCTCCTACTCGCATTTTGATGTGATGCCGCATGCAAAAGCTCAATGAATGGCTGTCGTTAAGGACAGCCATGCCATACCGAATTCGGTAATTTCAAATTGAGATTTCAGTACGACACGTGCCCATGAACAGTTTGAAATATATAGCTACCGGTTTTTCTGAGCACTGCATATATATATGCAGCAATATAGTTCCAGGACCAGATCCAACTCTCCGCACGCCCGTCGTCCGCAGTCTTGATCCACCATGCATCCCGTTTTCTGACAGTTTCCTTTCTGCGAGTTGCGTGTTCGGTTGAGATATCATCCACAGTAAGTGAAGCCACTTCTCCCACAGTCTTGACCCACAACGCATCCGTTTCTCTAACAGTTTCCGTTCTGCAAGTTGCTTGTCTGTTTGAAATATCATCCGCAGTAAGTGACGCCACTTCTCCCACAGTTCTGACCCACCACGCATCCATTTTTCTAACAGTTTCCTTTCTGCTAGTTGCGTGTTTGTTTGGGATATCATCCACAGTAAGTGACGCCACTTCTCCCATAGTTCTGACCCACCACGCATCCATTTTTCTAACAGTTTCCTTTCTGCTAGTTGCGTGTTTGGTTGAGATATCATCCACAGTAAGTGACGCCAATTCTGTCACAGTCCTGACCCACCACGCATCCATTTTTCTAACAGTTTCCTTTCTGCGAGTTGCGTGTTTGGTTGAGATATCATCCACAGTAAGTGACGCCACTTCTGCCACAGTCCTGACCCACCACGCATCCATTTTTCTAACAGTTTCCTATCTGCGAGTTGCGTGTTTGGTTGAGATATCATCCATAGTAAGTGACGCCACTTCTCCCACAGTCCTGACCCACCACGCATCCATTTTTCTAACAGTTTCCTTTCTGCGAGTTGCGTGTTTGGTTGAGATATCATCCACAGTAAATGACGCCACTTCTCCCACAGTCCTGACCCACCACGCATCCATTTTTCTAACAGTTTCCTTTCTGCGAGTTGCGTGTTTGGTTGAGATATCATCCACAGTAAGTGACGCCACTTCTCCCACAGTTCTGACCCACCACGCATCCATTTTTCTAACAGTTTCCCTTCTGCGAGTTGCGTGTTTGGTTGAGATATCATCTGCAGTAAGTGACGCCACTTCTCCCACAGTTCTGACCCACCACGCATCCATTTTTCTAACAGTTTCTTTTCTGCGAGTTGCGTCTTTGGTTTAGATGTCATCCACAGTAAGTGACGCCACTTCTCCCATAGTTCTGACCCACCACGAATCCATTTTTCTAACAGTGTCCTTTCTGCGAGTTGCGTGTTTGGTTGAGATATCTTCTGCAGTAAGTGACGCCACTTCTGCCATAGTCCTGACCCACCACGCATCCATTTTTCTAACAGTTTCCTTTCTGCGAGTTGCGTGTTTGGTTGAGATATCATCTATAGTAAGTGACGCCACTTCTGCTACAGTCATGACCCACCGCGCATCCCCGTTTCTGACAGTTTGCTTTCTGCGAGTTGCGTGTTTGGTTGAAATCTCATGCGGAGACACGAGTGCGCTGCAGACGTTTGGTAAGTGAGCGCTTTCTCTAGGCAATGCCGTTTTGCGATTACCTACAAAGCTGTAACGTAAGTTCGCACATTCTCTAACACATTGAAAGTTTCGAAGAACTGTTCTGACCAAGCCTCACAGCGTTCCTTGTCTCACTGCAGGTCAACCCGCCCGTCTTCTAACTCAGGATCAGGTAAGCCATCAGTACACCCTCCTTGGTCTATCAGAATTCCAATCCACCATCATGACGTACTGTGACCGTAACTGACCTCTCTTGTTATGTTTCTTGGCGTTGATTATTGTATTTAACGGAAGCGCAATGAACCACTGCTGCGGTATTCCGGTATTTGGACGGGGTAGATGTAGTGTATGTAGCCGTAACAATACTCTTTGGTTGCTACAAATAAATGTGATGTGAACGCCGCTGGAACCGCTCTCGGTTTCATCCTTCGGGTTGGGACCGTTTCTGGACCGGCGGGGTGATATCACCTTTGCAAGAAAGGTACTGGATTAACATTTCATTGACTGAGAGTAGGTCGGAGCATTACGTGTAGTGTTGCATTGGAGCTGCGAATGGAGACATATTTTCACTGCCCTGGAGCAGCAAAACATGGTCGTCGGTGGCTGCGCATATGCAGCGATGATCACCGTCTCATCATTGCATCAATGTAAAAGCGTTTGGCCCTGCGGGACCTGCCTGTGTACAGCGCCAGCCAGCCATCTACCGCCGCAGGCCAGGCAGAGACGCTGTGCCATAACTATGCTGGTTTTCAGCCAATGGCGTTTGGCACTGCGAGACTTACCCGTGTGCAGCGCCAGCCAGCCATCTACCGCCGCAGGCCAGGCAGAGACGCTGTGCCATAACTATGCTGCTTTTCAGCCAATGGCGTTTGGCACTGCGAGACTTACCCGTGTGCAGCGCCAGCCAGTCATCTACCGCCACAGGCCAGGCAGAGACGCTGTGCAATAACTCTGCTGCTTTTCAGCCAATGGCGTTTGGCACTGCGAGACTTACCCGTGTGCAGCGCCAGCCAGTCATCTACCGCCACAGGCCAGGCAGAGACGCTGTGCCATAACTATTCCGATTTTCAGCCAATGGCGTTATTGGTAAAAAATGTGCAAAATCGCGACATGAAATCAACAAGCGTTGCTACATTTATGACACATTTTTTGCTGGCCCGGACCAAAATATTTGCGCCGATTTTTTATTGCCTCCGATAGGCTGATTTGACCTTCCTGTGGTGGTGCTCTTACCGAAGAAAGACGGCTCTCTTCGGTTCTGCGTGGACTACCGGCGTCTGAACGCGAAGACCGCAGCGGATTCGTATCCGCTGCCACAGATGGACGACTGCATCGACTCGCTATGAGATGCAGCCGTCATCACCACGTTGGAGTGCAGTTCCGGGTTATTGGCAGATCCCGGTCGCTTCGGAAGACCGGGATAAGACCACGTTTACTACGCACATGGGCACGTTTCGCCACTTGCGCATGCCGTTTGGACTCAAAGGGGCACCAGCCACCTTCCATCGTGCGCTCGACATAATACTCTCCGGAGCCCGCTGGCAAATATGCCTCGTCTATCTCGACGACGTGATCGTGTTCTCCCGTACGCACGGAGAACAAGCCAGGCATCTTGATACCGTCTTGGGCTTACTGCGGAATTCCGGTATCTCCCTTAAGCTCAACAAGTACTGCTTCTTCCGACCGAACGTGCACTACCTGGGGCACGTCATCTCCCCAGGCAAGTTGAGCATGGCGGATACGGCGGCCGACGCTTTCAAGACGTTCACGTTCCCGAGGACGTTGACGCAAGTGCGCTCGTTCCTCGGGGCGTGTAACGTATACCGCCGATTCGTTAAGGGGTTCGCTTAGATAGCACGTCCTCTGACGGACATGACGCGCAAGGATTTGGATCCTGACTTCTACAACCCCACGGAGCTGCAACTTCAGGCGTTCGAGAACCTTAAGAAGTGCATGATCGCTCCGCCGATCCTCGCGTTGCCCCGGTACGGTCGTCCGTACATGATAGATACCGACGAGAGTGCCTACCAACTCGGCTGCACCTTACTTCAGGAGCACGAAGAGCCGAACGACTGGCGCCCCGTGGGGTATTGGTCGTACTCACTGTCCAATAGTGAGCGCAACTACATCGCTACGGAACGCCAGTGCTTCTCCGTAGTGTGGGCCGTCCGCACACTACGGCCGTACGTAAAAGGGACGAAGTTCACCCTACGGACGGACCATGACGCCCTCCGATGGCTCATATCCCTCACCGAGAGTTCCGGGAGACTCACCCAGTGGCGGCTACATCTGGCTGAATACGATTTCACCATTCAGTACCGCCCCGGACGGGTGCATCAGGTGCCCGGTGCCCTGTCACGACTCGTGTCGCCGAAGGTCGCCGATGACCCTCGCCCCACCGTCGAGGTGGATGACGACATCCCCACTTTCGACGGGGCACGACAGTTCGAGACGTATCCAACGAGCTCGCCGACCACGCCTGTACCGCGAGCTGCGATCATCAGGCCGTCCATGTCTTCGTAACGACACGGAATCAAGCCGAAGCCCGAACAAGGTCGCGCGTACGGACGCGCGACGAACCGAGAGGCCACGAAGAAGCCCCCGCTCTCCAATGACCCAATTTGTTTTGGGAGGAGAACGACGATTTCGACGCCGCCGACATCCAGCGCGCCGAAGACCCCGAGGCTGGCGCGTTCGACTCCCCGGTCGCCCCACCGCAGGATGACCTTCCGGCCCCTCTTGCGATGGAGGAGATAGCCGAGGAGAAACGCGTGGATGACTTTTGCCAAACCGTTTTGGCACGACAATCAGAGTCCCGGCACTCCGCGTTCTTCGAGGACCACCAAGGGATGCTCAAACGGAGACACCCCTTCGACCCTGATATCGTTCAGGTGGTGGTACCTCGGACGCTCCGCGCCAGGCTCCTTCGCCTTTGCCACAACCCGGCCATCTCGGGGTACCCGGGCCAGAACCGTATGTACTACGCACTTTGACGCGAGTACTACTGGCCCCACCTGGCTGCAGACGTCGCACCCACGGTGCAAGGGTGTCGAACCTGCGCGATGAACCGGGTGAAGCTGAGGAAACATCTCAACCGATTGAGATTGTTTCCAGCTAGGAGGCCCCTCGAGAGCATCGCGATCGACATCTTGGGGCCGCTCCCCAAGACGAAAACAAGAAAACGGTTCCTGCTCGTGATTACGGACCGCTTCAGCAAGCTGACGCAAGTCGTGGCGCTCCGCACGATAACCGCATACACCGTCGCAGTTGCGTTCTGCGAGTCGTGGGTGTTTAAATACGGCGTCCCGCGCACGTTGCTGTCAGATAACGGACCGCAGTTCAACGCCAAGTTCTTCCACAGCACGTGCCGTGTTCTGGGGATAACTAATATGTACACATCGGCATACCATCCCCAGATGAACGGGCAAGTTGAGCGATACAACCGAACGATCGCTGCGATGCTACGCAACTACGTAGGCGAGCATCAAGATGACTGGGACGTGTACGTGGGGCCGCTTACGTACGCGTATAACTCCCACGTACACCGCACCACCGGCACGACGCCGTTCGAGCTCGTGCTCAGCAGACCACCGCCGGAGTTCTCGCTTCGACGACCCGACGGTGACGCCCCCCTGCCGACAGAGGGGACCAACGCACCGAGTTCCTCAAGACCTTGGATTCGATAATCCAGAAGGCCTACGGGAGCCTGCGTCGGACGCAGGCTCGCTACAAGCGCGACTTCGATAAGCGCATACGCTAGATCAATTCTCGACTCCGTCCCGGAGAGTACGTATACCTCAACCCCACCGATGTGGGGAGGACATCGAACAAGCTCGCTTCCCCGGCGGTTGGACCCTACCGTGTCCTCGCGAACGACCGCCGAACCATCACGATCGATCGTGATGGGTCACTGAGCGGGTCTGCGCAGACCGCTGCGTATAAGCGCCACCGCCGACGGACGCACCATGGGGGAGCACAACAACCCCAGCTCACCTTGCCGAAAATGTCAGAGAGGGAACACAGTACGCTGTCGAGCGACTACTGAAGCACCGAGATATGCAAGACGGAACTATCGAGTTCCTCATCAAGTGGGCGGAGTACGACACGCCCACCCGGACTGCGCGGACTCACGTCCCGGAGGAGTTGGTGTCTCGTTACGCCCAACGCCTCCGGAGACGCGCCGGCATGGACCTCAACTCAGGGCCATTCCTAACGATTGAGGAGGGGCCCTCAACCGCTCCTTCGCAGATTAAAACGTCTGGCTGCACGAGCAGACCGGAAAGAGAGGCGTGAAAGGACAGCTGCCCTCATCGGAGGGTCACGCGATCGGACGACGCCCGACGTCAAGACGTATTGACGGACAGATCCAGTGCCAGAGGGCGCGAGGACGCCGGCACGCAGACACAAGTCAAGCCAACGAACGGCTTCCGACGTCGCCGACAAGACGCGGGAGCGAAGACAGGACGTACTGTCTTACGAAAAACAAGACGAAAACAAGTCCTCTCGGATGATGAGGAGAGACCCTGACGAGACCACGTAGTCGATCGCCGGGGAAGCCACCTCCCAATTTCGGTAATGGGTACACGGCCCGTCGCACCCGTGTGAGACGGTAGGCCGTTACGGGAAGCGGAGAGACCACGGCCTCCCTACTACAAAAATAGGAGAGCCCTGAGTGGCAGCAAGAGCCAGAAGTAGAGACGCGTTGATTTTCCCGGCGTGAATCATATGAGAGGGACGACCTCCGACACGCAATGATTACGCCCGCACAGGCCCTAGGACAAAAAATGGGTCAGCAGATGTACGTACAGGCAGCCGAGATGGTGCACACCGCGCGAAGACGCTACCTCCGATCCCCAGGTACGCGCAAAGTACGCGTCAGGTCCGAGAGCCCCATGCGCGGGGTAGAAGACGTCACGAAAACGTGCTGACATGGACGACATATGATCCAGGTCGACGGGGCCGTTCCAACCACCTCCGTCCCGCCCCGCCGTCTGTGAACACGCACAAAACGCGGCGCTGAGGAGAGGAGTTGGGAGATCGTGGTTGAAGCGAGCGGGCGTGGTGCGTTCGAGAATACCGGGAGGTTCGCCTCCAAGGCTCAGGGCCAGTGCGTACGCGAACGCGCGGATCGCAGAAAATAATGCGCGAGAAGCAAGGGAACGCGT
The DNA here is from genome assembly GCF_000350225.1 of Chondrus crispus. NCBI lineage: Eukaryota > Rhodophyta > Florideophyceae > Gigartinales > Gigartinaceae > Chondrus > Chondrus crispus. Next base: position 274,875 of record NW_005178983.1, read on the forward strand.
ATCCATGCTCAATGTACGGACCAAGTGGGGACGAGGCAGACGAACTCTGATGCGCAACTGTTACCTCGGCGCGGGCTCCTTTCATAACCCCCGCACTCTAAAACTGCGAAAATTGGAAAATGACAAAACGTTACCACTGAAATAGGTGGCATGACCGCCGTCGGTCAGTGCAGTGCCTCTCCGTCCGAAAATTCGCCACGGTCGCCTTCTAAAAATGCAAGAAAATTATGGAGGAGAAAAGGTGGCCCTACAGTCACTCAATCCAAGCTGCACGTGCGCGCGCATGCAGCAAATGTACTGTACGACACGCATGTACTTACATCATAAGACCCGCAGCCTGCCGCTTATGCCATCACCAAGTCATCACCGCCGCCTTCCGAAACATTTAGGCAAAAAGAAGAGAAAAGGGGAGGGGTGGCTACAGTGCACCGGTGGACATGTGCATTGCTGGAAAGTCGAGGCAAGCTTGATTTCTTCCACCGACGCCGCCGCCGTCTGAAAATTTGAAAAAAAGGAAGGAGTAAGCCTGGGACACGTGCATTGCTGGACTATCGCGGCATGTCCGGCGGGCTGGCACGCGACGACGGAAACAGCCAAGCGAAATGAGGCCACCCTACCCGAACGCGCCTTGATGAGGACAACGCCGCAGTGCCGACAAGCCCATCGCCCACGCCTCGGCCTGCCCCTCAACGGCAGACTGCCCCCCAAACTCTGCTCGCGAGGCCGTCCGGCCAGTTTTCGCGTCAGTCGTATCACCGGTTTCAGTCGCTACCGCCCTTGTCGACCGGAAACGCGGCCTCCGCAGCGGACAACGAATCCCGGCTCGAGTGAGCAAGGGAAGAGAAAAGGGGGCGCATTCGCACGGGTCGAGTAGGAAGGGGGAATTTGGACCCTTTCAGGTATCTCGTCACCCGAATTCCCTAACGTCAACGTACCTCCTCGGCTCCGTCAAGCCGATGTCGAAAACCCCTGGCGGACAGTGGCCGGCGTGAGGCGGGATGGCGTGGGATCCCCGCGTGGTGCTGCACACCGAAAGACCGCTCGAGGTTGCCCTACAGAAGCTGAGGAGGGCCACCACGCCGGTGTCGTAAGCACATCGTAGTGAGGCGACATCGGCCATACTCGCCCGGCCATATGACAGCTCAACACTGATCGGCACAATAGTGTCCTCGTTTGCAACGTCGCCGCAGATTCGGGTCGCTATAGAGGCACGATGGCTGCCGTGAGGGGATGTGAAGTGTGCCGTTTTACGCCCTCTCCTGAGTCCGGAAGGGCTCCTTAAGCGTCGCCCCGGACGCCCGGGGTACTGATTCCAAATAGGTCCGCAGTACTCCCCCGCAGTGCAGCTTGCGCAAGCCGACGCACCGCAACGGCAGCGGGCCGTCCAATCTGCCAAAGGAACAGGCTGCAGATCCAATTGCCTACTAAGCCGTCTCGACGCTACGGCTTGCCATTGACACCACAAGTAATCTCTGGGGAGTCCCCCGTCCGGCCGAAGTCCCGGCGGCACCCTTACGGGAGGCCTTGCGCGAGATATAGAAGGAGGAATGCAACGCAGAGGGACGGGGGTAATAGGACGCACGGACACGTACGAGCGGGTCTCAGATCAGCGAAGCAGTGGACGGAGGAAGAGGAAGGACGGAAGTAGTGAGATAACGGCCAGCCCCCGCCCGCAAAAGACCTGGGCACGCAGAGTGACGACCGCCGGCAACCGCGAGGGGAGAGGCGCGACCCGTAAAGGCGCCGCACGAAGCGCCTTCGTCGCCCCGGACAGGGGGCAGCGACGGTAGATGAGGATGAAATGGAGGAAAATACTCCCCGCCACACGAGGCGGGTGAAGGGGAGTATGAGCGGTGCTCCTTGACGGGGACCGGGTAAAACGAACAAGAGAATTCTCTACGAACCCAAGGCCGCATTGACCGCCCCGGGCGACGGAGGGGGGCGTGGTCATAACAACGACACGTGAGACAGGGGCGATGAACACCACGAGTACAGTACCCACACCGGGGAAACCGTCCGCAAAGAGGGGTCAGAAACGCAGCAGGGCTCAGAGATCACGCAACGCCGCGTACGGGACCGGGCGCGCAGCGAGGAAGGAAGCGAAATGCCGGACGAAGGATGGAGAGGTGGAGTAACGACACTCATGAAAAGGGAGGACAGCCAACGTAAGGGTGAACAAGAACTGAGCGCACGACGCGCGAAGAAGCGAGAGAAGGACGCAGGCGAGGGGTGATCGGAAGGCGGGGATCGAGTCGGCGAAGGAAACACGAGTCGCCCTACAAGCACATGTGGACGCGGACGTTCACACTTGTGGGGGGGGGCCGTGTAGCATAACCCCTCCTTGGGGCTTTATTTTAGATTAGATCAACTCAGAATCGGATCAGTTACTGTAGGGCTCGATGCTCTACAGTACCACCACATGTACCCCCAAGTACAGGGGGCGCACGTGTACACGTGTACGCGCGGAACGGAAGAGCTCGCGCACACGTGTACTGTCGGCCCCGATGGCTGACAGTATTACAGTGTCGACCGACCACTACAGTACGTCGCTACAGTACATCGGTACTGTACTATTATGATAGGTTATTATGTAATTTAAATATGGAGCGGACCGGCGGCGGGGAAGGGCGACAAGGAAGGACTTGTCGACGACCGACTGTAATGCAATAATGGGCTCTACAGGGGGTGAAAAGGAAGGAAAATATTTGGATTTGGATATGAAAAGTAGTCCGGGTTGGGGGGACACACGTGTGAATAATTGCACAGTTTTAATTTTTAATTATTTTATTTAGTTAATTAGTTGGCATTAATTTTGCTGACACTAGATTAGATCTAGGATCTAGCGCCGCGAGCTACTGTAGAGGCTCCGGCGGGACGATACATACCTTAGCCCTCTGACCACCAAGTCAGTAAAGGTAACCCGAGTTGCCGGAGTTGAATGTCGCCTTGGTCGAAGTCCGTCTCTACCAAGACGCTTCCTTTTACCTAAGCCTACGGCATCCTCTATCGCTCGGGGTTCCCTTTTCTCTTTCTTTTATTTCCCTATCCTTTTCTATCTCCAATTCTACCTATTTTTCCCTTATCTTGTGTTGGTGCCATCGGCCTCGGTTGCGACCGAACCGGTGTAGGTGTTTCGAGCCATCGGGCGGCACAGTTGACGTAGAGCTGCTACTTTCATTTCATCCCGTCGGGCTGCGTTGCGACGCCCTCGTCAAAGGCCGTGTCGCGTCACAAGGTGTCGAAGAAGCTCAACGAGCATTGGCCTTACAACCCAGTGGAACCGGGGTACCTACGTACGCGCCTAACCCCACACTCGTCGAGCAGATCTCTTCGCAAGTCTCTACCACACCGATCCCGGGCCGGGCTGTTTCTCTGTGCCCCCCTATCAGGGATCCGAGCTACTACGAGTCGCAAGCTCGTTTAAACGGAGAAGGGAGAGTCGGACAGTCCGTAGCGCTGTGCCATCGGCAGATCTTCTTTTTGCTGTTGTTGTTGTTTTTGCTGGACCATCGGACCGCGGTCTCTGCCCGACAGGCCCATTGCACTACAAAAGTGGTCTCCCGTCCTAGAAATTGTTTGGTGTGCAGGAGACCTGATCAAGAATTTTTCCTACGAAAGTCCCGGTCTGGAGACGCACTACAAAAGTGGTCTCCCGACCTAGAAACTTTGCGTACTGGAGACCCGACTTAGAAACTGCGTAAGCTGAAACGAACTACAGGAGTTTTCTCGGCGACATAAGTTTATTCAGGTGCTGTAGCGTTTTCTATTTTTTTCTTTGTGTTAAGTTAGATTCTTTTTTTGAAACGAACCATGTCGACCAGCGCACCCGGGGACGTCGGTCCCGGGGCGAGCAGAGTCGGATCGGCAAGGGCGTCGAGGATCCCGCGAGGTCCTCGCACCTGGAGCCAGGCCAATACGGCCACGGATGCCGAAGGTCAAGAAATCCCGACGGGGATTGAAGCCGACAAGGATAATCTATCCTACAGGTTCGAGAAGATGGGCGAGGAAATTCGCCAAGAGATGACGAAAAATCTCGAGGCTGAATTAGCCCTCGTCCGGAAGCAACTGGAGTTGCAAGCATCCGAGTTCCACGCCGCTTTAGGAGAACTATCGGCTCGAGTGGATCTCGTCGAGAAGGACCGAGGTGAGGCAACTGACGGTCTGGAGCCGGAGGTCCTAGCTTCGTCGAGAAGTTCAGTCAAGGACGCAAGGCGAGACGCAAATCAAGCTTTGGAGTCCTTAGGTAAATTTAGAAGCAGTATCGACGACAGGTTCGACCGCGCCGCTCATCGTCTCAAGGACCTCGAACAGGTCGCCGGGCAAGAGCCGCTCCCAATGTGTCGAGAAGGCGACCGTCGATCGAAGAAGGACAACGCCGCGGTACAGCGGAGTTCCAAGTCGAAGACTTCGAAGAAGAGTCTGCGAAGCAGGAGCAAGAGTCACTGTAGTGACGAGCCGGAGGACCAAGACTCAATGACCGAGTCGAATGGCCTTTCCGAAGATGGTGACGACGGCTTGTCGAACCATGCCAGCGATTCCGAACAGCGTTCAGAGGAAGGGAAAGGAATTTCGCGGGGCAAGAAAATTACCTCCAGACGGGGCGGGATAACTTCGTCCGCCTCGCGGAGAGACAAGGACGCGGAGCTCGAAGATGTCGCAACGCGGCGCGGGCCGCGATGGGAGGAGTTGGAGGAGCTGAATCCGACCAACTACCTCTTCAAGAAATTACTTTCGTACCGAACGTACCGTTTGCGGAACCCACAGATATATTTGTCAAGTTCCCGGCGGACCGCCGTGCGAAAAATCAGGAGAGATATTCCGCCTAAGGTGAAGAAGGACAACACATTCACAAGTGAGGACGGAGTCCTTGTGTTGGATTTTTTGGCAAAATTAGTTCAAGAGTTCGATACTCAAGAAATGAACGAGGGGCAAGCGATCCGCTTGTTGCCTGAATTTCTAAGTGGCGTAGCCTTGAGACAGAACACTTCGGTGTCTCAGACGGCCGGGTCCCATCATGGAAAGGTGTCCGTTTGGCCGGAGGCCGTACAGTGGTTGTTAAGGAGTTTCGCAACCGACGAGGCGATTCCTCAAGCCGTGCTCGCATTGCGAGAGGTTCAGCAAAGACCGTCTGAAGACGAGATGGAATTCTATATCCGTCTGACGGACGCGAGCAATCGATGTGGAAACGTATATTCGATGGAAGAACAAATGACGATGTTTATTGAAGGACTCGATTCGAGTATCAAGCCGATGGTATCTCAATACCGACAAGACAATCGGGACGTTTCGTTTTTGAGACTAGTTAATTACGCGAAGGCGCATCGCTCGGCGAGCCGCGCTAAGGACAAGAAGACCAAGAAGGTCACGATTCAGACGCCGTCGACGATCAGGGCGGGTAAGAAGCCGAGGGCTTCTTATCCTGGTCGCAAAAGTCACGCCGCCGTCCATTTGGCCGAGTCCATTACCGCGTCCGATGAGCGCGGTGCGCACGGAGACAGCGAAAGTCAGTACGAAGGAGCATTGGTAGCCGAAGGCAATTTTATTGAGCCATCGGAGGGCTACGGACACGAGGACTACGGGGTAAGCGGGTCGTCAACTCTACCGACGCCCACCTACACGACGGAGTCGTTTTCAGAGCCCACAGATCCCGTGATGACGTTCCGGGGGCGCGGCCACACGCCGGCGCCGCGCATTCCGATGGAGGACAAGGGTACGACATTTCGAAGGCCAGGCTGGATGGGGAGGCCGCAACATCAAGGAAGGCCGCCGGCCCGTGGAGGACCTCGGCCGCAATATCCCGTCAAGAAGCACGGATTGGTGTGCTATCATTGTTATAAAAAGGGGCACGCCGCACCAACGTGCATATTTTCCCTCCGGGAAATGCATCGAGTTTTGGAAAATTATGAGGCGTTGTCTCTGATGGAGAGGTTAGGAATATCATCGACGAGCTACCTGAGGGTCAAGAATTGGTTCGATTCGCAGACGGCAAGCACGCCGAACGCTTCAACGCCGAGGCCGAACCAACCCTTCAGAGGGCCTGCTGCGGGGCCCGCGTCGTCGGACGTGAGAAGGGTCCCGCAGCGGCAGGAAAACTAGAGAGGGGAATCTCCCGTGAGCCGTGAGAGGCACAGGGTCGACGTACTGTGCCCGGGGCTCATCCCCGCTCCCCGTCTCTAAAGGAAAAATTTGGCCCCGATGAGGAGGTTGATGGGTGGATGGATAAGCCCAAGGGGTCAGCTCAAGTCAAGAAAATTTTGAGCCGAGCCAGAGATCATCCGTTGGAAGAAGTTCGAAGACCCTGGTATAGGGTTAAGCGAAGGGAGTGTCCCGAGAAGATTTTGGTTCTTGCGCGAAAAAACTATAAAGTTTACGCGGACATTGGACCAACAGTTGGATTGATGAGCCGTGTGTTGTCTGTATTAGACACCGGCGCGGGACCAAACCTTGTGCGAAGATCGAAACTCCCGGCTGGAATGGAATCTCTAGTGTCCTACGGACCGACCCAAGACATTGGCGACGCGAATAACAGGCCACTCCAGACTCTCGGAACCATCAGGATGCCCGTGAGACTGGGACGATTTGTGGCTGCCGCCGATTTTATTGTGTGCGAAAAGCTCGCGGTACCGCTAATTCTAGGCGCGGACTACTCTGACCGGTTTGTGGAAGCAATTTATCCAAGAAGAAAACGGTTGAGTTGGCGGATTTCTCGGAGGTTCCGATAGTTAGACGGTTCTCGACGAGAAAAGGGAAGAAGAACCTCGTCCCGGGAGAGGACGAGAACGATGGAAAGGGGGAGCGAATTTCCCCTAAGGTGAAAGTGTTAAGAGCCACGACTATCGAGCCAGGGACGCAACGCGTCGTAGAATGCACCTCGAAGAGGGCAGGCTTGGTTGTGGTTCAGCCGTACTCGTCGTTGTACGAAAGGCACGGGTTGACGTGCACGAATGGTGTCGTTCAGGTTGAGCCTGACAGGCCATTTCGTTTACTCGTTGCGAATTTTAGGACGTACCCTGTCAGGGTGCAAAAAGGCCAGGTGGTGGCAGAATTATTGCCGCATCCGAGAGCCGCGCTCGAGAGCAAAACCACCATAGGTGAAGTTCTCGGAATTCAAGAAAGGAAGAACGAAAATTTTCCTAATTCCACCAAGACGCCTACGGGCGAGACAAGATGCGAACCGTCGGATCAAGCGCGCGAGGACCAGCCAGAAGAACGGTCGGCAGGGCTCTCCGCGTCGGCAGCTACGAAGCCGCAACGCAGGATTGAGCCGCCACCGCCGGACGTGGAGGACCTCGACCTGAGCCACGTGCCGGAACGGCTGCGCGAGCGGTTCCGTCGGATGTTGAAGAAGTATTCAAGGATGTGGGATGGGACGCTTGGTGAAATTAATACCACAGTCCATCGGATCGAGTTGATCCCCGAGACTCGTCCCATCGCACAAGCCCCATATCGCGACGGGCCTAAAGCCCGCGAAGTAGAAGATGCAGAGGTGCAGAAGATGTTGGAGGCAGGAGTGATAGAACCAGCACAGTCAGAATGGGCGTCGCCCGTGTTGTTGGTGCCCAAGCCGGACGGGTCAACGTCTGTATTTCTGATAGTCTAAACTTTCCCATACGAAGCCCATGCAAAACCAATGCATGCATGACGATTTACCCATACTTGCACGAGCAGAAATTTCCCAAGTGTTTCCTATGCGGAGAAATGCGCCATGATTGCGTGGACGTGCATGGCCTGGTTCATGGGCTTGCATTGGTAATTTGCATGGGCTTCCATGGGTTTGCATTGGCCATGTGCATGGGATTGCATTGGGAATCTGCATGGGCTTGCATGGGATTTTCCATGGGCTTGCATTGGATACCTGTATGGGCTTGCATGGGATTTTGCATGGGATCGCATTGGGAATGTGCATGGGCTTGGAAGGGATTTTTGCACGGGTTTGCGGTGGCCATCTGCATAGGCTTGCATTGGCCATATACATGGCATTGCATGGGCTTTCTGCATGTACTTGATTTGGCTATTTGCATGGGCTTGCATTGACCTTTGCATAGGCTTGCATGGGTCTACTGGGCGGTTTTCTTTCGCTCTAGCCGTACAGGTTTCCTCCTTTAGTTTATGCTACGAGCATAAACTAAAGGAGGAGACTTGCATAGTTTACAACATTACAATACAAGACCCGAACGTCGAGGCAAATCTTTTCGCGCTTGCAGCTGCTGGGGATAGTGGCGGTCGCGAGTGGAGCCCGCGGCCCGCTCCGTACACTTTTTTGGCAGGCGGTGTCGTGTGCTTCTGGCTATGGAGCGCCGTTCGCGGTCTCTCGCAAAGCGCTAAGAGTGGCCGGCCGGAGCGGGGCCGGACAGCTGTGGGCGGCATCATGCACTATAATGGTGCACGGCGCATCCCAAGATCGTTCCAATGCTGACATGCTAGTGGCGCACCAGCAAAGCCTTTGTTGCGTCAAGTCAAGTCGAATTGAACTATTGAGTCGGAGAAACTTTGTTCGTGCCTTCCATGACTCCCTGCGTCGGCCACGAAGACACTCCATGGAGTGTCTTCGTGGCCGACAACTGTGCACAGTTGTAGCAGCAGGGGGCTACGCGAAATGCAAAGCAAACATCAAATCGCGAAAATTTCGACGAACATAAAACTTCCTTGTGGTTGTCGATAGGCGTACTAAAAGAGTCAGTAAAGAGTAGAGTACACTTGTGAGACGTGCAAAGAGTCCGCCAGATGGAGACCTCACTTACCTTTCATCCAGTACGCAGTCCAGCAGACACACAATCGTGTCTTCCTCACCGTGACGGTTGCAAGCAGTGCATGACTAAATGAGATTGTGTTCACACACTGGCAGTCTGTCAGCAAGGACCTGGGCCGACGCCGTAAGTTGAACAAAGACTCTCTCGTAGTGGAAAGATCGATTTGTACGTACCGTGAGTTGTAACAACTGGCTATGCATTCTGAGAACGAAACACCAAACTTCGTGAGTCTCACACTTTAGCATTGACTGTTAGCAAGGAAACATATGTATTCAGCATAATGAAAGCACTTGATCGCTAAAGCAATTTTGAAATGAATGCTGCGAGAGTACGGGAGAGTCCGCTTCGAGTCATCTAGATTGTAGCATAGCAGCTCGAACCATGTGTAGATATCCTAACTCCAAGTCCATAGCATAATCAAATGCCTCAACGTCCGGGGGCGCTGGATAGCTGATTCCACTTGCAGTGGCCAGTCGACGGAGCGTCGCAGGATTGCACAGCCTGATACACACTAACTTGATATGTTTTGTTGTGCGCCTCTACGCCACGTACACGGCCGTCTATTACACAGCTGAGCGTGTAGCGTAGAGGCGCGAAAGAGACTGCATCCAATGCAGCCTTATTGGGCTTGGTAGTGCCTCACGGACGGTTTGTTCGTATCGTACGAACACTGACGTCCGAGTACCTGTTCGTCTCTGTATGCTTGGCGAAGTCGCTTCAGGGGCCCATGCGTCATCCCCACAAGCCAAAAGCGTAAACCGATCGCGCTGGCACTAGGGCTGTCGGCCGTGCAACGCAAAGCTCGCGTGGGATGGCTGTGCAACGCAAAGCTCGCGTGGGATGGCGACCAGCCGCCGGGCGATTTCAATAATACCCTTGAATGAAATCATTTTCGGCAGATTACTGGGCCAATCAAAAGGCACCCCTCCCACGTTATGGACCTCAAGCAGATCATGATGCTCTTGCTCAGTTTTTGTGCCACTCACCGGCAAGCCCATGTGGAAGAGCATCAACAGCAGGGCCAGCTTCTTCACGAAACTTGTGCCTGCGCCATGCACCACGTTTCTGTTTGTTGCCCGTACTGCAGAGAAAGTTTCCCAAGGCAGGCCTACCTAGGAGCCCACAAGAAAAAATGCAAGCAGGCAGCAGTAGATGAAGCTGAGGCACAAGAGGCTGACGCTTCTGACTCACCGCCACCCGTGAAGTCTCGTCGTTTGCGTGGGAGCTTCCAACTCACCGGTCGTGCCTTGCAAGAGCGGTATGAGGATAGGATCCGACTGGCAGCGCAAGATTCGAATGTTATCCTGCCAGCCGCCGGCCTTAGCAAAACGTTTTCGCCCCATTTCGCACTGGATGCAACAGGGCAGGATGAACAACCGGAAGAGGCAACCGCAGCTGATACGTCAGGTGTAGAGGAGTCGCGAGCTGAGGATGCGACGAAGGAAGAGGTGTTTCACGCACTGCGAAATGTGGTGCTAGAGATCGGCGACAAAGGTGGTGATCGACAGGCGAACACAATCATCAATCTCCTCCAACATCAGTCATTTGATGCAAGCTTACTCAGGATCGGCTTCGAATCTATTCAGGAAATGCGCCAGAAAGCAGAAGAGGACGCTAAATGCTGGCTCGCGGATCTGAACTTCAAGCAGCAGACCATCTACGACCCCAAGAACTGCAACGTGTATGGTTCCGCTCGCCAGTCGATTCTCTCAAGCGCCAATTTGCAAAAGCTCAGTCACACCAGCTCTTCTTCGATCCATTCATAGAAACGAACCGCGCCAATGTAAGAGTTTACAATCACACGATGGGCTGCGCTCTTATAGAAAACGTGGTTCCTCTGATAAAGGACTTCATCATCAGTGGCGATGGCGGTGGATTCTGGATTGATAATTACAGCTTCGTCGGAGCGATTCAAGCTTACTCAGACAAATCGTGCCAGACTTTGAAAGTCGGATCTCACTCCTTCCTGCCTTTCCATATCTGCTCTCTGAACATGACTCAGACGATCCGACAGGAGCTCATCTCCAACGGCGACACTATCGTTGCGTACTTTCCAGTTGAATTCGTGCGGGCTGCAATTAATGTTACCAACTCTACCGGCGATGACGAGGAATATTGGTGCTGCGAGGAAGAGGAACAGACTTTTGTAATGCCAGAAAGAGTTTCAGTCCAAGAGCGGCGATTATCGAAGAGCCGTGTATTTCAGGCATCAATCAAGGAGGCCTTGCTTCCGCTTTGGGATGTATCGCGCACTGGAATAGTCGTAGCAGATGGAGAGGGAAATGTCCGAAAATGCCACCCTGTTCTAGCCTCATATGCTGCGGATATGCCCGAAGCATCGGACGTGGGGGGCACGGTGCACGGGCACTGCCCTCGGGGGTACACTGCGAAGCTCGATCTTGCCTCGGAAGAGCCTTGCATTCCACGTAATATCTTGGACACTGTGCAGCGATTGAATAAGTTCGAAGTCGCTGAGCAGGCTTGTGATACGGCGAGAAAGAAGTCTCTACAAGAAAACATGAGACTGGTAGGCGTGACGACGGTTCGCCCTGCCCTTTTGAAGTGGCCGTTCATGGATCTAATCGAAGAACTGGCACTGCCGAGACTGCTGCGTTTTGAAACATTGCATAATTTTTTCCTGGGTTTATCGCGGACTCTTAAGGTCTGTGCGAGCGAAATGTTGAAAGATCCATTGCTAAGCACGACAGAGCTGCTGAATTCCAAAGGAGGTCCAAGAAAGCTCAAGTCGGCTAGAGTCGACGTATTGAAAAGATGTAACGCGTTTCTAAAGCGTATTCAGGCAGAATCGCCCTGCGTGGGGCTTAAGTTTGATTTCACGAAGTCCGGGACAAACGATGAGCTCTCTGGGTTCTTCACATCAACAGGGATAGTTGCCATGCTTGAGGCCAAAGACCTCGCCGGCATTGATCAAGTCATGCCATTCGTCTTTGCTCTGTTGGACAGGCTTTGTGGCACTATTAATAAGTCTCCTTTGACGACTGTTTGCGTCCTTTATCAAGAACTGGTGGCTACAGCTACCTCCCGATTCTCGGAGCCTGGCTTCACCGCAGTTGAGCTCGACGCGCTCGCCGACCAGATCTCAAATTTCCAGGACAAAGCAATCGAGGTGTTTGGCAAGTACCAGGCAAGTGGTATGGCACTTCCGAAATTCCATGCTCTTCGACACCTTGTCTCAGACATCAAGATGTGTGGGAGCTTATCAAACTACAGCGCGGACTCGTACGAGGCAAGCCACAAACTGTTTAAGACAGCATATGACAAGACTTCGAAACGCAAAGACACCAGGCAGGAAGAGGCAATGCGGCGCTTGGTGCTTGCTCAAGGAGCTCAAGAGACCAGTGCGAGGTCGATGAGCACCCGGATGCTTCCGCTCAGGGAGGAAGTCATCGCCAAGCTAATGGGTAAGCGCAGAAGGACGGAATCACTCACAAAGATCAAACAGGAGATAGTGCGTGAGGACGCTGCAGGCTTGTCTGGTGGGGGCGACATAATGATGTGGGCACAGATTCATGCACATGCAGGTTCATGCGGCAGCCTTCTCCAGCACTCAGGCGAGCTAGGACCCAACATTGCGGTGCAAGAACTTTGCGAAGATGTCGGAGGTCCCGGACGTTTGCAGTGGTATGTTGATTCAATCCAAGAGCAGCACAGGCCACCGGCTGACTCTGTTGTGCGAAGACCCGCTACTGCATCTGTTGCTGGCCTCCCGTGCCCAACGTTAAAGGGCTGTGAGGCGCCTGAGAGCGGCGCTGGCGACTTTGAGATTTTAACTATGGACAATGGAGACAGAGAGATGCAGCGTGCCGTCTCGTCACACAGCTACTACAGCAGCAAAGTAGCGAGACAGGATAATGTCATGATTGAGGAGAGTGGCGACGATCCGACGGGAGGCACAGGCGGAATTGTGCCTCGAAAGGTCTACATTGCGAAAGTACTGGCTTTTATAGCTATCAAAATCCCGCGACGGGGTCACCTCCTGGCTGAGGCATCTGTGAAGAGAGATGACATCGAGATTTGTTTCATTCGGTACTACGATCGTGTTCACGGGGACGAAATCGATGCCGTTGACCGCGCCTTGAACTGCGTGAAACTTCGTTGGGCTGTGAGGGGAGAAGATGAAACTGTTTCTCCAGGAGCACCTGCGTGCGAAGCTGAAACGTCTACGGAAATGACAGATCTCGCTTACATTGATGTGCAATATGTCGGCTCAATCCGCGGCTTGATTCACGTCGTTCGTTGCGATGATGAGTTGAGAGGCACGAGGTCGCAACCATCCCTCATCCGCAGTGGATGGGAGACGCATCGATTCTACATCAACCGATTTAAGCAGCCAATGCGTAAGATGAGGTACTCCACTGCAGACCAGCATGATCACAGACCTCACGACCCGTAATGCTCCTTCTACTTAATCGCAGCCTTAGCACTGCAATCGGAACCGCTGGGACAACTCTGAGAATACGGACCGCTCGTCAAAATCTTGAAAAGACACTGACTGAGTCAATCGAGACAAAGAGCGTCCCACAATGTCGATCGTGATAAAGTGTTTTCATGCCTCCCCGCTCAAGAGAGCTGATGTAATCAGGATGCACGATTCTTCAGAAAGCAAAATGCCTGGCAGTTGCAAAAATCATACACACATGCACCTGCGTACACGTGAGCTGCGATAAACATTTGCCCAACTGTCCTCAAGCTGCACACACAATCCCATTCCCGATAGCATTGCCCTTCTCGCTGTGACGTTCTACGCAATAACAAATGTACCACTTGTAGAAGCTCGGTCAACATCGCTCCGCGGCACATCCACAGAAGCCTCAACAAACCATTCCCGATGCCTGCATCGCCTCCCTCCTTCTTTGGTCTTACTCAGCGCCAGCAAACCATGGCCCCCACGCACCCCTCCTCTCTCTCCCCTTCCTGAAACGCATCATGTCTGGTCTCCCCAATCGCAGCGACAAACCCCGAAACCCCCCCGCTCCACACTCATCCTACTGTTGCTTGGTACAGTACTATCACTCGTGCCAGATGCGAAATGCTACCAGTATACACACGCCCTCAATTCCTCTAGATCAGCGCCGCATGTATTTCTCCCGTCTTTCTCGACCCACACGTCGCGCCTGGACGCCACCCGATAGACTCGCAGGAAAAATTGGAAGGCTGAAAAAGTTGTTGTCTCTATCCCGCATGTGAACCGGGCGAACTTGGATCGCATTCACCCAGCGCCGTCGCGCAGCTCTTTGTAGGCTTGTCTCTCCTTCCTCTGACGTGCCGACGCGCTCGTCGCGTGCGGCAATGGTCGTCGACTACAGAAGGGCTTCAAATAAAACGTTCAACTTTACTAGCGTAAATTTGACTATAATGTTTCGCAATTAAACTATCGCTACATAATTCTGTAACGGTCATGAGCAATTTACTCCAGCAAAAATTTACTGCCGGCGTAAAGCTTGAGGTAGTGCCTCAGGCAGGCGCAATTTTCTGCGGTGGAGTAGTCTGGCGAGGACGAGTACGTACGCAGCTTCGCCAATCCTCCTGAGGTCTGAACCTCAGGTCCGTCGGCGCACCACTGTTTCGGCCTGCCTGATGACTGTGGGCCGCCGGTGGGGGAGGCTGGATGAGGAACCGGAGTCACCGGTCCGGAGAAGCAAGCGATTGCGGCGTGGCCTCGCTTCCGAGACAAGAACCGTGGCTGATTGCGGACTTCCCTCAGTGGCTCGTAAAAGGAAAAGAGCCAACCGCGGAAGCCACGGAATCTCAAGCCATGAGCCCGAGAGCAGGGAGGGAGATGGTAGCGCTCTCGACTTGAGCGCGGCGATCCCGACGCGACTAGACAGTGAAATCGGGCCTCTGGCCACCAACGTGGCACTACACTTGGATTCTACGGTCCCCAAACTCAGTCGCCCTACAGATGTCCTTCCCCCGGACCGAAGTTCTTCGCCCCCCGCTGTTGTCGCCGGAGCGTCGACTGGCGACACGGCCGCGGGTGCCGACGCAGCTGTACCGCAGCGGCAGATCGCATCACTGCTCAACCGTGAGAGAGCGAGGGCTGATGAGCAACACATTTATATGCAGACAATGCAAGAAGTGAAAAAGCTACAAGGTGAGAAGATCAATTCGTTAATGATCGAGGTTGCTCGGCTGAATGCGCAGGTGATGGAGCTCTCGCATGCCAAGGCTGCGTTGGAGGTCCTGGTTGCAGGTTCGTCTCGTGGAGGACGCCAGGCTGCCGCCGCTGCGGAGCGCGCAGTCATTGCGACCAAGAAGAAGCGTCAAAAGGACGAGGCATTCCTTGACACGATCACCCCGCTTCAACGCGACCTTGTCGTGGTGATGAAATATGCCTCTGATGACATCGCGCGTCGTTGCATGCGCAATCTTACTCCGATGGAGCAGTCGCCAGGAATTGCAGACTATCGGTGGGTTCCCTCGCCTCTGAAGATCGCTGAAGGCCATGGGATCGGACTGCTGGGAGGCGGCACTCGAGCGGCGGTACCACCACTCGATGTGGCGAAGCTAGGCATTACAAACGGCGCACTTTTACCGCCGCAATTGTCTCCTACCATTCTGGCTCGCACTGCATACAAGATGGCTCTCGAAAGCGGATCGCTTACCAGTGCTCTGAGAGCAGCATCCAAGGAGGAGATTTCAGGCGCATGCATCTTCAATGGCATCCAAGGGGCATCTAAGCTCTCTGCGGAGGTGGCTGACAAGGCGTCGTCATATATGTCCAGCCTCAAGCGAACGGTTTGGACCAGGCTGGCCAAGGTGTGGGACGTCACTTGTATTCCGGTTCAAAACAAGCTGAAGAGTGCCTCAGTCGACTACATCATTCATGCTCTGAACAATGCTGCTGGCGAAGACGTGAAAATGATGGGAATTGCGTTTGCAGATGACGACAGCGGCGGGATCGACAAAATTATGCGAGCATGTATTGACTGTATTACCTCTGGTAGCCTAGACCACTGGCGTACAGTGGTGCCGCCTGGGCATTCAGAGAGCGATAATATTGGAGAGAGTGGCGTTGACATCTTGTTCGTTTTTGACACCGCTCGGGATATTTACAAGGAGTGGGCTGGACTACGATTGGGAAAAGAGCGCCTCAGGGCTGGCGTAGCATCAATTTTGACGCTCGCCCGCCTCGATGCCTGGATCGCGACGCGCTGCGTAATGCAGGTGGCACTGGCGAGGACAGCGCTGGGCATTGCGACAAAATTATCCGACGATGGTGCAGAGGAGAGCGATATACACTCTGCGTTGCTGGAGGTTCTGAGCAAAGGTGGAGTTTCGCACGCCATGTTCACTGACGTGCTTTCACATTTGTTACCGAAAGCAACGCTGGGTATTCACGAAACGTTGCGCGAAATAGTTGAGAGGGTTGCTCCAGAAGAGCTGGAGAAGACTCTGATCTCTGATGCCAGCGGGGAGACTTTTGAGCATGCAAACGATACGAGGGAGATAACCTTTTCGTACGTCTGCCCGTATTCGATAAAGGAGGGCAAGGACTGCGACCGCGTCGTTCTCAGACCTTCAGCATTCAAGAAATATGTCTGCGATTGGATCGGAGATGTGTGCGATGGCTTGGTGGGCGTTAGCGAGCTCACGTCTTCCCAGTTTGATCCGATAAGTTTCGACGGCGAGGGGTAGTACTCAAACCTGGAGGCTTGTAATAGAACGTAAATACTAGTGCCATACCAAAAAAGGTTCGAATAGTACACAACAATGAATTCCCGGTGATCGGTCTGTCTGTGCCTCCCCCGAACAACCAAGCATTTCTTGCGCTAGCATGTTCAACGTAAATTGCGCCGCGCCCCACTCTAAGCACGACCAGCAGACTGGGGCAGTGACGGTGTCTTCTCATTCCTTAGACGACGTCGAAGCCGCACAGCATGACCTGGACGAAGCAGATGAGCATGGTGCCCAGCTTGCCCACATCGCGAATCGTAAAAAAAATCGCCACCGAACCTCAAAGCATTGTTGAAGGTCGCTCTCTGTGCGTGGGAATGCTAGCGGCTACAGGCACGATTGTGCAACAGTGCAGGCGGATGATTTCAAAAAATCCAGCATGTCGTAATTGTTTGTAACATATATCGAAAAAGAGGTTGACGTTTTCGGTTGGCAGGTAGTCGGGGTCGGACACGAGCCCGCCACTGCTCATATATCACCATGCTCGACGCTCCGATGTTCCCTAATGCCGACACGCCTTCCATTGCCACAGCTACTCAGCACACACAAGTGTCAACGTACTCCCAAGAATGATCGATTCGAGCCTTTTCTGGCAGCTCATCGTCGTACAACCATAGAACTTGACTACGTTGACCAAAGAAGAAGCACGATGAAAACGTTCAGTTCCGTGAACGAATGAAATACTGCGTTAAGATGATCAAACGTGGCACGAGCTACAGAGAAGATCTTCTTATCAAACTTCACAGCAGTCGGAAGAAAATGGTCAAGCCAACTTCAGGAGGTTCTTGAGTTCAATTTCATTGGGGAAGTCGACGGGAGGTGTTCCAACACTGCGGTTAAGCAGAGAGATAAGTACGCATCAAAAAGTAGATGGAGAGAGGGATCGAACTGAGGACCTACGTGCGATTGGGGATCACGGTCATATCGCCGCGATGGTGAGGCTCGGCACACCACTGGAGAAGGGGGCAGACGGGGTCGACATGAATGCAGTCCGTGCTGCATAGTTGTACGAAAACGCGATCGACAAGAATGACGTCAGCGCGATGGTCGCTCTCGGCTTGCTGTTGTAGAAGAGCGCAGAGGGGGTCGATAGGAACGCGGCTTGCGCCGTGTAGTTGTACGAACGTGCGATCGAAGTAGACCTGTGTGTCGACGCGATATACAAGCTTGGCAACGTAATGAGGGATGGGAACGACGGAGTTGGGAAGGATGGAGCGCGGGCTGTCAAACTATAGAGGAGGGCGATTGAGGAACAAGATCATGTCCATTCTATATTCAATTTCGGCACGCTGCTGGCATATGATGTGGAGGGATTCGAGGGAAACACGGCATAGACAAGTTCGAGCGTGCGATCGAGAAGGGTAATGATGTCGCTTCGATGGTCAATCTCGGTCTCTTCCTTCACAAGGGCACTGAGGGAGTCGAGACGAACGCGGTTAACGCTGTACGAATGGGAGATGGTGCATCTCGGCCTCCTACTGCAGGACGGCGCGGGGGGGTCGTGAAGAACGGGGTTCGGGCCTCAGAGCTGTACGAGCTTGCGATTGACAGGAGGGACGACGTGCATGCATTGGACAATCTTGGTCTGCTGCTACACCACGGCACGGAAGGAGTGGAAATGGACGAGGTCCGCGCCCTGGAGCTGTACGAGCGTGCGCTGGATCGGGAGGTACTTGCGGAGGTAGAACGTGTCGGCGAAGAGCAGGGACGGGATGGAGGGCGAGCTGGACGAGAGGCAGCTGTACGAAGGGCTCATGGAGGGCGGAAGGGTCGGCGGAGACAAGAGGTCGACGGCGTTGCGCGCCACCAACTTGGCGTGCGTCTTGATGACCACGTGAGGGATGAGCGTGCAATCTGGCGGTGCAGATCGGCTGTCCTATCAGCTCTCCCTGCACTTTGTGCACGAGCCAGCCTCTTCTCTGCGATCAACTTTGCCGGCGCGACGGCAGCGGCGCGCGTGTGGGGCAGGCGCACCACGGGCGTGTGGCACGTCTGCGCGGACGACGGAGTCGTGGGCGCAGCTGTCGCCGTGCGGGTGGAGACGCTTCTGCAGCGCGAGCTGACGTCCGGAAGTGGTGGAAAGCGGAACAGGAGGTTACGAAGAGGGGGGAGGCTGGGCTGCAGGAGTTGCAGCGCCCCCTGTTGGCAGAGGAGCGTCGGATATTAAATGCTGGGGCGGGCAATGCCTCGACTGCAGCCACGTGTAAAATTGCGCAGGGGAGGAATTTTATTGAATTGCAAGGGTGGGCGGTGGGCCGATACAGAAAAGTTCATTTATTTCTCTAACATTATAATCTGTCTTTATTTTCACTAATCAAGGGGGGGCCGATGCACAGGGGGCCGATACTGTAGCACGAAATCGTCGGATATAAATTGGTTGGAAATTTACTTCTGGCACCGCCAGAAAGGTCGGTAGTTGTGCGCACGCAAAGGCGGGGCGATGGAGAAGGGGTTTCAGCAGGGGTGGTGTGCTTCGGTACCACTCCCCTGCTACCCTTTCTTTTGGTCGCGAGTTCAATTCTGCATGAATACTGATAATAAATAAATAATTTGTTGAATTTTAAATAATGTTTAGATTAATACATAATTTGTAGATTTACACAATTTTAATTTTTGGCAGTGTCCCGCTGCCAAATGTCATGAAGATTCGAACGTTGAGACGTTCTTCGGGCAGTACACGGCCAAAACTAAAACTAAAACGTGTGATTGAACTCGGCTTGTGCTTCTGGGGGACCTATTGGCTCGACTATTGGAAGCGCAGGAACGCCGTGCTCAACGTCAAGTGGGGGTTGGACAAGTTCTACGAGGACAACGAAAACGACATTCGCGCCGATTTCGAAGGCGATGATAGGCAAGGTTTTTATTGCCGCGGCGGGTTTGTCAACCTGGAGGATCTTGGTCCGGAAAGGGCGGCTGCGGACAATTTCGAACGCGCCAGAGAGCCGGGGCTGCGATCGAGGATCCGCGGGCAGCTGCTGCGAGTGACGGGCGCGCATGCCGCGTTCGAGCCGAGTGGCGAGGACGTCATTCGGATTGGCGGCGGGAATGACCCAGACTTTGTGCTGGACGCCCCGATTACGGGCTTGACCTTCTCGTCGTTGCCGGTCTTTCCGTATGCCAGTAAGCGCGACGTCCAGCGACGCGTTTACATCAGCTCGTTGGTCACCCTGTTTTTCGCATCATGTGTGGGCGCGTGCTCGTTTCTGAACCTCTTCTTCAAAAAATCCATTACCGGCCTTTTCGGCTCGCATGCGTTTGCCAAGTTTGCCCCAGGTATGGCACAGGCGGTGATCATTTCAGTTGCAGACCCTCTTTGGAAGCGCGCTACGCTCAAGCTGTCAAAGTGGGAGAATCATCGTACGACTCAGGCGTCTGAGAACAGCATCATTACCAAGCGATTTGCCTTTCAGTTTGTGTCCAGTAAGTTTGATGCGTCTTTGCAAGCACATCCAATCCGATTTTGAAAGTTGAACAGACCTTGCTGACCACTGCGACAGACTACATTACATTGTTTTATATCGCGTTTGTCAAGCCATTCACGCCATCAGACCCTTGCCTTTTGGATGCATCTGGAGCTCCGGACTGCATGGTTGAGCTTGGGACGCTGCTCACTTCATTGCTCATCACAAAGGCGACGGTGCAGCAGTTCATGGAAGTAGGGATGCCATTTATCAAACTGCGCGTCACTCAGTGGCTGAAAAGGAGAGAGCATCGCGAGCTAGTTGAAGAAATGGACACGACCCAGCGCATACAACTGCTCGCGGCAGGCGCTACGATTGACGATGCAGACACGCAAGATCTCGTAGAAGAGTTAAGAATGCCTCCGTATCGGTCGACGGTTGAAGACTATGGAGAAGTTGTAATTCAACATGGTTTTCTAGTGATGTTTGGCCTCGCGTTTCCGCTCGCAGCACTGATTAACTTTCTCAACAATATGGCGGAATGCCGCACGGACACATACAAAATGCTCGCCGTACACCAGCGACCGGATGCTGATGGTGCAGCGGACATAGGAGGATGGTTGCCCGTACTGAAATTTTTGTCCACTGCATCTATCGTGACCACGGCTGCTCTCGTTACTATTACGACGCCAGCACTTCAACTGGCTCTCCCGGATTTTATCGGTAACGTTGGTGAGCGGTATCCAGCGGTCTCTTTCTTGATTTTCGAACATGTCCTGTTGTTAACGCGATGGGTAGTGGACTTTCTGGTATCTGACAAGCCATCGTCGACCTACCGAATGCTTGCTCGACAAGAGTTTCTCATCGCCAAATGCTTCAATGTTGGTATGCAACCTTACTTTGAATCATCCGCTCACGGTATTAAAGAGGCATGACGTCCTATCGGCAGATAAGATCAACTATGTTCTCGGAGCATCTGCGCAAACGCTGCGCCTTGGCCGTGAGCCAAGATTACGGACACATTAGGCTCAAAAACTATTAGACAGAGCACCTTCGTAAATTCCTGCAGGCAAGCATTCGTGCTGGCTGAATGTTTTTCTGTATACAACATCCATATATCGTCGACAAGCGAGAGCCGAATGGTTTTTGGCCCTTTTGGGACGACATTGCTCTCTCCCCGAACTTTTTCTCGCGTAAATTTAGCATCCCAGACAGCCCCATCCTGGATCAAATTGATTTGCTGAAGAGCGGCGCAACCGAAAAGGTTGCCAACTTGACGGCAGTGTATCAGTCCTTTGCGATTGTCATGTCGCAAACATCCTCATATCATGCCGTGCTTTTTCAGTGGTTGGATGCAAAGGGGCTGCAGGGGAGGCCAAACAGAACTTTGCGTCTCAGATGTTCCACCACCAGCCTCTAAGACCAAAATATTTTCAACGCTGTGGAAAAAATAGGGTTGTGATGGCGCTTCAAAGGCGCGAGGATTTCTGTTATTGATGAACTATATCAAAGAGTTTTGGTGAGTGTGACTTGTTGTATTCTCGCTGTTGCACGAAAACACCAGATGTCTTGTTTCGAAAACTTCTCATAAACCGACGACGTTTTGCAAGATCTCCGGCTATTTGTCAGATCTTGCTAGTTTGAGATAGCTCCCATCAGCTTCATCATTTTATGACACATTCAAGTTTTCTATTCTTCTTGGAACTATTCTTGATTATTCCGGCAACTCATCACATTAAGAAATCATTGATTGCTTTTCATTCTGTCCATGGTCATCCCTCTTCTAGTCATTTGTATATGGACATGTTACATGAGAAAGACTGCTTCGACTTCTGCCTGCTGTGACGAGCTGGCCTGTTCTCAAGCAATACCACATATGCAACAGAGTCGAAAGCAAAATAGCCTCACTCATTCTGTCTTGTTCAGATAATCGCGCATCACCAAATCATACTCGATAAGCACAAGTGTGCACCAGCTTTAACGCGAACCAAGGGCTGACGAAAAGAGCGTTCAAAATGAATGGTGTTTCTCTATCCCCGCAACGCGGACAGCGAATATAGATAAGACTCTAAATGGAGTGTTCTGACCCTTGAGCCACATGGTTGCTTCCAGTTTATGTAAACTCCACATTTGTGTGAACGTAGCCCATGAACACCCATGCACACCAATGCCTGCATGAGCTCGCATTGAACATATCTGAATTGGTTTGGCCATCATTACCCCATGCAGACATAGACTGTTGCATGGACGGTTCTATGGAACATGTTTGGCAAAACTAAAACTTGGATTGAATCCGCCATGCGGAGCCCATGAACACCCATGCACACCAATGCCTGCATGAGCTCGCATTGAACATATCTGAATTGGTTTGGCCACCATTGCCCCATGCAGACGTAGACTGGTGCATGGACGGTTCCATGGAACATGTTTGGTATTGCATAGGACCAGGCCTAAGCAAATCCCCATGGAAAAGTTATGATAACCGCTCCAATTGTGAGCATGGGCTTGCATGGTCTCTGCATAGGAAATTTTAGAAAATCAGAAATACAGACGAATGCGTTTTTGCGTAGACTACCGCAGGCTGAACGCAGTGACGGTGAAGGACACGTACCCCTTACCGCGTATGGATGAGTGTCTAGACTCGCTTGGTGACACCAAGGTTTTCTCCGCGTTGGACGCGATCTCGGGATATTGGCAGATGCCCATCCCTGAGCGCGACCGCGACAAGACCGCATTTTCGTGTCACTCAGGACTGTATCGCTTCTCAAGATTGCCCTTCGGGCTAACTAACGCGCCAGCGACGTTTCAGAGAGCAACGGATATTCTGCTCTCTCCGTTCCGTTGGAAGTGCTGTTTGGTGTATCTGGACGACATAATAATTTTTAGCAAGTCATGGGAGGAGCACATCGTGCACGTGGATGAAATACTGTCTGTATTGGAGAAGGCAGGTGTGAAGCTCAAGCTTCGCAAGTGCGAATTTTTCGTCGAAAGGATCAAGTACCTGGGCCATGTCGTTCGGCCAGGTACATTGGAAGTGGACGCTGCGCGAACCGTCGCATTGGAACAAGTGAGGTACCCTCAAACGCAGACCCAGCTCAGAAGCTTCTTGGGACTTTGTAATGTCTACCGCAGATTCGTTCGGCATTATGCGAAAATCGCACATCCGCTCAACCAACTGTTGAAGAAAGGACAACCGGTCCAGTTGGAAGGATTCGACGAACCGTGCAAGAAAGCTTTTCATAAGCTCAAGGACGCCATCCTGGCACCGCCGGTGTTGGCCCTGCCGAAGAAGGACCTACCCTACTCGGTAGATACCGATGCAAGCGACTACCAAATCGGCGCTGCATTATTTCAAACACACCGAGATGCGCGACGCAAACCCATCGGGTTCTTTTCAAGAACGTTAGCCGCAGCCGAGAGAAACTATTCGGTATCAGAAAAAGAATGTCTAGCGGTAATTTGGGCCGTACAGACTTTAAGACCATATCTATATGGCGAGCACTTCATCGTCCATACCGACCATGCCTCATTGAGGTGGTTGATGAACGTAACCGACCCCAGCGGGAGATTAATCAGATGGAGGCTACGCCTCTCGGAATTTGATTTTGAAATCAAGTACAAAAAGGGCAAGGCAAACAGCCAGGCGGACGCTTTGTAAAGGTTGCGGACCGCAGGAGAAACCGTCGACGAAATCGACGAGGAAATTCCATGCTTTATGGCCGAACCGGCCGAGGGTACAGTGGAGGACGAGGAAAGTTTTGACGCGATAGACGACATCCTCGCTATTGAGGGGGGGACCGCCCCTGATCGCCTGGATCAATTCCAAGCTGTCACTCCGGAGGAGCTCATTCTAGAGCAAGCCTTCGACCCCTTCTGCAATCGCATCAAGGAAGAAATGGACGCCGGAAAGGTGAGAACGTTCAGCACGGAGACCGAGGAACTCGAAGGAACTCTATGCCGTACTGCGGCGGAGTTTGTACAAGTAGTAATACCACAATCATTAAGGGACCGCGTCCTAGGGTTGAGCCACTACGCAAAACTAGCAGGCCACCCGGGAGGCAGGAAACTTTACAAGACATTGAGAAGATATTTTTATTGGCCTACGATGGCCCTAGACTGCTACGCAGTCGCGAAGAATTGCGCCGCATGTGCGCGGGAAAGGGTGAAGTTAAGAAAAAACACGAAGGAAATGAAGCTGTTCACGCCCAAAGCCCCGCTGGAGTTTGTCGCAATCGACATCCTCGGCGAGTTAATTACAACTAAACGAGGGAATCGGTATATTCTCGTGATCAGCGATCGATACTCGAAACTGGTACGAACCGTACCGTTGAAGAAGATATCAGCTGCGCACATCGCACAACCCTTCGTTCACCATTGGGTATTCGTGTACGGACCGCCGGTCAAGCTGCTGTCCGACAATGGAACACAGTTCACGGCCCGGTTCTTTCAGAATGTCTGCCGAATTCTCCACATACGCAATGTGTTCACGACTACGTACCACCCGCAAGCCAACAGCCAAGTTGAGAGGTTTAACCGCACGCTGACTTCCGCGTTGCGAAAATATGTTGGAGAGCATCCCAAGGACTGGGACCTATTTAGCGACGCTGTGACGTTCGCATACAACACGCAAGTTCATCGAACTACGAACATCGCGCCCTTCGAGCTGGTGTTAGCTCGGGCGCCGAGAAGCATTGCGTTACAATTGCAGCCAAGTTTGGAAGGATTTAGCTCGAATCGAGCGTATTACCTGAAATGGCAGTCGTGGTTGGAAAGCCTGATGAAAGGCGGTGATAAGAGCATGCGAAAAGAACAAGCGCGCTACAAGCGAAACTTTGACGCAAGGCTTCGCAGACCGAAGTATGACATCCCTTCAGGATCCTACGTTTTCCTCCGGAAGGAACAGGGGACCGCAACAGAACCTAGACATAAGCTGGCACAAGTTGCCACGGGACCGTATGCAGTTAAGAAATCAGAGAAGAACACGGTTGTCGTCGCCATAGGCGACCAAGAAGAGCGCGTGTCGCGGGATAGAGTCGAATTAGCCCCTAGTCCCATGGACTACATGCCGATATCAGGCCTACGACAGGCTCTACAGTTCCTCAGCGGACGCGAGGGGAATCAAGAACGCGACGCGATGGAGAGTGAGGAAGGTTTTCCCACGCGAGCGCAGAGGTTAGAGGACGAGGAAGATGTTGTCAGTCGAAACCCGTCAGCGGAGATACCGCAAGACCTACGGAGGACAAGTAATTCAGAAAAGTTGGAGGAGTCGGAGAGTCTTCAGGAGGGGGAAGAAATTAGCCCCAGACGCGAGGAAGACAATGAGAACGCCGAGTACGTGATAGAAAAGATCATCGATCACGGGTATCAAGATGAGGAATTAATCCTCAAGGTGAAATGGTATGGATATGAGACGAAGGACGTGACGTGGGAACCTGTCGCACAATTGCCGCGCAGCGCCGTGGTGCGATATTTCCGAAGGAAGAAGTTACCCTTGCCGTCGCAAGTCGCGTGTGCGCAAGCGGGGTAACCCCCGTCAGGAGACTCCAGAGCTGACTGGTACCGAGACCGTACCGCCAAGATAGAAGGCGATGGTAATCACTGGAGGCGTGATGGTAGAAATTGACGAGTAGAAGAGACACGAAGAGAGTAGGGAGCCCTTCCCTCCAAATCTTGCAGATAACCGGACCGGTGTGCGCCGCCACGCTACGAAACAGAAGTGACACTGTATCCACAGAGGAGGCCTAAAAGCCCACTGGAGAACACACGCCCACGTCATTGACGGACGCACGTGAAAGGAAAATTGGGATCCGTGGTCCGTCCTCATGAGGTGTAATTTAATCCCAAAAGAGAGTTTTTTTGTAGTCGCTGTCGCCCACAGCCGACGGTATCCCTGTCTAGAGCCGCCACAGGGCGAAGGCGCTACCTGACCCTACTCGACGGACACAGACGCACGCATAATTTCCATACACCCGAGCGAGATACTTACAAATTGGCTACTATAACCCCTCTTCCTTTCTTTTCTTTGTTTTCTTTACTTTTCTTGTGTTTGTGTTTGTTTGTTCTATTTTAGGTTTTGATATGTTAAAGACACGATCCCGCACTGCGGAGGTCGGTCAGCAAGTCTACGAGGACGGCTGGCAGGCAATTGAAAGGACGATGATCTTCGACATCCAGTCCGATCTCGACAAGATTACGGATGACGGCCGCGTTGCGGGTCCCTCGCAACTCAGGGCGAAGCCGAGGAGGGACTAATGGACGTAGGAGAGCCTTACTGCACGGCGTGTGTTTTCGCGTCATGGGTAAACTCAGACTCAAGCGACTGCAGCAGCTGATAAGTGCTAGGATGAGTTTGTCGAATAGACGTGTTTTGCGTCGCGCGGGCATGTCAGGCTAATTCTTCGATTTGAAAGGGAAATTAAGCTCTATGCGGCCACACCAAGCATGGGACGAGGAGAAATGCGCGTCTGAAGGTCGAGTACGAGGTGCAGAGGAAGGCGAGACGTCTACACGGGATGAAGGGTCTCATGAATCACGCACAGAGTCGTCTAGAAAATGTTGCGGACGGCAAACAGGAGTGTGATGGTCACAGCGGTTGGGATGAGAGGTTGAAATGTCCAGAAGAATACCGAGAGGTACATCCGGAAGAAGCAAGGAGCCCAGTAGGCTTCACCAATCTCGAGGCAGACCCACACCCGATATTGAGGAAGGCAGATTGAAAGGAGTGAAGGGAGCTACATAACCTTCCCCGAGACCCCTCCCTCTCCCTAAACAGCACTCGCTCGAGGAATGGAAGCTTTACTGTAGACTCCGATGGAGGCATTGAACTCACTTGAGTACAAGTGCGTGTATCCCTCACGTGAAGTGACGTCCATCGCAAGGTGCGATCGAATGAAGAAAATGATGATGCATTTCAAATGACGGAAAACAGACAAGTGATCAGAGGCCAGGCCGGTGGCTGAACGCGTATGAATTATTATCGAAAATTAAGGAACAGTTGTCGCCGATCGAGCACGCAGGACGAAGAAACGCGCTGATGACAAGCGCAAGTCCACGCAAGTACAAACCCCCGTTCCGCCCTTTCCTTTTACAGAGTACGCGGGTTGTAGAACCGTGCTTCCCCGAAGGGAGAGTGCAAGTCGCGCCAATCATGTAGGCGTGAGGAGAGGAGGCGTCTTCCTTGGAAGCGCGGGCAGAACGTGTCGTCATCACCGAGACGAACCGCGGTTATCCAGTCTGTTTTTGGTTCAAGGTTTGTTTGATTTTTTGTTTTGCTTCTATTTGTTTTGGGTTTGTGACGTAGACGACATAATGCGGCGCGACGTGCGCCGTTCTGCCAGTCTGCAAGGATTAGCGAAGGACGAGGAGGAGGTTAACCGAGAAGAAGGGGAGCAAGGATGTCGACGACGTTAGAAGCGCCAGCATGATCAGAGAATGCCTCAGTCGCGGGACAGGCTGACGAGGAGGTTCTTTTACCATTCTGCGAATAGACATGCGACGCACGATCCAAGCCCTGGAAATCGGACCGGCAGGTCCGAGGTCCACTCGAAAGGATGGGATACCCATCCCCACTGATTACCTTTAATCCCTCAACGCTTCTATATTTTGTATATACCATGAGGGAGTTGGACGACAATCGACATTGGAGGGAGGACGCTTGGAGAATTTGGAAATCGCTGTGAGAAGGACCATTTATTTAGCTATTTGTTTTGACATGGTCCTGAAACCGCGCAAGGGAGATGCGACTCCTGACGCCCGTAGTCATGGATCAGAGGGTATCGGCATCAACTGCAAGGTTTTGGGGGTTTGAAGAACCCGACGACTAAACCGGATAGGGAAACTATCGTGATCTCACTACGGTTCTACTGGCCATCATTGAGGAGTAGAACAGGCAACTCCCAACGGACCCTATCATGGACGATGATGGCGAGTTGAAACAAGCTCCGATACTGTAAGGGTAAGGGTCTATGGACCAAGGGAAAAGGACTCAGTCTGTGCTCGTCAACAACACACACACACACCTCCAAGTTAACAAAAAGGGGAGGGTCGCCACCGACGATTCAAATAACCATGGTGACACACCATATGTTTTTATGACCCTCGAAGAAGCCGGCGTCCTATGCCGTATTGTGTGATCTCGAGTTCGTCAATTACGGCAAAAGTTAAATTCCAGGTTGAGGGAGACGGGGGAGTCGTTTGGGAAGGAAAACCTTGCGCTACTGCCACTCGTCAATACTGTTGGACTAAGTTCTACAGCTCCGAATATTTCAGAACACGCTTCCAGGAGAGGGGAAGAACAAAGGATGGAAGATTGCTATAGTTCGTTGCCGAAGAGTACGGTACGCACGCCTACACCGCTAGCAAAACGGAGTCAGGGGAAGAGACCAGAGCCGTGTTGCTCTGGGAAGACGATTCGTCTTTGACGGAGGGTTACGTCGCAGCTAGAGACATGGCTGCGAGATAAAGAGGGGGAATTCGGGGATGCAAATCGGGAAAAGAGAAGGAAGTTGGCAGAAGAGAACGAAGGAGTGCCGAGCTGGAAGAGGATAGATAGGATCACGCTATACGACTTGCTAAAATTCGTGCAAGCGAGAGACGCCCGGGCTGAGAACGACGAAGGGGATCAAGTTTCGATCGTGTTAGAAGACCTGTTGCTTTTTTTGTTGTTGCGTGACTACGGATCGAAAAATGGAGAAGCAAAGGAGTGCGTTCGCCGCACTCTGCCTTTCGCCATCGGCGATAAGAGTTGCCAGGGGCGAAGTACAGTACGCTCAAGAGTGGGAACGAAGAGACCCCTCTCCGCACAGCTCGAATAAGAAGGAAAAAGAGGCAAGGAATTTTCCTAAGTGTAGAGCTCACGCCAGAACCGTAACAAAAGGAGGCACATGTCGTCCAGATTTGGACCACGGGCTCAGGATCAATCAGGGCACTTGTCCACGTGTAAACTTCGTGCATGCTACTTAAACCCGGCAAGGCTTATGCCTCGACGACGCAGCCGCAATACGTCGGCAATGAATCGCTTCTCACAAGGGCTTCCCAAAGACAGTGTGGCAATGACGTCACAGAGAAAGAGGAGAAAGACAGTGGGAGGAGGAGGCAGGTGAGGGCAAGAAATCCAAGGAGTGAAAATAATGCCATGACCCTACACCTGGCTCCGGAAGGTAAAAGAAAGAGGAGGCACTGAAGAGAAGGAAAGGCAGGAATAGAAACAGGAGTTCGACCGTAAAAGAGGAGGTAACCGAGGGCCGTTTTGTACGCGGCCTGCTCGACGATGGGAAAAGGGATGCTTATGAAGAGGGGGAATGCAAAGGGACGACAGATACGCAGAGGATTCACCTTTTATTAATCCTTAAGGGGAACGGAGGTGAAGATGGGCTCCTCACGTACAGGGGAAGTCTGACGTGGGGTCGGACCTACGTCAGACGGCGGCACTTCCCGGACTGATAGGGTTTCGGTTGAGTTTGTTGAGGGAAACACGACGCGAGGAGGACTTTCGCGTGTGGATGGACCCACCGGAGGGGGGCGTGGCAGTGAACGAGCCGGCTGAGGTGGAATTGCAGGCAAAGACGGCTCGGGGAGACAAGGCGTTGGGGACTGTACGTCCGGCGTGGAGGGTTGGACCGCGGAACGAGGAGACGACGGGCCGGACGGTCGAGAGCACACGCTCTCTGCACGAGGGTCCACGCCTCGCTCGGGAACCGCGTCGGGGATGGGGATTTGATTCCCGAACTGTCGACTCAGTCGAGCTTCTGAGGATGAGCACAACGTCGACGTCCAGGGGTTAAACCAGACGAAGTCGCCCGCTGCGCTGTGACTACGTCCGGGAGAAAAGGAGGGACGTCGCTTTGCGAAGGAGCGGGAAGAGTTGTGAGGGGGAACGCTGTCCCAGTCGATCTGCCTAATTTTGTCGAGCAGCGAGTGCAACTCGAGGTCGGTGTCGACGCCACCCAGGGGGACAGTGTAATCCAGAAGGCACATGAGCTCAACGAGCTTCGGGGGAAGGTACCACAGACGCCAACAATCATACGCTTCCCAAAGCAAGGTGCCAGCGACCTTCACGCACCACTCGGTCATGAAGACAACCCACAACCCGTGTCGGGGGTCGTTCAGGTGGCTGCCGAAGTATGTAAGGATGGGGCCCAATTCTGACCAAAATCCTTGGCAGACTTCAAACTGACCCCACCATGAGAGAAGCTGCTGGTATCGGTTGACGTAGTGTGACCACGCGATCTCCCCGCCTCGATCATTTGGTATGCCAGGAAGTATCCTGTGTCCGACCTTATTTTGCGCTCGTACCGAACGGTGTGTTGGAAGAAGAAGAGGTTCCCGCGTTTCATGCGCCGGAAATTAACAGGGAGAATCGCACGCCTCCACGACATTGCGTCATTCGTCACTGTTAATTGGTTATGCCATAAGCAGTTCGCTTCCAGTACGGGGTCACCATGGGTCCAACTGAGGAGACTGTCAAGATAATGGCGCTCCCCCTCCGTACGGAATCTTCACGTGTCGCAGCCGAAGGAAGGAGGAATAAGGGTGTCGGTCAAATGGAGGTCAAGCCGGGCGAGTACAGTGTCCATGAATCGCAGGGACAATGTGCGACGGCCGCGTGGAGAGGAGTGACGAAGGATGGAGGTAGGAATGGCAATGCGGGCGCGCCAGTCAAAAGTGCGAATGGCTTGTAGGGGTAGTTGACCGGGTAACATGCCAGCGCCGTCTGCAAAACTATGTTCGATGGCAGCAACATCGCGGACGCCCACAGGGGAGAACCACTGGGAAGAGGCAAATAGGGAAGGATGTTCACGCATGGATTTGTCTTGTAGCTCCTCGAGCGAGGGGTGTCGACGGGCTACCCAAGAAGAATGGTAGCCCGGATGGAAGGCCGGTTCGGTAGGGTTGGTAACAGGAGGTAGACGGGGTATGGGAGGAAGACCCCGGGGCACTTCGGGCTTGCGAGGAAACCCCACACCGGGACGCTTACGGGTGGCACTATCGTCCGAGTGTTCCAACGGAGAAGGAAGCATGGTATTTTCGTCTTACCCTTGCAAGAACGCCGCGCAGAGTGATTGATGACTGGGAAACACGGTAAGGAACGGCAGGAGATTATACGATGGCTTGGCGCTGTACAACGGCGCTCAGGAGGGGGATATGTAGTGCAATAATGGGCTCTACAGAGGGGTGAAAAGGAAGGAAAATATTTGGATTTGGATATGAAAAGTAGTCCGGGTTGGGGGGACACACGTGTGAATAATTGCACAGTTTTAATTTTTAATTATTTTATTTAGTTAATTAGTTGGCATTAATTTTGCTGACACTAGATTAGATCTAGGATCTAGCGCCGCGAGCTACTGTAGAGGCTCCGGCGGGACGATACATACCTTAGCCCTCTGACCACCAAGTCAGTAAAGGTAACCCGAGTTGCCGGAGTTGAATGTCGCCTTGGTCGAAGTCCGTCTCTACCAAGACGCTTCCTTTTACTTAAGCCTACCGCATCCTCTATCGCTCGGGGTTCCCTTTTCTCTTTCTTTTATTTCCCTATCCTTTTCTATCTCCAATTCTACCTATTTTTCCCTTATCTTGTGTTGGTGCCATCGGCCTCGGTTGCGACCGAACCGGTGTAGGTGCTTCGAGCCATCGGGCGGCACGGTTGACGTAGAGCTGCTACTTTCATTTCATCCCGTCGGGCTGCGTTGCGACGCCCTCGTCAAAGGCCGTGTCGCGTCACAAGGTGTCGAAGAAGCTCAACGAGCACTGCCCTTACAACCCAGTGGAACCGGGGTACCTACGTACGCGCCTAACCCCACACTCGTCGAGCAGATCTCTTCGCAAGTCTCTACCACACCGATCCCGGGCCGGGCTGTTTCTCTGTGCCCCCCTATCAGGGATCCGAGCTACTACGAGTCGCAAGCTCGTTTAAACGGAGAAGGGAGAGTCGGACACTCCGTAGCGCTGTGCCATCGGCAGATCTTCTTTTTGCTGTTGTTGTTGTTTTTGCTGGACCATCGGACCGCGGTCTCTGCCCGACAGGCGCATTGCACTACACCGACCGCCGAGGGTCGACGCCCGGCTTATTCTAACCGCGCGCCTTCGCTTTCGCGCGCGTTAGACGACACCGAGCGCGGGTAGACGACGCGCGACGCACGCCCACGAGCCGGATCCATCTCCGCCCGTTGGTACTGGATCGTTACCCAGTACCGCACCGGGGCGTGGAGGCGTCGATCCGCTCGCGCGTGCGCGTGTCCTCCCCGATCCCGCTCTACCACGCTACCCGGGCCCGTGCTCCGGTTCCGTAGTGGGTGTCCGTCTCCCTTGTCTTCTCCCTCTCGAGGGTCTCCGCAAGAACTGAGCATACACCCCGCTCCGTTGGGGGTGTTTATACTACAATTACGTCGGAGGGAATTGTCTGATGGCGAGAATAACGCAAGGGGCGGGAGAAGCGACACAACCACAGGACGAGCGGACGTCAGAGAAGTCACCTGCTCACCTCTGCCACACGGGGATGTGCCGGCCTTCCTCAAAAGGACAGAAGCAACGAGGGTTCCCGAAAGGGCACGGAAGGCTTGAAGGGAATAGACCGTGTGTCCGAGTTCGGAGGGGTACGGCGAGGTCGAATGCCGCCGTGCGGAGGCGTCGCACGCGGTCGTGATTCGGTCGCCCGTCTTCGCTGCGAGGAAAAGATACAACTCACGGGGGCTCTCCTGTCCGATTTGGATTACGAAGGTGCTGGTGGTGGTCGGCAGGGAGAGAGGGATCGAGTAGACGGTCCACGCGGTGGCTTATCAGCCGAGGAGGGACTGGAAGGATGGGGGGCATTTGAAAAAACTTGCTGGGACGATGGTCGTGATGAGCCTGGGGTGCAATTGTTACGCCATATACGCCTGCTGCGAAGCGCGTTTCGAGTGAGCTCCGAATTTCACCCCCTCCCCTCTAAACGCCATCTAAATTATGGACTGAGACGCAAGTTGCGTTCAGATTGAGTGCACTACCACTGTGCTACGCAATGCGATTCCGCATGAAATGCACAATGCACTCATCTCGCACTCCAGGTTACATAGCATTCACCGAGGGCGGTATGAGTGCAGAACTGTCATAAATTCATGCTGCCCTCTGGGTGCACTCCAAGTGCCACCAATGGGAAGTTTTGTGGCCAACAGCGGCAACAATTCGCGTTCACAGTGCACCCAAATATGCTAAAAATTTCAAATTGCACTGTAGGTGCACTCAGAAAATCCATTTTTTTCTTCTAGGGACCTTCATAGAGCATGAATGTAAGGCCAAGAAGTCATCAGGCTTCAAACTGTAAACGAATCGTTGGCAGTACAAAAGTGCAACCAGCAGAAAGTTCACATTCCGACGTAGAATCTTGTTCTCCCCGCTCTCAACGAATGGCTTTTCCTGAAATACTTCAACCTCATACTCCACCTTTATCGACAAGTCTTCTCAGTGTGCATCGAGAAGCTCCCGCCGCTTCTTCAGGTTCTTGGAACATGTCGCTTCTTCCACTCCGGATTTCCAAACCTCGGCGAGGGGCACTTCACCGAAATTGAAATGCATCGGACTGTTCACGAGGCTGGAGAGGAATATAGGGGATACTTCGCCGTGCCAAAGGAACCCAATCTCGATGAAGAACTCGTTTCTCACAAACTCCCTTGACTTGTTCATATGCTGCACGTTTCGCTGGTTCAACATCTTCACAATCTCTTTTCCAAGTGTCTTCCACTGCCTCCTCAAACATCGCTCCAGTCGCTCCCTCTAGCCCTCGACTCACTCGCCCGCCCCTACCCTTGGACGTTGACACGTCATCCTTCGAAAGAACATCATTGATGAGGCTCTTCCTCACGAAAACTTTTCGCAGCCACTTCGGACGAGGGACACCGGACGCTTCATCCCCGATAACAACCCGATCAACTCCAATCATCGGGTTTTTTTGTGCCGTCGTGATCAGAGACAAGCACAACTTCCGACGAAAGCGACAAGCGATACTGTGGGCTTCGGACTTGGAAAGCGCTTCCGTAGAATTCTCGCGGGCAATCGACGGAAAACCAACCCATGCATCACACTCTCTACTGCCAACACAATATCCTTCATATCCGTCTCCTCCTCATTCGTTCCGCACTCTGTCACTGCTTCCATCACAGTACTGATGAACTGCATCCCAAATATACGACTGTAGAACTTTCCTGAGTATACTTGAGGCAAGGGTGTAGTATAATCACCCCCAACGACGAGGGGGGTGAGTACTGACAGTTCGGGAAGACCCCGATCGGCGGGAAGACAGAAGCACGGCCCACCCACGGTACCGAGCACGGGCTCGAGGTAGCGGTGGTAGAGCGGGATCGGGGAGGACGCGCGCACGCGCGAGCGGTTCTACGCCTCGACGCCCCGGAGCGGTACTGGGTGACGATCTAGTACCGACGGGCGGAGGCGGAGCCGGCTCGTGGGCGTGCTACACGCGTCCTCAACCCGCGCGCGGTGCTACTCCTAGGTAAAACGGACGGAAGTACCTAAAAGTAAGCGGGCGGACCAAGGTGGAGGATCCTTGACAAGTCCGTGCTTGTCGTCCTCCACCGCCGGCGGTCCGCTCATATTTAATGTACATTGTAGTCTATCATAACTCTACAGTAGTGCCGGTCGACCGACACTGTAACGCTGTCAGCCGTCGGGGCTGACAGTCCACGTGTAGTACGCGTCCCGTACACGTGGATGACACGTGTGTGCGCGCGTAGCTGTAAGGCTCGTGCCTTACTGTCGCTGATCTAATCCTAATCTAATTTCCGAACTCCCGTTTGGGGTTATACCACAAAGGGGGGAGTTGAGCAGCTATAAACTGTCGCGTATCCTTGCTCTTTGATAACCTGCCATCACACGGATAGCCAAGTTCGTGGCGTCCTCACACCTCTCCATCTTCTTCTCTAGCGACTTGTCAACGTCGATTACTTGCTGCTTCAGCCGTGAAAAGGCCTGCGAAATCAGTTGCCTTATGGCTTCGTGAGACTTCTGAATCGCCTTTTGGGAAAGAAGAGTAGCATTTGGACTGGGCTGCTCCTGTCTGCTTTGCACCGTAAGACTAGGTGAAAGTCTCTGCGAGCCACCTCGGGAGTCAATGATGCGAATGCAACGCGAAGCCTGGCGAGCAGCTTGCGTCGGAGTCCTCAAGCGAGATTCGGCTTCTCGTACAGGAGCGTTCTCCGACGGTGTGAATCCCGTAAAATGCAGGGTTGGTTCTCGGACTCGTTTGCGAGGAGGAGTCTCGGCGACAACCTCATCATCCTTCTCTTCAATCGCGGCTCTCTTACGCGGGGATGTTCTTCGGGTAACATCCGGGCCCTCTTGTCTACTCCTCTTACGCGACGGAACACTGTCGCGAGTTGCCGACAGAACGAGTGATGCAGTATCCTCCACAATGCCTTCTTCGATTTCAGGGCGCCGACTGCCGGAACTCGTTGGGCGAATGACCTTTGCACCGGGGCTACGTTTGCCAAAGCCTTCCGGATCTCCCTGCGATGCATTCTCTGCGCCGGGTGTCTTCTTGAGCTTCGCCATCGCGCGGCCTCTGGAGGCGCTAGCCCGTCTATTCATCGCTACAGAAGGCAGGCGAAGATGTTTAAGTAAGAAAGGTTGGGAAATGGAAGGAGTGAAAAGGAGGATGGAGTGAAAAGGAGGATGGAGTGAAAAGGAGGATGAAGTGAAAAGGAATGGAACGAAAAAGAACGCGCTCTTTCGAAGCTGGACTAAGCAACAGCGTGGAGAGTGTGCTATGGCAGAGGTGCGGAGAACCAGTGAATGTATATCGACGCGCAGGCGAGACGTGGAGATGTGTACAAGTTTAGAAACAGCATGCAATGAGTATGCGCGTGATACCACCAGCACGTACCATGATTACGTATTCCAGTTTGTGTTTACCCTGGCCCGTGAACGTATAACTTGAGCGCCAGAAAATATAGCCGTTACAGCCGGGCAGAATTTCCGAGGTAAGCATACCGCCCACCAACAGAGACCCGGGGGCGTGTAATAATGCCCAGAAACATTGGGGTGGGCAGCGCTCTTGAGCTCATAGTATCGCCCAAAGGCATATATCTATTGCCAATTTGACGCAATTGTGGGGCGGCACCGGACGCCCCCGGACCAATCACGTGGGAGGCATTTTCTGCCAAAAAATCTCACCCAGGCAGGTCATGGTGGGCGCCACCTGTGCAACCAAATGGGAGACGGCAATTTTTGGGCTAAAAATCGCCCAGAAATTGATTTTACAAGAATTTGACCTTCATGTGTAGTAATTTGAATCCATCCCCTGGACCTTTACCTGGCTTTGTAGACATTTGCCTACATGGCCTTGCTCTTTTTCGATGTCTTTAAAGCTGAGGTTCAGAAGAAGATGGTGCGTGCCCATCCGAAGTAGTCCCTTGTGATGCAACATCTTCGGAACGCTTTGCATAAGGTCCGCGTTTTTTAAGAACCCAGCGACTCTTGCTTTGACGCCCCATCTGTGACAGTTTCGACCAGGTTCGCAACTGGAAGTGGGGCTGCAGTAAAGTTTGGCATGGACCTCGGCATTAACAAGATTTCTGCAAGCTTACTGCTCTACAGTCAAAAGAAGGTCTTTTGTTACATTTGGCGATGCATTCAGTTGTGGCGATAATATTAAAGCTTAGTTCAATGAATAGAAACGGTAAGAATGAGATGCTCCTACTCGCATTTTGATGTGATACCGAACGAAAAAAGCTCAATGGATGGCTG
This sequence comes from Chondrus crispus, assembly GCF_000350225.1. Classification (NCBI taxonomy): domain Eukaryota; phylum Rhodophyta; class Florideophyceae; order Gigartinales; family Gigartinaceae; genus Chondrus; species Chondrus crispus. Next base: position 311,455 of record NW_005178983.1, read on the forward strand.
TCATTAAGGGCAACCATGCCATACCGAATTCGGTAATTTCAAATTGAGATTTCAGAACCTATAATCTGCTATTGACACGTGCCTATGAAAATGTAACTGACTTTCACTCAGATGCTCTGCTCGAACTCAGAAAAGGCGGTAGTTTGATATATCAAACTACCGCCTTTTCTGAGTACTGCATATATAGTTCCAGGACCAGATCTAACTCTCTGCACGCCCCTCGTCCGCAGTCCTGACCCACCACACATCCTCTTTTCTGACAGTTTTATTTCCGCGAGTTGCGTGTTCCGTTGAAATCTTATGCACAGTAAGTGACGCCACTTCTGCCACAGTCCTGACCCACCGCGCATCCTCTTTTCTGACAGTTTCCTTTCTGCGAGTTGCCTGTTCGGTTGAAATCTCATGCGGAGACACGAGTGCGCTGCACACGTTAGGTAAGTGAGCGCTTTCTCTAGGCAATACCGTTTTCCGATTAGCTACAAATCTTTAACGTAAGTTCGCACATTCTCTAACACATTGAAAGTGTCGAAGAACTGTTCTGACCAAGCCTCGCAGCGTTCCCTGTCTCACTGCAGGTCAACCCGCCCGTCGTCTAAGTCAAGATCAGGTAAGCCATCAGTAAAGCCTCCTTGGTCTCTCAGAATTCTAATCCACCATCATGACGTACTGTGACCCTAACTGACCTCTCCGATTATGTTTCTTGGCGTTGATTATTGTATTTAACGGAAGCGCTATGAACCACTGCTGCAGTATTTCGGTATTTGGACGGGGTAGATGTAGTGTATGTAGCCGTAACAATACTCTTTGGTTGCCACAAATAAATGTGATGTGAACGCCGCTGGAACCGCTATCGGTTTCATCCTTCGGGATGGGACCGTTTCTGGACCAGCGGCGTGACATCGCCTTTGCAAGAAAGGCACTGGACTAACATTTCATTGACTGAGAGTAGGTCGCGGCATTACGTCTAGTGCTGCATTGGAGCTGCGAATGGACACATATTGTCATTGCCCTGGAGCAGCAAAACATAGTCGTCGGTGGCTGCGCAGATGCAGCGATGATCACCGTCTCATCATTACGGCAATGTAACAAAGTTTGGCCCTGCAAGACCTACTACGTGTGCAGCGCCAGCCAGCCATCTACCGCCACGGTCCAGGTAGAGCCGCTGTGCCATAACTATGCTGCTTTCTAGCCAATGGCGTCATTGGTAAAAAAGTGCAAAATCGCGACATGAAATCACCAAGCGATGCTACATTTATGACACATTTCTTGCTGGCCCGGACCAAAACATTTGCGCAGATTTTTTATTGCCTCAGATAGGCTGATTTGACCTTCCTGTGTTGCCAAAACCTGATTGCGGAAAAGAAGTATAAGAAGAACCCAAAAACACAACCTAATTTATCTATGGTCACACCCGAAGAAGAATATTACATTCCAGTTGCAAAGAATGCTTCCTCATCCGCCTCATCTGCAGATTCAATTTCAGCAAAGCGTGCTACTTTAATTGTTGAAATTCATGGATATAAGTTTGCCTGTCGTATTGACTCTGGTGCCGATGATGTTGTTGTCTCAGATATTATCACGCAATTTCTCGGTGACAACGGATTATTTTTACCAACTATGCAGTTTTCAGAGCGGAAGATTTTCAAAGCTGTTGATGGGCATCTGTGTAAATCCCCTCATAAGGTGCAAATATGCCCACCTATCAAGACAGTTGCTTGACCTTGTCGTCTTAGTAACATAAAGGCATATATCATGCCTTGTGATGATAAATGCGTATTCCCGGGCGCCGATTCCGCTGGTGAAATTGTGCTTGGAAATCCTTTCTTGGTGCACTCTGGTGTCGATGTTACTGCTTTCCTTGCGAATAACATCAATCGTTTATTCTCTCTTGATTATGGAGTTCTCAATCGCGAAGATAGCTCATCTAAGATTGGTAAACTGAGTATTTGTGTTCTTACTGAAGATAACTCTTCAGAAGAGATAAATATTTCTGAACTTTCGCCTGGAATATGTAATCTTATATGGAACAGAGATTTCTCTCTAAAAGATTGAGTTACGGTGAACTGCAAGGAAATGGATATTGGCGAACGAGATGAAGAAGAGCTTGAAGCTGCCATTGACGATGCTATAACACTGGGATCAGAGAAACTATCCAAAGCCTGAAAAAAATTGTTTAAGAAAATAATTTCGGCATACGAAGAGGTTTTACGTATTCGACTGGGACCAGACCCCCTCGTCGATGTCCCACCGATGGTAATCAAGTTTGACGGCGATGAAGAGCATGTAAAAGTTTGTCAGCGTACATATTTGGGAGCTTACACTTCCCCACAATTCTGTGAAAATCCTTTCAAATATAATCTACATGTGTCCGAAAAATCTGTTCATGATTTTGCTCATGATGCTTGCGCGGTAGCTAACGCCGTAGATCAGGATGAGAGTAGTACAGCCGACCCTTCAGCGACCACTACGAGACAAAAAGACTTTACCCTCACCAAATGCAAACGAAGAGCCTCTCTCTTTCGCGCTGTACTCGCAGTAATTGGCAAGCGAGATGTTACATACAGCCGCTCAACTTCCGCATTTGTATCACTGCACGCGTTCATCGGTGTCGCGTCTCGATTTGAGATAACGTCTGATAGAGCTCTCCATCTCCCCTCCGGCGATATCTGATAGACTGCTGTTTCTCTTACCGTCCACGTCAAATTCCTCCTGCAGTCGTTTTCATCTGTCCTGTACGGCTTTCCAAATCACCTTCTCCGACATATGCGGGTTCTGATTAACTTTGCGAGCAACAATTTCAAACGACTGCTTCACGTTACCATAACCAGTGACATGAGCGCGAAACGCGGCCACTTCACGTACGATGATTAGGTCCTCCTCTGGTAGATACTTCCCTCGCTTCCTAACACCTCGCAGCTCTCTATCACCAATGTTTCTGGCGTCTAAACCTCCGCCATGTCGCAGGTGACAGGAAAATCTGAACGGCTGACGGTGTGTTCTGCTGATCAGGACCAATCTTGCATGAAGAAGAGTAACGACACCTAGAAATTGCGCCAAAACGTAAAGACACCTGTCGTAAAATTCAGGCAGAATTGTCGTGAGCAAATGGTCACTATTCCGCCACTCTGCTCACGTAGAGAACCAGAATTCTGTGAACACTGAAAGCACTGTAATGTTTTGCGCGATTTTTCGCTCATATTTGGCTCATGAACGGCAGCGTAAGCTCCCTATTCTCAGGACCAATTACAATTCATGAAGAAGAGATGCGATGAACTCATTCGAGTGGGATATATATACGGAAATCCGACATCTATAGGGGCTTGTGCGCCCTTGATTGTTCTCAAGCCAGGAAAAGATCGATTTCGCTTTACCGTGGATCTGAGGCCTATTAATTCACGGACAAAAAAGAATGTCTCGCCGATGCCTCGTGCTGATCCAATGCTTGCAAGACTTCGTGGTTCGAAAAATTTTCAAGTTGGATTTCCTTCATGGAAATTGGCATTTCCCACTGGCGAAGGAATATCAAGAATGTCAATCTTTTCATATACCATTTTGAGTTTTTAGCCCAAATAGTGTCCTTCATGGCGCAACAAACGCTGTCTCATACTTCCGAGCAAGTATGGAAAATCTCTTTCAAATCTCAATCTTTTAAAATGGCTAGATGATATGCTGGGTTTCGCCTCTGAAGAAATTGCTCTAATCGAAAGTCTTAAATCTGTTCTACAAATTTGTCGCTCTAGTGGGCTGAAACTTAATCATCTCAAATGTGAACTGAAAACAAAGAAAGCTCAATTTTGTTGAAGAGTAATGGATGCAGAAGGTATCAAATTCAATCCAAGAAACGATGAAGTTTTGACTGGGATGTCCCCTCCACAGACAGCTGGAGCTCTCATGGAATCGGTTCATGGAGCAAACTCCATGTGCACTGTCCTGCACTACAGCCACGTTTGGCGGCTGTAGGCAGAGCGACGCGCATTCGGACGCGTAAGGAAATTCGGGAGACCACCCGGTGGATGACCGGAACCGGGTGTTCGAATTCTACGACTACATGCAGATACGCATGAGACACAACGACACGTGTAAAATCGAAAACACTCCGCGTGACGAGCTGAGAAAGTTTGATTTTCAACGTGTACACGTGTGATTTCTGTACACGGTTGCCCTCTACAGTACTTCAGGAGCAAGTTTGGTTTTTCAACGTGTACACGTGTGAAATATGTACACGGTCGTGCTGTACAGTACAATGTGAGCATGTTTCATTTTCTCCGCCCGACACGTGTATGACCTGGACACATGGCCTCATTACACTGTCGGACGCGTACAGTACGCCTGCAGTCTTACAGACAAAGTGTAGAACCTTGGGGGCTGGTGCCTGGCACGTGCCAAAGGTTTACAGCGTCCATGGAGTGCAGCACGGGTACAGCAGGACCCAAGATACCGTTGCGCGAGTTTTGAATTCGTAAGGCAAAATGTGCACTGTTGTAATTGACAGTGGACAGGATCTCACGAGAGATTCAGATTCATAAGGCAACGTGTGCGCTGTAAACAGTCCTTGCCGGATTGATTTGAATTCGTAAGGCAACGTTTGAGCTGTAAACGTGCCTTACGAATATGTGCCACGCTGGATTTGGAATAGTAAGGGAATTTGTGCTTTGCTGTTCTTTGTTGTACTGCCTTACTAATTTCTCCGTCATGACAGTGGTAATTCGTAAGGCGGTTTTCTGTTATGTTTGTTGGGCCATCGCCAGTTTGGCTGAGTAGCAAGACGGGCACATGTGTTAGAGCCAATACATTTGTAGTATGTGTGTTGCAGTCTTTGGTAGTAGAGTTCTAGAAGATTGCAGAAGTGTATAAGTAGTGCCAGAAGTTGGCGACTGAAAGTAAATCGGTACCCAATCCTTCAACTTCACCTCATCAATCGTCCTTGGAATCCCCTTCGCCGCGCTGACCTACTATTACCGGGATCCGGGCGCGGCTTGCGCGGTAGAAAGGTAGAAATAGAGTCGGATGAGCTGCAAGAGCCCCGGGGACAGTCGGAAGAGTGAGCCCCGTTCTCCGGGCTCGTTTGAGCTCCGGCTCGCCAAGCGGGGATCCGGGCACTTGGTCAAGAACGGGAGGCCGTCCGGCGCGGCGTGCAGAAAGCACAGTAGCGCCAACACGGCCCACTCGGACAATAAGATCGCGTCGATCAACCGTCGCGTCTGAGGTGTCGACCCTCTCCCGAGAGAACCGGGAGGCAGCCAGCGCGCGGCAACGTACGCCAGCGCGCTGGGGGTGGGAACGCAGAGGTACTGCGGGGCCTCGAGAGTGTGCCATTCCATAGGTAAAGCGGGGTACAGTCGCCCGCGGGACGCCAGGGGCACCGAGAAAAACTCCGTCAGGTGCCACATGTGGAAGTAGTCGCCTCCGCGGCGCCACCGCAGGCGACTCTCCTTGGCGGAGTTCTCCCCCCACCGAACACGGTCGGCGATGCTATACCATCGGTCGAAGGGCCGGGGAAGCCCACTAGCTGCACATGAGGTGCGGGGTCCACCTCCCCGCCGTATCTCCCGAGGAGGTTCAGCAGCCGCGAATAGTACTCATCCTCACCCGCATAGCGGATATAGAGGAGGTCCGAGCCGGATACAGTCACCGCCCGGTGGGGGGCGTGGAGATAGCGCGTCCTCCAAGCTGCCGAGTGGCTCTCTTGTCGGATACGACCGCGAGGGGAGGGCGTACGAATGCCACGCCGCCTCGGTATCGCCTCGAATCTTGCCGGGTCCGGATAATCCGCATTGACGTAGGCTTCGACAGAGATTGGCAGTTGACCCCGTGAGGGGTTCCGCCCTCCTCGAGCCGTGTGATGGTCCATGTCGGCCCCGGGGAGCAGGCCTCGGACCGCACGAACACCGTTACGGAGCCATCCGGGGGGCGGAGCGGCCGCCGCCGGGTACGTCCCTGCATAGGGGTCGGGGCGTATCGGATGTGGATCTTCATTGACTACTGAGGGTCCCCCGGCTCCGACTCGCTCGGGCAACTGTGTCACCGCGGTTGCACCGCCAACGCGGGGAACGGGGATGGATCTCAGCGTGACTGGTAGCGGCCCGCGCTTCGCAGACGCGGAAGCGGCAGCGGGCAGATCACTGGCACTCCGCTGCCGCACTGAATGAAAAGCGACAGTTGGCGCGGGCGTCGCTAAGGGGGATCGCTCAGAGGAGGGCTGCCCCCGGTCCGTTCGGTGGTTCTCCATCCGCGGGGAAGGGGGTAAATCGGGAGATGAGGTGTGAGGGAGAGTATGGCTGGTGGTAGTCGTGGGGAGAAGCGTTGGGTGAGTTGTGGGAAATGATGAAAGCGTGAGGGGATCCGCCACCGCATGGGAAGAATCACCGCGGTTAAATACCAAAAACTCCACAGGCTCCCCTGTGGAGGTGGCCGCCACGCGACCGCGCGCCCGCGGTCGCCGCAGGTTTTTCCGTACGGTGAGAACTCTCTGCAAGCCGGTCATGGCACAACTGGGCCGCGACGAGGACATGGCGCGAAATAAGGAAGGAGGTCTGTAGTACAATTGCGTACCACGACCACCCCGGGGAGATGTGAACCGGACGGAAGAGCGGGTGCTACTGTAGCGACCGGGCTTACACGCGCCCGTAGCGGAGTACAGTGTGGTATAACTACCTTCGTCCCGACCACTCGGAACGAGGGGGATTAGAGGTAAGGGAGCGCGCGCCGCTGGGTAACCCACGCGAGCGCAAACCGTACGGAAGGACTCGAAAAGAGGGAAGGCTCACGTGGCCGGTGACGCGCAGCCGGTCTGTGGTGTTAGATCTGGACGGCCGGTCACGGGTTACAAGCCTGAGACTTAGAGGTAAAACCGGACGGAGTTAGCAAAAAGCCGTAAAGGGAAGGGAGGCGAGTCTGCCTCCGTTTACTGGAACGGGGCAGGTGCCCCCGGTCTTAACCCCTAAGTGGGACGCCAGGACACCTGTCCCGCTACAGTAGCTGTTACATACTGTATACCAGCTACTGTACTAAATTAGCTAATTTGTGCCATTAACCACTAATTGCTAATTACTTACCGGATGGGTCGCACACGTGTGCCCGTGGCCACGACCGGCGCCAACGGTTGTGTCACGTGTACGCCGTGGAGGTACTACTGTGCTCGCAGAGGGCGCGTGCACGATTACTACAGTAGTAACTGCCAGTCTCGGCGGTTCTCATCTCCCACCGGGGGTAGCGGTGTGGAATTATACCACAGACCCCCTTCCTTACTTCGCGACACGTCCTCGTCGCGGCCGGGGGTTGACATGACCGGCTTGCAGGGTGTCCCATCCGTACGGAAAAGTCCGCGCCAACCACGGGGGCGCGGGCGGACTACGGCCAACTCCATGAGGGAGCCCATGGAGTTTTTGGTATTTAACGGCGTCGGATCCCCTGGCGCGGCAATGGGTCCCCTCACGCTTTCCTTTTCTCCCACATCACCCCACACCACGCACCCCACTTTCTCCACCTCCACATCTCGTTTCCTCCCCCTGTCTTCCCCCCGCATGGACAACCGTCCGTCCGAGCGGGGTCACCCCCCTCGGACTCAGCTCCCTACGATGCCGGCCGCGCCGGTTCCTACCTTTCACCCGGCGCTGGCGGCGGGCCCCGTGAGTCATCCCGCGGCGAGCATCGCAGCCCCGCGGGTGCGGGCTTCGGGTGCGGGGGTTCCCCCCTCGCGCGGCCCTCCCGCCGTCCAAGGTCCCCTGCCGCGCCCTCCGCGCTCAGCCCCGGGTCCCCAAGTCGGTGAGATGACCGTACTGAGACGATCTCCCGACTGGGTTGTAGCCACGGGGCAGACGGCGGCCGGGGCGGGTGACCGCTCGGTACCGCCGGACCCGTACGCCACCACGCCCCCGGCGACAGAGGTGCCGCCATCCGGCTGGCTCAGGACCGGTGTTCGTGCCGTTCGGAGTTTGTTGCCAGGGGCCGACTTAGACCACCGGGTTCCCCGGGGTGGTCGCAACCCCTCACAGGCACAGCTGCCTGTGGTATAACCCCAAACGGGAGTTCGGAAATTAGATTAGGATTAGATCAGCGACAGTAAGGCACGAGCCTTACAGCTACGCGCGCACACACGTGTCATCCACGTGTACGGGACGCGTACTACACGTGGACTGTCAGCCCCGACGGCTGACAGCGTTACAGTGTCGGTCGACCGGCACTACTGTAGAGTTATGATAGACTACAATGTACATTAAATATGAGCGGACCGCCGGCGGTGGAGGACGACAAGCACGGACTTGTCAAGGATCCTCCACCTTGGTCCGCCCGCTTACTTTTAGGTACTTCCGTCCATTTTACCTAGGAGTAGCACCGCGCGCGGGTTGAGGACGCGCGTAGCACGCCCACGAGCCGGCTCCGCCTCCGCCCGTCGGTACTGGATCGTCACCCAGTACCGCTCCGGGGCGTCGAGGCGTAGAACCGCTCGCGCGTGCGCGCGTCCTCCCCGATCCCGCTCTACCACCGCTACCTCGAGCCCGTGCTCGGTACCGTGGGTGGGCCGTGCTTCTGTCTTCCCGCCGATCGGGGTCTTCCCGAACTGTCAGTACTCACCCCCCACGTCGTTGGGGGTGATTATACTACACTGCCGATGTCCGTCGAGGCTTACATCGGAACGGCCTTCCCCGATGCCGCTCGGTTTGGGGCCATCCCCAGGCGGCGGGGTATCCGCACGCCGTCCCCTCGCGGACGAATCCGCCAAGACAACGGCGTGGCCGCTTGGAGGACCCGCTGGGTCCACGTACCCCACCGCGTAATGGCGGATTCCCGTTCGGATCTTCTGTACATCCGCTGTGCGGGAGGACCAGTACCATTCGCGGTTGTTCGACCTCTTCGAGATGTTCGGCAGGGACGTGGATCCTAAGCCCCACGTGCAGTTGGTGGCATTCCCCCGCCCGTTCGACCGGTGGTACAGTGTGCCCGACCGTGTACGGTGGGGCGAGAATTCCGCCAAGGAGAGCCGGCTGCGGTGTCGCCGCGCCGATGCCTACTTCCATATGTGGCACACGACGGAGTTCTTCGCCGTGCCCACGGGCGCTAGGGGGCGGCTATACCCAGCCCTACCGGACGGTTGGAGCAATCTGGAGACTCCGCAGTACCTCTGCGTCCCCACCCCCAGCGTGCTGGCGTATGCCGCAGCGCGGTGAATGCCGGACGGTTCCTTCGGGTGAGAGGCGACGCCCGGGATGCGTCGTCTGATCGACACCATCTTGCTCTCGGAGTGGGCCGTCCTGGCGTTGCTGTGTTTCCTACACGCCGCACGGGACGGCCTCCCGTTCTTCACCAAGTGCCCGGACCCTCGCCTCGCGAGCCGGAACGGGACGAACCCGGCGAGCGAGGCTCTCTCTTTCGGTTGTCGGCGGGGCTTCTGCAGCTCATCCGATCGGTCGGGGTGGCCGCCATTCTCGAGGGGACGTCGTTCGACCCGGTTGGCGCCGAGGCCATCCTCGATTTTTCCGAACGGTTGGACTGGTCTCTTCCCAAGCGCGGAGACTTCGTGTGGTACAGTTGGGCCCGCGGCTGCTCCCTGCGGATGCCGCATTGGGATGGTACGTCGGCGGAGGCCGACAACTGGTACGACCCCCTCCCGGACGACGGGTCGCCGTCGTACGGTGCGGCCATCGCCTCCGCTGACGGGTGGGGCGCCGCGGTTGCCTCAGCCGGGACTCCCGCCGAACCGTCCGTGGAGTCTCCGCCCGTGTCGACCCCGCCGGTCCCACCGATGCCGGGTGACACCGCTCTCGGAGAGGGGCTTCCAGTCGGTTCCTCGACGCCCCCTAGGGTGGGCGGCGCGACCACTGCAGAGTCGCCACCGCCGGCCACGGAGACGCCGGCCATGGAAGTGCCAGTCACGGACCCCGCCCCAGTGGGGGCCCCTCGCGAGGTTCCTACTGTCGAGCCCGCGGGGGATAACCTTCCTGCGGTAGCTACCGGATCGGTGCCGGGCTCCGCCGTCTTCCCCGTCAGCTAAATGACCGCGACGGGGACGCAGACCCCCTCGGTAGCGGCCGATGGAGCTCCGGTGGTGGCACCAGCGAACGAAGCCCCCGTCTCGGTCCCGGACGCGCAGGCTGCCCTGCGCGCTCTGCAGATAGAGTGCGGCTACGCGGGCGTCCCTGCACCGACCACCCTCGCGGCGGCTTTGGAGTCCGCGCGCGCCTGGCTGGTCGAGGCCACTCAGCTCAGGGCGCGGGTGACCGGCCTGCAGTTCGCCATCCGCCAACGTGACACCGGCGAGGATCTCCTGCGCAGTGAGACGATGGCACGGATCCGTGCGGCACAGGACCACCTCGCCGTCTTGAGCGAACAGGTGTCCGCAAAAAGACCGTACGGTGCAGTTGATGCTGATCCCGCCAGCGCGGCGGTGCGGGGGGCGGAGCCCTCTGCCAAGCGCCAACGCCGTGAGTGATGCCCGTGGCGGAGGCGGGGAGAGTAGCGAACCGCCTCCGGGGACCAGGTCCCATCCAGTCCGGCAAATTGCCCCCTGTTCTCCTTCTTCTTCCGCTCCTTCACTGCCCTTCCCGCTCGGTACTGTGGTCTCTCCGCGCCGGTCGTCATCACGGCGGCCGAGTTACCCTCTGGCTCATGCCGGCGAGACCCCGCGCGGTGAGTGTACCAGGTGGTCGCGGGAAGGGTCCCCCAGCTGCCCCCGCGACATCGGAGGGCGCCCGTCCGGTAGGTAATTTTAGGCCGGATTTTACTGCCCCGCGGCGGGTGACTTTTTCAGCGCACCGACGAACTCCGATTGGGTACTCCGCGAGGATCGGAGGCGTCTTGAACCGCCGCCGTGGTCCAGCGGCCACACGTGCCGGGCAGTGTATGCCGGCCGCGCACCTCGTGGTCCGCAGTGCCCTGGAGCCTCGGCGAGGTCGCTCCCCATACAGTATTTACCCGCTGGGTTCCGCCCTTCGGCAGCGGGTGTGCACCGGGGTGCCGCGCCGTTTGACCACCGCCGCGTTGGGTCGCCCTGCTGGCGGGTCAGCCCCCTCCTGCACCGGGTCTTCCGGCGCAGAGTTTGCGGTGACGCACGCGGGGTTCCGCGTGCGTCTGTGGCGGCCTCGCCCCCTCCTGCGCCGGGTCTTCCGGCGCGGGGTGGGCGGTGACGTGCGCGGGGTTCCGCGTGCGTCTGTGGCGGCCTCGCCCCCCCTGCGCCGGGTCTTCCGGCGCTGGGTTTGCGGTGGCGCACGCGGGGTTCCGCGTGCGTCGGTGGCGACCTCGCCCCCTCCTGCGCCGGGTCTTCCGGCGCGGGGTTTGCGGTGGCGATTGGCAGCTGCGCGGGGGAGGTCCTCCGCGGGATCATCACACCCCGCGTTGGGTTGCCCAGTGCGGTGTTAGCGGTGGCGTGCTGCCTCCCGCGTGCGCCAGAAGCAGTCTATGAAGGCCTGAGGGAGTCCCTCCGCGGGTTCCCAGGTATCGTCCGCTGGGGCGTAGCCATACCAGCGGACCTTGTACTGGGTTCCTGTGCGGTTCTCCGGGTGACCGACCAGATGGTCGATCACATACTCCGCGGCGGGTTCGGGTTCTCGGCCCGCCGCGGGCTGGGTCGCGGCGGCCGCAGTGACGTCGCGGGGTCCCCGCGGCATCCGGGTTATCCGGTCGATGCTCACGCGGTTTGAAATCCCGTCTTGATCGACGACCACAGTGGTCTCCGTAGCGGATCGGACCCGAAACGGGCCTTCCGTTTTCGGTAAAAGCTTGACGGAGGGTCCCCCGTCATTGCTTGGCAGGTCTCCCCGTTCGTTACTAGTCAATGGCCGAGGTGGGCGGTCGACATAGACCAGGTCTCCCACCTCGATGACCGGACGGAAACGCACCTTTTTATAGAAGTCGGCCTTGTATCGCCTTTGCGCCGCGGTTAGTTTCACCCGCGTGCGCTCAAGGGCGTCGCGGAGTTTATGCAGCGTCGCGCGCTTGTACTGTACCGGGGTCCTCGGATCTTCCGTGTTGGAGACGGCATCCTGCGGTACAGTACCAGGTAGGGCCAAACCGGACGGTGGTCGCGTCAGCACCAGGTCGAACGGGGTTGTCTCCGTCGACCGGTGGACCTGCGTGTTATATGCGAAGGTCAGGGGCTGGATGTATTCGTCCCAGTCCCTCTGATGCTCTGCAACATAATGTCGGAGGCGCTGTACCAGAGTACGGTTGAACCGTTCGGTTTTCCCATTTGTCTGGGGGTGATAGGCGGTAGTCAGGTAGTGCCTCACCCTCAGCAAGGCGCACACCGCGTCGAAGAACTTGGCGGCAAATTGTGGTCCGTTATCGGTTAGCACGTAACGAGGTGCGCCGTATACGTAGACCCAATTGTCCAGGAAGGCGTTTGCCACGACCGACGCGGTGGTTGTCCGTAACGGGATGCTGCGCGTCAGCTTCGTAAACCGGTCGGTCATGACGAGCACGTGGCGATTCCCGTGCGCCGTCTTCGGTAAAGGACCCAGCAGGTCCATGGCGACGAAATCCAGCGGTCCTGCCGCTGGGAAGAGCTTGAGATCCTTCTGGTGCCTCACCAGGGTTCCCCGGGTGGCAGCGCATGACGCGCAGTTCCGTACGGTACTGAAGGCGTCGTTGGCCATATGAGGCCAATAATATTCCTGCCGGAGGGTATAGTTCATCCTCGTACCGCCCGGGTGTCCGGCTAGGCGGGGATGATGGGCGAGGTACAATATCTTCGCCCGGAGCCGCTTCGGTACAACCCGCTGCAGGGTCCCATCCAGGGGGGACTTGCGGACGACGAACCCGTATCGGTCAACGTCGTACCGCGAGTCCGGGTTCCCTACAGTCTCGGCGGCCGCCCTACAGAAGGGGTCCTCGGCCTGTTCCCGAAGGAACTCTTCCACCGTTACGGATGAGACGTCGCGTTCCTCGGGTATAACCGCGAACGCGTGCTCAGCTCTCCCCGGGTCGACGGGGGTCTCCCAGTGTACGGTACCTTGGCAGGGGTTATGCTCCTCCTCTCGCCATTGTACCACCAAGCACGGGACCTCGTCGTCAACCGGTTCGGGGGTTGCGCCGTCAACTCGGAGGCCTGATACACCATCGGCGAGTTGGTGCTTAATACCCAGCCGGTACTGTACGTCGTAGTCGTACTCGGCTAGGCGGAGACGCCAGCGCGCTAGCCGGCCGGAGCTATCCGCCAGGTTGAGAACCCAGCGGAGGGCCTCATGATCCGTACGGAGGTCGAACGTATTCCCATACAAGTATGGTCGAAGCGTGAGAATACTCCATACGACAGCGAGGCATTCCTTCTCGGTAGTGGTGTAGTTCCTCTCCGCGTCCGTGAGAGCGTGGCTCCAATAACCGATCGGTAAGCGGTCACCGCTCGGCTGCTCCAGTAATAGGGCACAGCCGACCTGGTACGCGCAAGCGTCCGTATCCAGGGTGTATTTCTTTCCGTAACGGGGTAAAGTGAGGATCGGTGGGGACACGAGGCGCTTCTTGAGTTCAACGAACCTCAAACTCGAAGGGTTGATTTTTCCCCAAACTCGAAGGGTTGATTTTTCCCCGTCTTCCGGTTTAGCGGAGCGGCTATTTTCGCGAAGCCCTTCACGAACCGGCGGTAAACATTGCACATTCCTAAGAATGACCGCAATTCCGTTTGGTTCTGGGGAGGTCGAGCGCGCTCGATGGCGACCACGTTGCGGCGCTGGACCTCCAACCTGCCTGGTCGAATCACGTGTCCCAGGTAGGTGACCGAGGTGTCGAAGAAGGCGCACTTCGACAGCTTCAGCGACACGCCCGCGTCCCGCAGTAGGCGTAGAACCTCGCGGACGTGCGCGACGTGTTCCGTTACGGTCTTGGAGTAGATGATAACATCATCCAGGTAGACCAGAGCGGTTTCCCATTTTACCCGCGACAGTATGATGTCGACGGCCCGCTGAAAGGTCGCGGGGGCGTTCTTCAAACCGAACGGCATGCGGAGGAAACGGTACAACCCGCAATGCGACGCGAACGTCGTCTTGTCGCGGTCCTCCGCGGCGATTTCTACTTGCCAATACCCGCTGTTGCAATCCAGCGTGGTAAAGACAGTAGCGTCGCCGAGGGAATCGATGCACTCGTCCATCCTCGGCAACGGATAGGAATCCCGAACGGTGACTGCGTTGAGCTTTCTGTAGTCGACACAGAACCGCATGGTACCATCCTTTTTAGGGACAAATACCACGGGGCTTGCCCATTCGGCCGTGGCGGGTTCGATTACCCCTGCCCGGAGCATGCGGTCGATCTCCGTTTTCTCTTTTTCCCGTGCGGTTGGTCCGGCGCGGTAAGGCGCCTGGTAAATCGGGCGAGCACCGGGCTTGAGCTCAATCCGGTGCTTAGTGGCCCCGATTTTTCCCAGCCGGCCAGTCCACATGTCCTTGAATTCGGGCAGTACCTCGAGGATCTCCGAGCGTACCTCCTCGTCCTCGGCACCGATGTGGACGTCCTCCTGCCAGGCGTTGGGGTCCTCCTCAGGGGCGGCGGTGTCTTCGGGTTTATCCGTTCCAACCGCCCCGGGGTGCGCCTTGGGCGGCGTGGCTTGTTCAGCCCCGCCGTTGTCCGTACGGTTGTCAGCGGCTTCTTCCGCGCCCTCCTTTGCGGTTGAGAGGTTGGAATTAAATATCCCTCCCCCTTCCTTAGCTTCGGCCGCTTCCGCGGCCGAGTCGCCAAGGGTCAGGATGTGAGTGGGCGACGGAAGAGCCAGTCCGACTACGGTATGCTTCGGGATGTGAACGGAGCGGTGCCCAAAATTGCTGAGCATTACCGAGAACGGTTTTTCGGGGACAGCATCCATGACCCCCTGTGCCATGAGTGTCAAATTCCTGTGCGCGGTTTTTGGGGAGTTCTGTAAAAAACACAGCCCCCCACCGGCGTGGCGACCCTCACCATGGCCTGCGTCATCGGGGGAATTGTCACCGCTCTGACGAGGCGGATCTTCCGTGACGGTGTGTTGGCGGGGAACGCCACCTGCTTCCGTTCGGGTTTATCCGACGGCGGTAGTTGTTGCGCGGTGCTCCTCGAGGCCATCTTGCGGTCGTGCCTCGAGGGGGTTGTTCCGACTAACGCCACGGGTGGCGCGTCGTGGAACACGACCTTCCGTTGCGGTGGGAGGATCGCCTTGACGTGGCGATCCAGGAAGGTCGTACCGAGGATACAGTCCACGGCGAGGCTCGTGACTACCAGGAACGGGACGCGCGCCACAAACTCACCGATTCGGACGAGCAGGGGGATTTCCCCTAGTGCCTTCATCGCGCGGTTTGACGCGTCGATGAGCGCTGGGCTCCGAACCGGTTTTATCGATGGTCGCCACGACTCGGCGACACACCGTAAATGGATGAGGTTCGGGCCGGCTCCTGATTCCAGCACTGGTGTGATGGCGACCATCAACGCCTGCTTCTGACCGACCGTCGCGGAGATCTTGTAATTCTGCTTCTTGAAGAAGCAGATGGCCTGGACTTCCGTTCGGTTACCCGGCTGCGCTTCCACTGGCGCAGCCGGGTCGGGGGTGCCTAAGCTTCTGAGGCTGGGCACGGGGAGAGACGTCGTCGCCTCTACGCGTCCCCCCCGGCTTCCCCCGTCAGCAGCAAGTCCTCACGGGTCTCATCCGCGGCTCGCGTCACGGGGTCCTCGGTGTGGTCGAGGTGCGGTTCTTCTACCACGTTCACGCCCGCGGGGGCCGTCGGACGCTGGTTTCTCCAAGCGGACGGCCCCTGACGGTTGAACGGGGATCCCGGGCGGAGGCCTTGCCGGATGCGTAGCTTCTGGTAGTTGGCCTCTCGTGCCTCCAGAAGCTTGGCCCGCAAGCCCGCATCGGCAACGACGGGGCACCCCTCTTGTCGGTGCGTGGTGTCCAGGCAGAACCGGCACGGTGGCGGTCCGGGAAATCTCCCGCCGGAGAACCGGACGCGTGGATCCTGCCCTTGCCTCCCGTACGGTCCTGTGCGCACGTCGCCAGGGTTGGCGGGCGGAACCGGGGCGCCCGCCGTCGAGGCTGCCGGCGACGGAGAGTAACTCGTCGGTGGCGAGCTCATCGAGGTCGGCGTGGCGGTTTGGTCCGTCACTGCCAGGATTGCTTCTTCAGCAAATCCCCCGGCCGTCGGGATGTCGGATGCCGACTCAACCGACAGCATGGGCCTCGTCCTTGCGGTGCGGTCAAATCTTCTAGCCGCTCCGGACGGCTCTCGGTGCGCCATGGCGGACATCCCCTGTCGACGGGAAGCCCGATTGGTTTCCCCGATCGCTTGCGCGTATCGAGCCACGGATTGGTAATCCACATCCGGGTGCGTGGCGAGGTAATTACGGACCCGCGCGCACGTGGCGGGAAGTAACCCCTCGACGAATAGGGACTTCAACCGCCGGTCGGAGAATACCGTACCGCATCGGAGGGCCTTGTCCCAGAGGTGGTTACTGTAGACCTCCTCCGTTATGTTTGAACTCTGACGGAAGGAGGTCACGTCCCCAACCGCTTCGGAAATTACCTCGTCGGTAGCATAGGTGCGCAACAGAAAGTTGACCACCTGGGTGTATGTCCCGAGCAGCACGCGCCGCTCCAAGTCAACCGCCATGGTATTTCCATTGAGACGGGACTGGAGTAGGGCGTGAGCCTGACCGGTGAGGTAGAATTGGAAGCACCACACGGCGGCTCCTTCGGTAATCCCGTTGTGGTCGCACGCCATCTTGAGGCGTGCGAGGAATCCCAATACCGCAATCGGATCTTGACCGCTGAACGTGTGGGACCTCATCTGCACGTCCAGTTTTTTCCGGTAACGGTTAATGTGCGGCGCTACTGTAGAGTCGTAGCGCGAGCTACGCCGTTCCAGGCGGTAGGTCTTGTAGTTGACAGCCTTGGTAAACAGGTCATTGAGGGGCCTGATTACTGTGGGCCGTCGCTCGTCGCTCTTCGGGGCAGCCCGGCGGTGTCTGCTCGAGCGACGACGCTCCTCATCCGACTCGGTGTGGTAGTTTTCCGAGTCGGACGGGTCGTGCCGGTGCCGGTCTCGGCTTCTATCGCGGCGTGCCCTGTGGCCCCGCCTGCGAGAGTCTTCCGAACCGGATGGGTCATCATCGGAGGGGTATCCTCCCCCTCCAGCATCGCGGTATCGCCCGTGGCGTGCCTTGCGGTTATCGCGGTATCGCCAGCGGCGTTCCTCGCGGTCTTCATCCGTCCTGTGACGGGGGTCTTCTGCGTCGGAATACCAGGTGTATTCGGCTTCGGTTCTGCGCGTGCCGGGTGCACGTCTTGTGCTCAACCGGTACGGGTCCCGATTTTCTGCCTCGGGGGGCCCCAGGCGGTTGTCTGTCCCGCGGGGATCGCCCGTACCGGCGAGTATGGGGAGGACATTTTCTGTGGTCCTCCCTGTGGCACCGTGAACGGTTGGGAGATAGATGGCTCTGCCCTCCGGGTGAGGGTCCATCCTATCAATCCCGGGTACGGCGCCGATCGGATCAGCGATATTAAAGTTTGAGTCCGGAACAGTTTCACGGCGCAGCGCCGGCGGCGGTACCGCGCCTCCCGTTTCGGTAAATGTTGTGGCCAGACGGATGGCCACGGCGGAGCTAATAGCTCCCTTTAGAGCCAATGCGGTAGGAGATTCGTCCTCCTCCGCGGCGAGCGCTGCCACCACCTCGTCGCGTACGAGGGGGCCGATCTTCTCGTCCCGCAGGGCGCGGAGCGCGGTGTCCGCATGCTCCGCCACCAGTCTTGGTGCCGTTCGGTCGAGGCAAACCTGGACGACCTGAGTTAGTTCCTCAGCGAGGAACTCCTCCATCCAGGTTTGTAGTCGCGGGAGTAACGCGTCGTACAGTGCTTGTACGCGGTTCCCCCCACCAGCCGGTAGCTCGGCGGTGGTGTCCGAAACGGAAGGGGTCTTCTGGCCCCTGATAGACGGCGGGCGTAGCAGGGCTTCCGGATTGTCGATCCAGGGGCGCTGTGCGCCTCTGCCACTGCGGGTACTTGCTCGCCCGGAGGCGGTATGTTCTCCGGCGGAATCTGCACGGTTCATCGTCGATGATCACTGGCGATCGACGCGGTGATTTTCGACCTCTTTCAATCCAATCGGTAGTTGCTCGCGCTGGCGATCCAGTGCGGGCTCAACCTCTGTAGTTATACCCTCCACAAGAGTACCAAAATGTGGTATAACTACCTTCGTCCCAACCACTCGGAACGAGGGGGATTAGTGGTAAGGGAGCGCGCGCCGCTGGGTAACCCACGCGAGCGCAAACCGTACGGAAGGACTCGAAAAGAGGGAAGGCTCACGTGGCCGGTGACGCGCAGCCGGTCTGTGGTGTTAGATCTGGACGGCCGGTCACGGGTTACAAGCCTGAGACTTAGAGGTAAAACCGGACGGAGTTAGCAAAAAGCCGTAAAGGGAAGGGAGGCGAGTCTGCCTCCGTTTACTGGAACGGGGCAGGTGCCCCCGGTCTTAACCCCTAAGTGGGACGCCAGGACACCTGTCCCGCTACAGTAGCTGTTACATACTGTATACCAGCTACTGTACTAAATTAGCTAATTTGTGCCATTAACCACTAATTGCTAATTACTTACCGGATGGGTCGCACACGTGTGCCCGTGGCCACGACCGGCGCCAACGGTTGTGTCACGTGTACGCCGTGGAGGTACTACTGTGCTCGCAGAGGGCGCGTGCACGATTACTACAGTAGTAGCCGCCCGTCTCGGCGGTTCTCATCTCCCACCGGGGGTCGCGGTGTGGAATTATACCACACACAGTAGTACCCTGCGGGTCACACATGCTACAACTGCTGGCGTAGCCACGGGCAAACGTGTGTAATCCGTACGGTTATAAGTAATAATTAGTCGTTAATGTCACAATTTTATTAATTGTGTACAGTAGCTGGTATACAGTAAGTCACAGCTACTGTAGCGGGACAGGTGTCCTGGCGTCCCACTTAGGGGTTAAGACCGGGGGCACCTGCCCCGTTCCAGTAAAGAGGAGGCAGACTCGCCTCCCTTCCCTTTACGGCTAGGCTAAGTGCTAACACCGTTCCGGTTTTCCTTTAGCTCGGGCTTCTAGCCCGTGACCGGCCGTCCGGTTATAACACCACCTACCGGCTGCGCGTCGCCGGCCACGTCAGCCTTCCCTCTTTTCGAGTTCATCCGTACGGTTTGCGCTCCCGTGGGTTACCCAGCGGCGCGAGCTCCCTCACATGTAACCCCCCTCGTTCCGAGTGGTCGGGACGAAGGTAGTTATACCACATTGGTGACGTCGGCAAACAGTAGATTTTCGTCCAACGGTTGTAACGCATGTGACTGTGGGTTAGATCTTGACTTCAACGCGGTCGACTCGTCTTGTCTATCGAGGACGGGTCGTGTTTGCGCCGATTCCAAGACGAGGTTACGCCGGCAGAGGTCGTTGACTTCATGCGTCAGGCGATTTACTTCCTCCCGTAGAGGAAGGAGCGTCTTGTCGACGGTGGACCCGATGTCGTTCTGCCACGGTCGAGTGAGAACGCCTTCTAGTGTGGCGAGGCGATCACGTCCCTGTTGGGACTGTACCTCCGCCTGCGCAGCGATCTTACCAGCAACAAGGCTGTCCAGCATCTCGCGTATCTTGGCGGTGTGAAAGATGAGTTTCTCCTCGATTAAGTTGAGAGAGAACCTCTCGGCTTCACGGAGGCCCTCGCGGCGGTTCCGCGTGATCCACGCCGCGACGGGCGCTGGGATGTCTCTCCGACGAGTGTCATGGGACGACTCGGAGCCGGTCACCATGGCGAATACACCTACGGTCGGTGCGTGAGGGAAAGTCGCAGGGAGGAGAAATAGAAAGGGAAGAGATAGAAAGGGAAAAAATAGAAAGGGAAAATAGGTCAGGGAAGAAAGAGGACACTCCGATGCACGAGAGTATCGACTGTTTCTAGGTCGGGAGACCAAAATGTCGTGCACTACAACCACATGTGGCGGCTGTAGGCAGAGCGACGCGCGTTCGGACGCGTAAGGAAATTCGGGAGACCACCCGGTGGATGACCGGAACCGGGATCCGGGCGCGGCTTGCGCGGTAGAAAAGTAGAACTAGATTCAGCGATAACGAGGAAGAATTAAAGGAAAAACAGAACTAACCGAGCGGAGAGCACAGTAGTTAACGTAGAGCTCGCGCGGTTGGGTTGACGCGCGCGGGGAAGGCAGTTGAGATTCCAGGGGTGTAGATGGCTCGGTCGGTATGGGCGAGCCAGTACCGAGTCGAGGCTACAACCTGGAATCCAGAAACCATGGTAAAAGACCCGAGGCTTCGTGCCTCTTTACTTTGATTATCGGGTTGAGTATATAGTCCCCGTCGCCGTAATGACGAAGCTAAATTATGCTGTAAATTAGAATAACTAGAATATAACGTTTGTTGCCCCGAGGGGACCAAGTAACGGCCCCTATAGACCCAACAGGTGCCAGAGGGCTCACACGTGTCCACCGGTACGGTCCGGCAGAGAAACAGTGGTCTACGTGTACCCGTGGTACACGTGGTGGCGGCGAGCGCGATTTTGGCGAGATTAGGACAGCTGTCCCGGTACCGAGTACAGTGCACTACATGCACTGCAATTTCCCACGTTTCCAAATTAATTCATCTGCCACATGATCTCCTTGAAAGACAGTACACTTTACACAAAACCCGAAAGAAGTCGAGTATTGCCAACCGCCCTCTTTCGACATGGGTGGACGAGCATGATGCTGACTTCAAATCCGTCATCCAGGCGATTGTCAATCAAGTAATTTTGTCAACACCCGATCCGCAAAAGCGACTGTGCCTTTTTACTGATGCTTCATCTACAAATTGGGCTGGCTGTTTAACACGAGTTGATCCTGGCGAAATTGCCAAAGAAGTTTCTCCTCCGCAAGATTGGTATCAAGTTCTGGTTGGTTTTGTGTCTGGAAGCTTCCGTGGCGCGTCCTATAGGTAGTCTACTCCAGAACAAGAATGTTACGTTATTGTTGAATGCGTCATCCGTTTATCTCACATACTAGCAGCTTGCGGAGAAGAATTCTCATTATTCAGAGACCACAGGAACATTTTGTACATGCTATCCCCAACAAAGTATAATGCAAATGTCGGTCCCCATGTTGCATACAAGACTCAACGATGGGCTCTTCGACTTGCCGAATTTAAGTTTAAAATCGAACATATACCAGAAGAGCAGAACAATTGGGCAGACATACTCACACGCTGGGTTGCACCTGGATTTTCTGAGTCTCGTGCTCGTCGACTTAGCATGCTGAAGGTACCTCTTATAACTGAGAATCTCCCAGAACTCCCATCCAATCATGTGAAAGCAGTGTCTCAAGGAAAACTCCTCCACCTGAAGGCGGTGGATTTGTTCTGACAGATGGATTGTAGAGAAATTCAGCTGGAAAACTATATATACCGGATTATGAGCAAGAGTTACAACTACGTATATGTGTTTCCTCACAATGCGGATTGGGTGGGCACAGCGGAATTCATTCAACGATCCAGATAAGTGATCACTGGCCAGAACTTGCTCTAAGCAGGTCGATCAACCCGACCGAAGCCCCGGCACCGAACCCGACGTCCCCAATGTCGTCTCCCGGGGAAGAAGGCCCACAGGACCAGCAGACAAGCACGCGGCAAGGTTCTTCGTTTGTTACTACCTCGGTCAACCATCCACGCCTCGGCTCCTCTCCGGACGCTGAGAGCATACGCGTGTTTCTAAGGCTGTACAACCGGTACAGCACTGAGCTCATAGCTCGTGCCCAGCAACATGTCGACGTTGAGTCCACCACGACGGAACCCATCCGCCCTCTCAGCCTCAAGTTCTGTGCAGACCAAGACTACCTGGAGTCTTCCATCGACTTAGGTATTATCCCTAGCGTTGAAGACTACGACTCGCTCACCGATGATCAACTGCGACTATTCCTAGAGGGGAAGTGTAAAGACTCTCCTCAGACCACTACGCTCGATGTACTTGATCACATTGTGGAGAAGGATCTGTCCATGAACATGCATGATCGAGACCCCACCTCTCGGATGCATGGACTATTTGTCTCCTACGCTACAATTATACGTCGCAATGGCCTTTCTTCCGTCAAGAAAGACCATGC
The DNA here is from genome assembly GCF_000350225.1 of Chondrus crispus. Taxonomy (NCBI): domain Eukaryota; phylum Rhodophyta; class Florideophyceae; order Gigartinales; family Gigartinaceae; genus Chondrus; species Chondrus crispus. Next base: position 333,506 of record NW_005178983.1, read on the forward strand.
TAAGGTCGCTGTATATCATGTCCTCGAAGCTGTACGTCCGTACAAGCTTCGCGACCGCCTTGAAACCGATCTGGAGTTTTCCCATAAGTGCTTTAAGAAAGACTTCACACGCTTTTTTGCGCATGCCGTTAAGTTATCTGAGGCCTTCAACCTGGTGGACAATGGTCCACGGAAAAATCGGAAACCGAATACCAGTCGGAGCGGCGGTGGCAGTGGAAGCGGCGACACTACAGAGAAGACTACCCCCCATACTGCGCCCACCCCTGAAAACGGAAAAGAAAAGCGCCAGGGCAGTAAGACAGCCCCAGACTGTCATCATGAGCCATATAAGAAGAAAGGGCTCAAACATCTCATCAAGGATTGCCGAAGTTCCACTGCGGAGGAGAAACAGAAACTCTTTGACGAACTGCGGGCAATTAAAGCTCTTGATGGTCCCTCGAAGTCAACCCGCGGTCAGAAGAAAAACACTGCTTCTGGTATACCTTCCGGCCACACCGGACGCCTCTCGACCAAGGACGATGGACGTACTGTAGACCCGCGTAAGCCATCTTGCGACGTGACCTTGTCCGACGGCCAGGCCACCTTGCGCTGTATTGGACCCTGCGATGATGGCAGTGACGATACCATCATCTTTCCCCGTATTGCGGAGAAGGCTGCACTGAAAGGAATTGGTAAGATTCCTGCAATCGAAACTGTGACATTAGAAGTCGCGCTGAAGAAGGCAATGGATGACAAGGAAGGAAAAGAGACGTTCAACTTCTCTCGCTCTTGGACCTCGCCTCGGACATTTCTGCACTTGTCCTCAGGCCAGCTCGCCTTGATCAATGTCAAATTCTTGATTGCAGATGATGAACTTGCCTGTGAGGACATCCGCATAGGCCTACCAGTGTTGGAGCATCTACAGGTCGATTCCAAGACGCTGCTAGAGGCCAACCGGGCTACTCTCGACAACACAGACTGTTCGCACATCGGTACCCCTACCAGCAACCCTCGAGGTGGAATCGTCAGCAGAATTATGTTGGTCCGTTTGAACCGTGTCCAAGATGATAGCTTCTCAGCTGCTGCCCGAGTCCTCGTCCCTAGCCGACCCTGCGTCAATTTCAACACTGCACGCAATAAGCATGACCCATTTCCGGACCCGTCGTTGCTCGACTCTGTCGATTTGCTGCAACACGCGGACATTCGGGAGGCAGTGGGCTCCATGCTCACCGCTGCATCTGACAACGGATTGCCCGATAAGAATAAGAAAGAGTTGAAAAGCATCGTCCATGCCGACCTTGACGTTTTTCGAACCTCGTTCTCTGCTGGTCCCGCAGCTAGAATTGCGCCTCTATGAATTGACCTGGTAAGTACTGCACGTCGTGTCAAAGAACGCCTTCGAAACTATTCCCAAGAGCAACGCGCGTTTCTAGCGGATTTCGTGCAAAAACTGGTTCACCACGGCATGGCCTACTCAAACCCAACCTCGCCGTGGGCTTGCGCACCATTATTAGTCCCTAAACCCGGACCGCCTCGCTTCCGGTTCACCGTGAACTTACGACCTGTTAATGCTTTCACAGTGAAGCATCAATACCCGATGCCTAATTTGGAGCACAAGCTCACAAAGCTCTCCACCTCCAAGTACTTTGCTACGTTCGATCTCTCAAATGGGTACTGGCAGCTCGCGCTCGACAAAGAAGCACAAGCCCTCCAGTCTTTCATCACTCCAGATGGGATATTCTCTCCGACCCGGGTTTTACACGTAACCACCAACGCAACTTCCCACTTACAGGTCGCTTTCGCGGAGATCATGCCTCTCACTCTCCGCGAGTTTATCATCTCCTGGTTAGATGACCTCTTGGTCCATCATCGGACCATTGGCGGTCTATTTGAAACGGTACGTGATCTATTGACTCTCTGCCGCGAATTTGACAATAAGCTCCACCCAGGGAAGTGTGTGCTCTTCTCAGCGGAGATTCGTTGGTGCGGCCGGATAATTTCGGCGAAGGGAATCCGCTACGACCCACGCCAGCTGGACGGCCTCGTACACATGGAGCCTCCCTCTACAGGCGCGCATCTTCAGCAATTCCTGTGTGCCGTCCAGTGGCTGAAGAAGGGCATTCCGCAGTTCACCGACGTCGTCCAACCACTGCAGAAATTTTGCAACGCGTCTACAAACGCGCAGGGAAGACCACCAAACAAGCTGTTTCTCGTGTCAAGTTGCAGAATTTAGGCTGGGGAGTGCCCGAGGTCAGCGCCTTTGAATCCAGCAAGGCGGCTCTCGCGAAGCAAGTCACCTTGTCGCACAGAGATCCGCTCAGGCGCCTCTTACCCAAGTATTACTGCGTGGGTGTAGTGCAATACGCACCTGAAAAGGGGGGTGAAAAGAAAGGAAAATATTTGATATGAAAAGTAGTCCGGGTTTGGGGACACACATGTCAATAATTGCACAGTTTTAATTTTTAATTATTTAATTTTATTTAGCTAATTAGTTGGAATTAATTTTGCTGACACTAGATTAGATCTAGGATCTAGCGCCATGAGCTACTGTAGTGGCTCCGGCGGGGCGATATATACCTTAGCCCTCTGACCACCAAGTCAGTAAAGGTAACCCGAGTTGCCGGAGTTGAATGTCGCCTTGGTCGAAGTCCGTCTCTACCAAGACGCTCCCTTTTTCCTAAGCCTACGGCATCCTTCAGCGCTCGGGGGTCCCATTTCTTTTCCCTTTATTTCCCAATTGAACCCGAGTTGCCAGAGTTGAATATCGCCTTGGTCGAAGTCCGTCTTTCCCAAGACGCACCCTTTTACCACAGATTACGTTATCCTTTGCGCTCGGGGGTTCCCCTTTCTTTTTCCTTTATTTCCCTATTCTTTTCTATCTCTACATCTATTTTTCCCTTAATTGTGTTGGTTCCAATGGAGTTGGTTGCGACCGATCCGGTGTAGGTGTTTTAGCCATCGGGCAGCACGTTGTGTAGCGCTGGTACTGTTTCAAGTTCCGTCGGAAGGCTGTTGTAACGACGCCTCCGTCGAAGGTCTTACTGTATAAGACAGAGTTGGTACCGCCTCCCGCGATCGCGATCGCGCTGGTGAGGGTGTTTTAGCCATCGCGCAAGACGTCGGTAGTAGCATTGCTACACGGTTATGATCCCGTCGGGTAGTGCTGAACAAGCCCCCGTCGAAGACCTTGAATTACACACAAGGTGCTGAAGACGCTCGTCCATCATTGGCCTTACAACCCAGCGAACCGCGGTTACATCCTCGTAGAGAAGCCCAACCCGCACCTGTCGAGCCCTCAAGTCTTCACAAGTCTCTACCATCATTATCCTCCCGGGCCGGGTGTCTTTCGTTAACCCCCCCGTCGGGGTTGAGCCACCGTGGGCCGCAAGCCCACACAAGGGGAAAGGGAGTCTCGAACGCTCCGTAGCGCGTGCCATCGGCAGTGGTTGTTGCTGTTGTTGTTTTTCTTCTTTTTGTTTGACCGTCGGACTGCGTTCGCGGCCTGCCAGGCACATTGCACTACAGTGGGCGCTTTCGGATTCAAGATGTAGCGGATTACAGTCCCCTCTTCAAAGGGCAAATTCCGCCCTAGCTTTGGCGACAAGGTGTTGGGGTGTGTGCTTGCGTTGGAGGAGCCGGTGCAGCATTTGCGGAACGTCTTTGTGGACGTGCTGCAGTGGCTCAGCGGAGTCTTGTGAGTTTGGAAGACCTTTCCACCTGACGATGACCTTGAGCCCGTCTGGGATCTCGACAAGGGCCATGAGCCGGGAAACAGGCATTCCTGTTTCTGAGGAATGATATGAGACAGGATGGCCCTCGAATCTGAGGACGAGTCGCTGTAGTATTTCAGGCGAGTACTATGAATGTCCTCTAAAGTTCCGTTGCGCAGGTCGCGAATCTGGAAGACGTAGTCATTTAAAGCCTTGACAATCTGGCGCGGACCTCTCCAGCGGAGAGCAAGCTTTTCTCCCGCGAAGAATTCTTCCCGGGCGAGGAGAACGAAGTCACCTTCGGAAAAATTGGCCGGCTGGCCACGGGATGCAGCCAAGCGGGATCGTTCGCGGTTGGTGCGGACGGATGTGTCTACAGTAGAGTTTAGATCAGCGACGGAAGCTTGTAGAGCCTTGATGTTGAGCAGTCTTTCCTGTTGCGGCAGCGTGAGAGTCATAGGCGTGACTGTAGTTGTGCAAAGAAAGGTCGTGATCGGCGGAGTCGGATTCAGGCCCGTGAAAGCTGTCACCGGGGCGATTTTTCCACGTGAGGGAGCTGCAGCACTGTTGAGCGCGCTTTGCACCAACGGCAAAATGTCAGGCCACTCGTTCAACTGCATCTGTAATTCAGATATCACAGCGCCGAAGGTTCGAAGAAGCTCCTTACCAAGGCGTTCTACAGCACCGTTGCTCCATGGAGTGTACGGTAGCGTAAAATGATGAGCTGTTTTGAGTCCCTTTGCGACGCGCCTCATTGTTTCGTTTCGAAATTGCGTCGTCCCATCCGACATCAGGCTTTTGGGAACTCCAAACGCAGCGCACCAGTCGATGATGGCTTGAGCGGCATTCTGGGCGGAGGTGTCCGCAAAACCGAAGAACCATTTGTAGTCGGAGTGATCGTCTCGTAGCATCAGGATGTACTTCGTTCCATCTGCGGCGAGCCCCATGTCAATGTAGTCGAATTGAAGGACATCGTTAGGGGCGCTGCCGTGGAAGGCAGGACCGAATGGCCGAGGAACTTTTCCACCGCCTACAGTTGAAATGAAATGTATACAAGCTCGTACAAACGCGCGGATGTCGGATTTCATGGTGGACCAGAAAAAACTGGTCCGCATGGCTATCTCCGTCGCTGATTGACCTCGATGACCAGCTGGGCCAGTGTGTGCAATAATGCACAGACGGATCTGTATATCTGCAGCGGAGTCGGGAATCCATACGGCATTGCTACTGTTTTTCCAGGCATTCTGAACAAGCGTGAGGTGAGGAGGGCGCTCTCGCTCGGCAGCAGATTGAATGTCCGCAATTGCCTGTATGCTCGGCCAGACGAATTCTGGTGCCGACGACGAGGGCAAGGCAGGAATTCGCACGAGCCGTCGAACAGTGCGCGGCGCGGACCAGCGTCCAAGAAGATCGGCCCAGAGATTGTCTAGGCCCTTGATATGGAAGCATGTGTAATTGTACATGCTCAGTTTCACTGCCCAGCGAAGAACGTTACGCAAAGTACCTTGGGATAGGTCTGCCAACACGGAGAGCGGATCAAAAAGAAATATCAAGTTGTTGTGGTCCGTATAGAGGTCGAAACCTTCGGGAGTAGCAACAATCCAACGCATGCTTCCTAGTGTAGCGAGCACGGCGAATGCCTCCTTTTCCATAGTAGCCCACCCAAGCTGGGTGGAGTCGAAGCGACCTGAGAGGAAGGCGAGTGGTTCGTGTTCTGATCCTTGTGGGGTTTGTCCAGGTCCTGGTACGGCAGATACGCTGTACGGCAGATACGCTGACTCGCAACACACTACGTACTGACACGCAATAGCAACGGTTCCCGCTAGGGAACAGCACGTCGAATCTAGCTAGTAAAGTTAAGGAAAGAGTGACATGGTCTACTTTAGAAGCTGATGCCAAGGCTCTTTTGCAGAGCTGTTTTGTTTCCGTAGTCTCTGGAACTGGATCCAAAGTACCTTGTCCGCTTGGTCAGCAAGTACATGCTGAAAGAGTCTCTGAACTAATCCATTTTGATTTTCTCTTTATCGGAGAATCTGTTTCTGGACATGAGTACATCCTAATACTAAAAGATGACTTCTCTGGTTATGTGACCTTGCGTGCATGTAAGCATGCCGATGCGGATACAACGTCTGAGGTTTTAATGGAATGTTTTACTACATTTGTACCTGTACTTCAGTGGTTCTCGGACCAAGGACCTCACTTTTTGAAAAAAGTAATGGAACGTCTTGCAGATGCCCTTGGCGTTAAGCACTGGTTTTCAACTGCCTATGCTCCATGGTCAAATGGAACTGTTGAATCAGTTTGCAAGCAAGTACTTCGCGTACTACGGGCATACAGTACTGAGAATTTGACATAAGAAGCGGAATGGCCAAAGTCTGTATCTGCGATTCAGAGTATTCTGAACAATTCTCCGCCACGCCGTCTTGGTAACCGCGCCCCTTACACAGTTCATACCGGACAGCAGGCCGGAAATCCTATGACTGTTGCTGTAGCCGAATCGGAGATGCGGAAAGTTCGCAATATTGATGCAGTACGAACATTGCACAAGTTAAACACACAAATGTTTCATGACTCTCTTGATGCCATGCACAAGCAAGTTGGAGAAAAGCTGGACAGCTCACGAGAAAACGCGATCGAATTGCATAACACGAGAACGAATATTGTAACGTACAAAACAGTTGTCGGAGATTATGTTCTCGTCGCTGGCATTCTCGGACCTCGAACTAAGATGTCTACTAACTGGATGAGGCCTCACCGGGTGTCTCGTATTTTGTCCGATTACACAATTGAAGTAGAAATCTCTTACTCGGAATTACTCAAGTTACGCACATATGTCGTATACGGCCTTACTCTGACTCCTTAGTTGGAACAAAGGTCCAAATGAAGGAAGTTGCCGCCCTTACAGACCGGATGTGGTATTCTGTCGGGAGAATCAGGGATATGCGTGAGAACTTTAATAATTTTGAAGTACTTGTCAGCTGGAAAGGATTAACAGCTGCTGGTGATTCATGGGAACCACTCGATGTTATGTTTGAAGACGTCCCAACGAAAGTTCGCGAATTTCTAAAACGTCGTCGAAATAATGATAGTCTGCGTCGTACTAAGTCCTCTCTTGGCATGTAAGGACGCCATGGGGGACTGTTGTGCGAGAAGAACCAGATGGATATCCTTAATGCATTTCGAGTACATTGTTAGTGCAAATAATTCTAAATGCAAGCAGCAATTATTTTGTCCTCGACTGGAAAATGGAAAGGAATCAATCCTCCACGAACTAACAGACTCTGACCACCTTCGGAAGTTTAGCATAAATACCAAACCTACTGCAATAAAATGGAGGTACGGAATGTACAGACCAGCCCGCCCACCCTCGACTTTTACCCTGAAGCTCACAGTCCATCATCTGCAATCTCGACGTCGACTGACCCAACAGATTGAACTGCGAGGCTTGCTGTCGTTGGAGCTGCATACACTCGTTAGTATTATAGGAGGGGGAGTGGTGGTACGGGCACCAGGTAGACGGACTTGATCTTGTCTCGGCAGCAGCATGATGGGGATTGGTGTTGAAAAGATCTATGAGCTGGCGGGCTTCTCGAATAGTGACCGAGCGGGATGTAAGGAGGAGCGTGATGTGTGGGCGAAATCTTGGGTGAACAGAGAGGTCACGGATGATGACCTTCACAGTGATATGTTCATCCTGTATTCCAGGTAGAGCGGAGCGGGACATTGTAGTGCAATACGCACCTGAAAAGGGGGGTAAAAAGAAAGGAAAATATTTGGATATGAGAAGTAGTCCAGGTTGGCGGACACACGTGTGAATAATTGCACAGTTCTAATTTTTAATTATTTTATTTTATTTAGTTAATTAGTTGGCATTAATTTTGCTGACACTAGATTAGATTTAAGATCTAGCGCCGCGAGCTACTGTAGTGGCTCCGACGGGGCGATATATACCTTAACCCTCTGACCACCAAGTCAGTAAAGGTAACCCGAGTTGCCAGAGTTGAATATCGCCTTGGTCGAAGTCCGTCTTTCCCAAGACGCTCCCTTTTACCACAGATTACGTTATCCTTTGCGCTCAGGGGTTCCCTTTTTTTCCTTTATTTCACCTATCCTTTTCTATTTCTATTTCTATTTCTATTCCCTTATCTTGTGTTGGTTCCACATTGCCTGATTGCGATCCGCATTGTGACGACTGGAGTCATCGGGCTCTTGTGTTGGTTCTTTTGTTTGTTGTTGGTGCCATCGGCTTTGGTTGCGACTGGACCGGTGTAGGTGTCTTGGCCATCGGGAGACACGTGGGTGTAGCGCTGCTACTTTTTTACGTTCACCGACGGAGGCTGTTGCAACAACGTTTCCCTCGAAGGTTCTGTAGTGTATACCGGACAGTGTTGGTTCCATGGGATACAGGTTGCGACCGTTCCGGTGTCGGTACTTTGCCATCGGGCAGTACGGAGGTGTAGCGCTGCTACGTGTTTGCTAATTCCCGACGGGCTGCGTTGCGACGCCCCCGTCGAAGACCTTATCAAGGGTATAAGGTGTAACAGGTGCTCCGCGAGCATTGGATTTACGACCCATCGGGCCCGGCTTCCTAATTACCGCCCCGAACTCGCCGAGCGACTGCCTGTACAAGACTCTACCACCATTCGTCCCGGGGCGGGCCTCTTCCTTTTGCCCCCCCTATCAGGGACTTGAGCTACTGTGGGCCGCAAACCCACTTAAAGGGAAAGGGAGAATCGGACACTCCGTAGGGCTGTGCCGTCGGCAACTCTTGTTGGTTGTTGTTTATTAGTTGTGTTGTCGCTGGACTGTTGGACCTTGGTTCCGGCCTGGCAGGCACACTGCACTGCATAAGTGGTCTCCCGACCTAGAATCTGGAAACTACGAAGCCCGATCTAGAATCTGGAACTGAACACAGAAGTCGGAAATAGGTCAATTAGTTCGATAGGTCTCGTTTATTAAGAGCGGACCATGGCATCAAGCCAACCCAAGGACGTCGGTCCTGGGGTCAGAAGGGCTGGATCAGCTCAAGAGTCGAGGATTCCGCGAGGACCTCGTACGCGAAGCCAAGGAAATTCGGCTACTGATCCAGTTGCAGAAGCGTCCCCTTCGGGGACGGCCGTTGAGAAGAACGGCCTGGAAGAGAAGTTCGAAAAATTGAGCGAGGAGATTCGTCAGGAGACGAAGAACAAGCTCGACGAACTTCTGGGTATTTTCCAGAAGCCACAGGAGTTGCTGAAATCTGAGTTCCACGCTGCGCTTGAAGAGCTGACAGCTCGTGTGGTTCTCGTTGAGAGTTTAGGCACCGATGCGTCCCCGGGCCGAGATCCGGAAGTGCTGGATTCGCTAAAGCTCGCCGCGAAAGAAGCGCGGCGAGACGCGAATCAGGCCCTGGAAACGCTGGCCAAGACAAGGGACAGCATCGACGACCGGTTCTACCGCGCTTCGCGGCGACTCAAGGACCTTGAGCAAACTGCGGGCCGGGCCGAACCAAGTTTGGACGCGGGATCGCTCTCCGACGGAGAAGAAACCGACAGTCCAACGAAGAAGGACAAGTCAGTCCGGACCCGGGATTCCAAGTGGAAGAACCCCAAGTCGGCCAAAGGCCGAAAGAAGAAGAAAAGTCACTGTAGTGACGACCGCGAAAATTGCGACTCAAAATCAGAGTCGAATGTTTCAGAAGAAAATGGTGCCGACGGCTCGTCGAACCATTCAAGAAATTCCGACTGAAGATCGACAGAAGGAAATGGGATTTCGTCAAATAAGAAGAACTCCAAACGAGGCGGAGTCACTTCGTCCGCCTCGCAGAGAGACCAAGAAGCGGAGCCAGAAGACATCGCGACGCGGCGCGGACCGCGATGGGAGGGGTTGGAGGAATTAAATCCGACCAACTACCTCTTCAAGAAGTTGCTTTCGTACAGGACGTACCGCCTGCGGAACCCGCAGACACGTTTGTCGGGCAAGCGGCGGACCGCCGTGCGAAAGATCAGAAGGGACATACCACGTAAGGTGAAGAGAGACAATACGTTCACTGGAGACGATGGCGTATTGGTTTTAGATTTTTTAGCTAAGATGGTCCAAGAATTCGACACCCAGGAGATGAACGAAGGCCAAGCGATCCGCTTGCTACCGGAGTTCCTCGGCGGAATCGCCCTGAGACAGTATACTTCGGTATCACAAACGGCGGGGTCCCACGATAGGAAAATACCGGTCTGGCCGGAGGCCGTACAGTGACTGTTGCGAAGCTTCGCCACCGATGAGGCAATCCGCCAAGCCGTACTCGCCTTACGGGAAGTACAGCAGCTACCGTCCGAAGACGAGATGGAATTTTATATCCGTCTGACGGACGGGAGCAATCGATGTGGAAACGTCTATTCGATGGAAGAACAGATGACAATGTTTATTGAAGGACTCGATTCGAGTATCAAGCCGATGGTATCTCAATACCGACAAGACAATCGGGACGTTTCGTTTTTGAGACTAGTTAATTACGCGAAGGCGCATGGCTCGGCGAGCCGCGCCAAGGAGAGGAAGACTAGGAGAGTCATAATCCAAGCGCCAGGGGTGCTAAGGACGGGGGGAAGCAGAAGCCTTCGCACCCCACGCGAAAAACCCGCAGCGCTGTCTATTTGGCCGACTCACTGTCTGCGTCCAGAGGACCTAGTACAGTTGATCAGGAAGAAAATGGATACGCAGGAGCCCTGGTCGCCGAGGGCAATTTTTATGGCCCCTCCGAGGAATATGGAGACGAGGAGCACGGGGCTAGTGGGATGTCTACGCTACAGACGCCCACGTATACGACGGACTCGTATACAGAGGCCGCGGATCCCGTGTTAGCGTTTCGAGGGCGCGGACACACGCCAGCGCCAAGGATTCCGATGGAAGATAAGGTTACGGCCTTTAGAAGACCGGGCTGGACGGGTGCCGACACCACACCTCCCGGCGTCGCGGACTCGGGGTGAGTTAATCCTGCCGGTTCCGTCGCTCCCCGGCCCTCTGCAGGGTCACCACCAGCGTCACTCACAGGCAACGCCCCTGTCGCCAGCACCACGGGTTCTGTACGCTCTTTCATGAGCTCTGGTTGCAGACTGGTAAACGTGGTTGGGTCAAATCTAATCCAATTGCCGGATCCCGGCCCTCCGGCATCCTCACGCCTCCCTGGCGAAACATTTGCCCGATCCGTACGGTCATAATGATGCCCCTGACCATACGGCACGCGCGGCCAATCCACTAAGTCGTGGAACCCCAACAGCGTCGTCAGCTGAGAGGACACCCAAGGTCCGCCTAAAACCTCATCCAAGTTTAACTTGCGTAGCCATTTGATTATCATTGTCGGCAACACATATAATCGCCCGTCCAAGAAAGACCATATGAACCGTTTCGCAACTATTGCGATCCACTCGCTAAGGAAAATCATCCAGCGAGGCGAACGCGGCGAGTCGTTGAGGCTCAAGCCGAAATACACCAAACAAGGTGGAATCTCGGTGAGGAAGTCCGCGGGAACCTCGTACTGGGAGAACCAGTGCGGGATTTGTGGGTATCGCTCATACCGAGAGTGTGGCTTAAAGGTCGTAGCCTCGATCCATTCGTAGGCTACAAAGATCCCGAGAGCGTTCCGCATCCGACGCTCAAACTTGAGCTTGTCGTAATAACCCGGGTTACTTTCCCGTTCGACATACTCCTCAAAACGGAGAGGAAGAATAGGCTTGTCCCAAGCCAGATACCCCACCGCCGGCTCCTCGACGCGTTCCGGCAAGGTGTCCAAGATACGCCGCAGATTGGCGACATATCCACGGTCTCCTTCCGTACGAAACGCCCATGTGTCGAAATCCCACTCGATCGGGATAGGGCGGTTACACGGCGTCCGTGCAAGCCGACGCACGAGGGCAGCTACATACTTCTCGCGTCGTCCACGCCTACTTCGGCCATACGTGCTCATCCTCCACAACGACGCGGAAGGAAAAGTCTCGCGACCAAAACAGCTCGTAAGCTGAGACCCCCGGGGAGAGCCCCGGTGACAACCGCGTAAGGACGAATTAGATGGCTCTCCCGTAGACCCTTGGCGCTCAGAAACGGCGCCCGCTCGAACAATAGCGGGTCATCCGCCAGCGTCTTTCCTCGCAACTCACGCGGTGCCGGCCACTCGCTCCAGCTGGCCCCCGTATTCTCGGGTTCTCCGTACGGATTATGGAACCGTTCCATCACTCGTCGTCCCAACCGAAGACAGTGTGTCCCCGCTTATAGAACGCGCGTCGTAACCGCCCGCTGCAGCGGCGTAAGGGGGAAGGCGGCAGCTCACAAGCGACAGGAAGGAGCTCGGAAAAAGGGGAGAACGGGATCTCGAGAACAATCGGGCATTCACAACCGGCACCAGAGTGGAATTCAAGCTTGCCAAAGGAAACAGGAAGAAAAGGAAGAAAAGCAGGGCAAACTGACTGGCTTCTCGTCGCTCGCTGATCCCCTCCGCCGCATGCAACCTCCAGCTCCCTCTCGCTGGGTGGCCTTAGCGCTGTCAGCTCAATTGGCGGATATTTCTACTCTACATACACCCGGGGACGCGTGTTTCTCTAAGAAAGGGGATCTGTAGTGCACTGTACTCGGTACCGGGATAGCTGTCCTTACCGGCCAAAATAAATCGTGCTCGCCGCCACCACGTGTACCACGGGTACACGTGGACTCCCCTGCCGCTCTACCGGACCTCCCCGTGGACACGTGTAATCCCTCCGCAACCCATAGGGCCTATGAGGGCTGTACTTGGTCCCCTCGGGGCTACACCCGTTATTTCCTAGTTATTCTAGTTTACTGTATAATTTAGCTTCACCATTACGGCGACGGGGGACTATATAGTCAACCCGATTATCAAATTAAAGAGGCACAAAGCCTCGGGTCTTTTACCTGGGTTTCTGGATTCCAGGTTGTAGCCTCGACTCGGTACTGGCTCGCCCATACCGACCGAGCCATCTACACCCCTGGAATCCCAACTGCCTTCCCCGCGCGCGTCGACCCTACCGCGCGAGCGCTACGTTAACTACTGTGCTATCTGCTCTGTTCGTCCTGTTTTTCCTTTAATTCTTCCTCTTTATTGCTGACTACCTTGCTACTTTTCTACCGCGCAAGCCGCGCCCGGATCCCGGTTCCAGTTATCCACCGGGTGGTTTCCCGAATTTCCTTACGCGTCCGAACGCGCGTCGCTCTTCCTACAGCCGCCACACGTGGCTGTAGTGCACGACAGTTGATGAACGTGACGGACCCAAGTGGGAGATTAATCCGATGGAGGCTACGCCTCTCGGAATTCGACTTCGAAATCAAGTACAAGAAAAGAAAGGCAAACAACCAGGCAGATGCCTTGTCAAGCCTGTTAACTCAAGGAGAAACCGTCGACGAAATCGACGATGAAATGCCATGTTTTATGGCCGAACCGGCCGACACTACAGAAGACGATGAGGAAGATTTCGGTAGGGTAGACGACATCCTCACTTTTAAGGGGGGGCCCGCCTCTGATCGCCTCGATCACTTCCAAGCTATTGCTCCGGAGGAGCTCATTCGCGACCAAGCCGTCGACCTTTTCTGCGGTCGAATCAAGGAGGAGATGGACACTGGAAAATTGAGGACGTTCACAACGGAGGTAGAGAAATTCGAAGGAACTCTATGCAGTACTGCGGCCGGGTTTGTACAAATGGTGATACCACAGTCGTTAAGGGACGGCGTCCTAGGGTTGAGCGACTACGCAAAATTAGCAGGCCACCCTGCCGGCAGGAAACTGTACAAGACGTTGAGAAGATATTTTTATTGGCCTACAATGGCACTAGCCTACTACGCAGTTGCTAAGAGTTGCGCCGCATGTGCGCGAGAAAGGGTGAAGTAGAGAAAGAACACGAAGGATATGAAGTTGTTCACACCCAATGCTCCGCTGGAGTTTGTCGCTATCGACATTCTCGGAGAGTTAATTACCACAAAACGAGGAAACCGTTATATCCTCGTGATCAGAGATCGATACTCAAAAGTGGTACGGACTGTACCACTCAAGAAAATTACCGCTGCGCATATAGGGAAAGCGTTTGTACATCATTGGGTATTCGTATATGGACCGCCGGTGAAGTTGCTGTCCGATAATGGAACGCAGTTCACGGCCCGGTTCTTTCAGATTATTTGTCGGATTTGGGAATACGCAACGTCCTTACGACGACGTATCATCCGCAGGCCAACGGCCAAGTTGAGAGGTTCAATCGCACGCTGACTTCCGCGTTGCAAAAGTACGTTGGAGAACATCCTAAGGATTGGGACCTATTTAGCGACGCTGTGACGTTCGCATACAACACGCAAGTTCATCGAACTACGAACATTGCGCCCTTTGAGCTGGTATCAGCTCGGGCCCCGAGAAGTCTAGCGCTGCAAGCGCAACCCAAGTTGGAGGAGTTCAGATCGTCACAAGCCTACTATTTGAAGTGGCAGTCGTGGTTGGAGAGTCTGATGAAGACCGCGGACAGGAGCTTACGCAAGGAACAAGCGAGATATAAGCGAAATTTCGATGCGAGACTTCGCAAGCCGAAGTACGATATACCTGTAGTAGGGTCCTACGTGTTCTTCCGAAAGGAGCAGGGCACGGCTAGCGAACAGAAGCACTAGCTTGCACAGGTCGCTACAGGACCTTATCAGGTCAGAAGGTCAGATCAACATACGGTAGTCATTGCCATTGGCGATCAGGAGGAACGCATATCGCGAGATAGAGTGGAGTTAGCCCCAAGCCCGATGGACTATGAGCCGATAACCGGCCTACGTCAAGCGTTACAGTTCCTGGGAGAGCCGGAGTGAAACGAAGAAGGAGAGGTAATCGAGGACGAAGATCATCCTCACGTACGCGCGCAGACGTCAGAGGACCAGGAGGATTTAGCTAGTCAAACGCCGTTAGCGGAGACAATACAAGACCTACAGGAGACAATTGATTCAGACGAGCCGGAGGAGTTGGAGAATCTTCAGAAGGGGGAAGAGGGTGACCTCGAACGCGAACAAGAAGTTGAGAACGCGGAGTACGTAATTGAAAAGATCATCGATCATGGTCACCGAGAAGAGGAATTAATTCTCAAGGTGAAATGGTATGGGTATGGGTATAGGACAGAAGACGCGACGTAGGAACCTATTGATCAATTACCCGGCAGCGCGGTGGTCATATATTTCCGAAAGAAAAGGCTACCATTACCCGCGCAAGTCGCGCACGCCCAACCGGGATAGTCATCGTAAGTAGAATTAGTAGGTTAGAGACAACGGGGAAGTCAGAAATTCGAGAAAGGAACAGATACGCGAGGTTGGCACACGAGGAAAGTGAGAGCGAAGGGATTCACGCGCGACCCGTTTTCGGACGCACGTGAAATGACAACTGGGATCAGCGGTACGTCCTCGTGGAACTTCATTTAATCAAAAAGACATTTTTTGGTTGCTGTTGCTCCACATCCGTCGACACCCATGTTCATAGCCACTCTGCGGAAAAGTCGTGATTTGACCCTGCTCGACGAGCGAAAAGAGATGCCCACGTGGACCGTCAACGCGCTGAGTCCGCCGAGATCCCATGCAACTGCACCGTCACATTCCCATATAAGGGATGCCCGCCCTCTACCTGCTAAGATCGGAAATCGTGCAAGAGACAAACCGACGGCAACACCGCGGCACAACCCCGTTTTGTAGCACGTACTCTCCACTACCGACGTCCTCGCCGAGGAAGACTATCATTGAGCATGATTGGCACGGACGGACACGTTCGCACGCATACGTTTCCTACACCCCGAGCGGTATACTTACAAATTGATTACGATAACTTCCCTTTCTCTTTTCTGTTTCCTTGTTCTGTCGTGTTTGTTTCTTGTTTCGTTTTCTTTTTATTTTTTTCGTTTTTATTGTGATGGCAAGGACATGACCCCGCACTGCGGAGGTTGCTCAGCAAGTCTACAAGGACCAAGAGAAGGACCAGAAGGAGAATACTCCCACGCGAAATGGAAGGAGGCCCCCAACAACTAGAGGAAGAGATGGACTGGCCTGGAGGAGGAGGAACGCAAAGGAGAGTCAAGGACGACCATCGCGGTGACGTCAGGGAAAGCTGTAGTAACAGAGGAAGGACCAGAAGTCTACCCGAGACAACCCGTCACCAATTGTGGTGGTCCACAATAGTAGTTTACCCGACCGACGATCGTCATGACGCTTCCGTGCTCCCTGCGTGCAGTGCTATTGGAAAGTATGGGCGAATCAAAACCAGGATATAGCCGAACGCAAGGAAGGAAGAGGCGACACGGATAAATCCGATGCAGTTTGTAAGACATTCAGATTTCTCGGCAACAGATGTAGCAAATAGTGATGCTTTTTGATGTATTTTATGTAGCGGAAATCTTACTAGTTATAAGTGACAACCTTGCAATCAAAAACGCTTCTATTCCCTCCCAAAGTATTTCGCACAGCTTTGACGCATGCTTTCCGAACTGCACTTCCACGTCCCTCCAACGACAGGGGCTGGCCATTCGACGTAGTACAATGCACGTTACAAGAATTGGAGAGGCATAGTAACGATTTTCTTTGGTGTGCGTATGGGCCTCTGGCCATGCAAACGCTCTAACTATGCGGCTGATGTCCTGCTTTGCGAAGCGAAAATTGAAAACACAGTCAGAGTCCGTAAGAGAATTAAGGTTGAACGTGTAGTTGGAAAGGGACATAATTCGCGTTCGTCGCAGATGACTACAGTAGTCCGCTCTAGCACGCAGGTATGCTGCGAGCGACATACGGAGAAGCTCCGTGGACACGTTCACCGGCTGCGATCTCCTCAAAATAAGCGCTAACGAAATGTGTCTCCATAGAGATAACCCTTGTCTGCTAACGGCTTTGGTGTGTCGCCGTTGCGGTCCGCGCCTCCTGGTCGTGCTTGATTGTGCCCAGGTCGATAGTGCTGGTGGTCGAACCTCGTGTGTGTGCGCAGCCAAGAATGTAATACTCCCATGTTACAGTCCTGCAGTCGCAGCGTAAATCATTTTCTGATCCAAAACGTTGCAGAATTCTGCAATGTATCATACCTCTTTCATTACAGTACACTTGCAGAATAGTTGCAGAATAGTTGCAGAATTTTATCAAGCGTAATACACGAAATGTCATATCCCTAGTGTTAGAATGTACGGTGTACCGTACACTGCCGATTCATAATTTTTGAAATGTCAATTATGTACGGTCTATCGTACATAAAGGCCGTTTTAAGACCATCTTTGAACGACTGTAACTTCTAGACAAGTGTAGCAATCCCTTTTGTGAGTGCACAGGCTTCAAACGTGGGTTCCAGAGAACCGTCCACGTGTTATGTTTTTGTTGTAAGTTAGTACAGACAGAATAATGTGTCTCAAAAGCTCGGTCACCATTTGAAGCACTTGAAATCTCCCTTCCAGCCAAAGTAAGACCCCCCGCAAACTCTCCAACCTTCGGAGTAGTTCCCATACACTCTTGGAGGTTCCCAAATCACCGGAACAACAGAACATGAACCCAACACTCCGTCAGCCCTCCCTCGCCCCGCCACCAGTTCCAACGATGTGCAAGAGAAACTTGCGATTCCTTCCATCCCCTTCGCTCAGCTCATACAGACCGCCACTTCTCTTGAGGAAAACTCAAGACTTTCTGCGGCGAGAGATACCCTTCTGGCCGTAACGATGTCTGAGTGTGCTGCTCAAGCCCGCTCTACATGAGGAAGATGGTATGGAAAAAGACGCCCGCTGGCAAGCAGAAGAGCTTGTGGACGTGCAGCCGGAAGTGGCAGAGGGGAACGAGCTAAAAGAGATGCTGCTGCGCATACGGCAGGCTGGAGGATTCAATCTGTCAGCGAACAGCTGGTAATCTCGAAAACGACGTTACAAATTCCGTTCTACCAGAACGCGCACGCCTATTCTCTCGCGCTGCTCTTGAGCTCATGAAAACGGAATTGAAAGTTCTGCAGCTACATCAAAACTTGCGGCAGAGCGGCCAAAATGTAGAGGAGTCGCCCGCAGTTGTTGTGAATGACAGTGAGACTAGTCACCTTCGTGAGCTTGCGCGAAAAAGAAAACGCAATCGGCTAGTATTTTTAACAGTGCGGAGGGAGTGCAATTGCGCCCACATGTTCACGGACATTGCCAAAATCAGATGCTGGCAGAGCAGTGGTGCGCGTCGTGCGGCATGACTGTTAAGGGCGGTAGTAGTTACAGAGGACATCGTTCATCATTTAAATGCCCTCAATGTGAAACAAATTTGTGTGTAAGGACGTTTCACGGAATGCAGAGGTCCTGCTGGGACATGTGGCATGATAGCAAGAGGCTATAGAGACGTGAGATACAAGGAAGAAGAATTGTTTCTCGGGGCAGGTCGGGCTGTTTGTCCGAAATATCGAACTCTGTAGGTGAGACTTGGACACCTCCACAACCCCGGAGAGGTCAGAAGCGGCTTTCTGATGACTCTACAAGGCCTCATACGAGGTCTGTGAAAAGGAGTTTGTCCTCAGACATGCGCAAAAGTAGTTAGAACATCTCCATATGTACGATGTACCGTACATAAGTCATTTTGGGGGCACTAAAATGGTCTTGAAATAGTAGTTTTCCAAGGCTCATAAAAGAATATTGTAGTGGTCCATGCTCGCTAAAACTTCGCGCATGTAGCGTTTATGCCATTATCAGTCCGCTTGTGTGGTCGATTGGTCCCATAGAACTCCCAGAGATGTACTCTCGACCGTTAAAGTTAATTTACGGTGTACCGTTATCGTATGCTCAGACATCGCTTGCGGTTTCTGGTTGGAGCGTGTGGGGTCTGTCGCTTGGGCTTTCAATACGACAGGGAAGAGGGAAGGGCGGTTGGAACAGATGACTCAGCACAGGTGCTGGGCGTTGCTGCCGCTATCTTTCTTTACTCGCTACCTCCGCTTAAGAAGCCTCCGCGCATTCCTATTCGCGTTCTATTCGCCCATCGCTCCGCAATTCGGCTGAGCCGATATGGGGTCTAACCTTTTTCGCATTCTCTCTGCCCCTGCAGGCCCTGCCGCCTTTCCTTCGCCTGCGCCCTTGTGCAATGGCCTTCTCAACCATTCGTCATGGTCATGCTTGGCCCATCGCCGCTTACTCGCCTTTGCATATCCGACTTCCCTCGCCTTCGCATCTCCGCTTTCCCTCGCTTTCGCATATCCGCGGTGACTGTCGCTGACATCCGCATGGCAAAATCGGTATTGTCAAAAAGACCTTGATATGATCGCTGTTGTTGTTTTCATGCATTTGCTACTGTATTTTGCCCGATGCATTCCACAACCGTACATGAACATTCAACACTAGTGTCTAGCCGACAATCAAAAATCCTCAATTGAGCACACGTGCTTTCCTCATTTGAGCCGCATGTATCTGACTCCCTTTACGAGCGATGGGAAGACCCTCCCACTAAACGCAACACACACTCGTGATCCGTATGGTATCGCAGTTAATACCAGAGCGATAAATGGCAGCATCTAGTGCTCTAATTCAATATGTACAGCAAAACAGTCCCTGACTGAGCAGCGGTTGCTGCAGAAGTAACGCTCAAAATTGCCTTGTTCCAGGCATACACTACAAACTTCTATAGACTTATGCCTCTTGCAAGACCCACATCTTCCTTGAAATGCGTAGTTGCTGTATTTGCCATTGATTTTGCGACGCTTAAAGGTCCTAACCAGGCATGGGCTCCGCATAGGTGATTTTGTAGAGTTTGATTGTTCCCCAGACCAGGAACTTGGGCTACCATTGCGCACTGTGGCGGCGTTGTCGTATTTGTTGTCGATTAAAGCCTCTGAAAGAGCCTCATAGAAGTCACCTTGTAAAAAGCTGCACTGTTCCGCATGCGAAGATTTGTAAAGCTTCCACGCGTCCACGATACAGAACCCCAGAATTCCAATATTGAGTCTCTTGTCCCATTTCTGAACGCGAATCATTCGTTCGAGCTCAAGGTCATCCTGACGGCACCTGTTGTGCTGATCAATACTTGCACAAGTATCGTAGTAACGTTCCACGACTTTTGGCTGTCGTAGGGAAAGATGCACTCTGCGTGGACCAGTGCTGGTCTGACGCCACCGCACTCGATCGCATGGACTTCCATCGGTGCTGTTGCTGGCAGTCGCGATAAAGTATCGTCTATTCCGGTCCACCCATGCCAGTGCCATTAAAGATTTTCCTGTGTCATGTATGTCGCATCGTAGAGTAGTCTGCTGTCCCCTTCCCTCTATTTCCACCTGACTTAGATACTTCATGGGAAAGGCCCGTGTGGCAGTCTTGACCACGCCTATAAAACGCAATCCAAGCTGTAGAAGCTGTTCTGCTGACTGCACTGATGCGAAGTAGGAGTCAGCACATACCACACGGTCTGAGTATATCCAGGGGTTGACGAGGCGTTTTAGGACAGCTGTCCCATGGTTACAGCTGCCCTCGAACGCTTTTCCTGTTTCGTCCGTCGCACCAGTAACTATTTCTATTCGTAGCATAATGCCGCTCTCCCCACATGCCAGGTTCTGAACTTCACAACCATCTTCAGGCTTGCGCTCGATACTTACGAAGTGGGGCAGGCCAATTTCGATCCAATCGCCACCCAAGCCGTACCATCGTATCATAGACTCATCCACACAAAGGTAATCGGATGGTTGTACATACCTGTACCGGTGGTCGTTAAAAGCCCTGACAAAGTCGTTGACAAGAGCCCAGCGATGTTGCGCAGACGTCCACCCTGCCTCTGATGGCTGGGCGCTAAATGTCAGTGAGCCGAACAGGGCCTCGAAGCGGCTGCGCCCCATTACCTTCGAGAGGTAAGGACGAACAAAGTACTTGGAGGCCGATTTTGCTTCCCACAATCTCCGACGATCTCCTTTAGCATATCGAGATATTAAAATTAAAATTCCAAAAAATCGTAGAATCTCACCCGCCGATGTGCCTCTCTGATGCTTTGAAAGCAGTGCACTCTTTGTCAGCTGCACTATGCGCCCCAGAAAGCGCATTGGAAACATCGAATAGAAATAATATTCTATTCCTCTCCCTGCTGGTGCTCCTCTTTCGCGTATGTCGGAACCATCAAAACCGATCACCTTCCAATGCTTTACGGGGACAGGGCCGTTGATGTCTGAAAGTACTGCAGCCTTGCGCCATACTTTGCCATGGACCTCAACGGTGCCCTCATCAGAGAGACTGTAATTGGGCTCCGTTGGTACTGTACTGGGAGCAGCGGGGGCGACAGTTTGGTGAGGCGTTGACGAGGACAGGACAGCCGTAGCCTCAAACTCGGAAATCAAGTTGCGCTCAGTATCACTGTCATGGGGGGGCTGTTAGACATTTGGTGAACGTACTTGTGCAAAAGGATCTTCTTCGTCGTCGGGGGGAGGGGTTCGAGCGGTCTGAATCGGTGATGACGGTACAGGCTCACGCCTAATAAAGTCTGGCGTTTCGTCCGGTTGCGTGGGAATCGGGCAGGGACCAGTATTAACAAACCGCAGCTGAAGAGCTCTTCTTATTTTCTTTGATCCTACCGCCCATGCTCCCTCAATAAACGTGACGCAATTCTTCTTGCCCTGCTCTTGTCGAGTGTTTTCAACAACACCTGCAACTGTCCTTGTATTCCATAGGGAACCGTATCGACGCTGACACTCAGCGTTGCTGGTCACGTAGCGGGCTTTCGTGTGCACTTCAGCACCAACAATGAGGCGAGAGTCCTTCCCCATTTTAAATGAACGGCGCTGATCCACGGAACAAATTGATGGGAGTGGTAAGAATGGAAGGGTCTGGGAAACAGGTGGGTTTCAATATTCTCGAGACTTCTTCAGTGGAATGGTTGCACAAAAAGGCGGGGTACTGACCCATACGGTCTCTGGTTTGTGTGGTGTTTCGGTATTGCTACAGTCTTAGCGCCAAAACTGTGTATTAATTCATGCAGTTTTCCTCAATTGAGGAAAATTGTCGGCTAGACACTAGGGGTATGTCCTATTGTTTTTGCCACCACTGTACTTGCTTCTACAGTATCAGTGTGTTAAGAAACGCGCCGTAATGTTCCAGAAATGAGGTTCGCCGTCCCGTGGACCACCCCCCGTTTCATTTATCAAGGAATTGCTTCTAGGAGGTCCCTTCTATCAAGGGATCACTGTATTTTGCTCCAAAAGAAAGGCCGAAGCTTGCATTTCAGGTACAGGGGGTGGGGGGGGGGGCCCGATATAGTGCTACCCTGTGTCAGTGGGCCGAAAACGGCACTATATCGAACCAGGCACTGTAAGATAATGAAATTTACGGCTTTTTTTCAGCCACTTCCTTGCATCACTGCTCAGAAAGACCGCTCGCAGGACGCCATCACTCATACTTTGCATCTTCACTACGGACTCAAGTCTAATCAAGCATTTCTGTTATTAGTAGCTGCCGAGCCGTTGCATTGACTTCCTCCTTTTTCGCAGCCATAA
The DNA here is from genome assembly GCF_000350225.1 of Chondrus crispus. Taxonomy (NCBI): domain Eukaryota; phylum Rhodophyta; class Florideophyceae; order Gigartinales; family Gigartinaceae; genus Chondrus; species Chondrus crispus. The sequence goes on from NW_005178983.1 coordinate 355,628, forward strand.
ATGCCAGCCTACACTTTGTCCAATTGCATCATCGACCCTGCCTTTTTCGCCATAGTCTCTATTCGAGTTGGCATCTGCATAATATATTTTTCCGCGGCGGCAGTGGCTCTCGGGTAGTACGTCCATCCAACTGGCTTCTCTGGAGACCCTTCGTTTTTGGCTCACAATTCGTGCCACCCGCAGAAGAGTAGCACTATATCGGAGCTGGCACTAACAAATATGGCACTATATCGCGACCCCCCCTCCCCCCCCCCGCCCTGTACAGTTGTATATTCCCCTGAGACGTCAGCAGGATATGCACCTGTAAACACCGAAGAGCTTAGGTGTTTCCACAAAGTCATGATGTTTTATTTCATTGGATATTCATTCGATTGTCTTTTCGACGTGCTATCAGAATGTCTACGCAGACTCAGCAGCTCTCAAATGTCGCGAAATATGTTACGAACCCAAATTCTTTTCGCTTTTCTTCCAGCCTCGAGATGAGACAATCGTTGAATTGCAACGAGAATGTTTGCTTGTCTCAGGCAAGGTGAAATTGTTCATAGGACTTACTTATTTCCTTGCTCAACTAGAGCGTTGTGCGAATGGCCTGCGAGGAGTTTTTGTAGGTTAGCGGTTTATTCAGTTCGTCAAAACATAAAATAGTGCGGCTTCGGGGGTTGAATGGTTGTTGCTCCTTACTTTCTTACCCCAAGCGCCGATTGCAGTTATGATTCTCAAAATGTCTTCAGTTACCGGGCATAGCAAAGGAGAGAACACAATAAAAATCCCTTCTTCCTTAGTTGCTCGCTGTAGATGATTAAAGGAGGAGTTTGTACAAGTTGTCGAGGTGAGCTTGGACAATTGCGAGAGCAAGTGATGTTGCTGAAGTTAAATCGGTTGGTGTGGGAATGGGGCGATGATGTCTTCATGTTCCGGCTCGCTGCCTGCATCTTCATCATCAGAGTCGAAGAAGCCGTCATCCTCCGAGTCGATAAAATCCGGGTCGTCATTGGCGCCGCTCGCGGAAGCATCGGAGTCGGAAGAATTCCCGTTGATGTTTATCTGACGGCCGTTGGACGGAACGGCTTCACTGGTATCTCGCAATGATAGGGGTATTGCAGCTCTGTCCCGAAAGCAGAGCACATTCGGGACCGCTTTGCCAGTTGAATCTGCGCAGCGGGCGGCGTGTCTGACCCAAGGCCAAAGAACTTCGCGAAAGACTGTGACAGGTAGAGCACCCAAATGGCCATTCTTGTCTTGCAAAATTCCTGATAGGACCGCCCTTTCGACAGCAGCGGGTTTCCATATAGTGACGACAGGTCTCGGTCCTCCTAGGGCAATGGCAGTACATAAAACATGGCCCCCGGGGGTGACACCCTCGCCAGTGCCGTCTGTGTGGAGTGCAAGTCCAAATGGGGCGAGGAGGAGGCGGAGTTCGCGTAGAGAAAAGCCTGGGAAACAGACGAGGCGGAGTGTCATAATGGAGCAGGAGTGGGCGCCATCGTACTGGAAGAAATTGAGCAATGCTCGGCGAGCGCCGCCGGGGGGCATGTATCCATTTGCGCCGTCATTCGGGCGGAGAAGGGCGGTGGCGCAGGTGAGGGTCATGGCGGCGTTAATGAGGGAGGGGTGAGGGGGTGGAACGCAGGTGGTGAGAGGGAGGATGGTTGCATTGAGGAGGCCGATTTGTCGACGTGGAGGAGGCGTTTTTATTCAGAATTTTGCGTCGTCCCGAGACAGTGGGTGGTCATAAATTTCTGGAGAGCATTACGTGACGGCTGGTCGGGCGAGTGCAAGTTTACGTATTTTTATTGGTGTGCGCATGGGCGTGTCCTTTGTGGAGAATGGCAAGGCGTATTGACAACATTACATACAGCTTTGTTCAAGCAAACGAAGGCTAGAGCGACACCACTCTAGTAAGTCTCACCCTAGTAAGTCGCACGCTCTTAGCAGCAAGCGCATTGTGTCCGGTATGTGCGTATGCACTTTTGTCACATGTACTGTACTTCAGAGATCATACGGTAGAATAGAAGTGTTCAACATGACGTCGACTTGCAACGATACATGTAACCCGAAGAGCTTTGCTGGTCTGCAACAGTGGGCACAGGTCATGATCTGCGCCCCGTCCCCCTATATACGTCTCTTCTGGAAAGCTGGAGGTGATCTTGCAAACAGAGCATTTAACGACCGACGCATTGGCCTAAAAGCACATGCGAGACAGGTGTGAGCATGCGACATGCACTCAAGGCAACTTGATTTGTGTTATATCAGATTTTCTTCCCGCCAAAATTTTGTTTTTCAGTTAAAATATTGAATTCTTGGCACCGATAATTTCTTCCCACTCTTCACACCCATTGCAAACAGGTTCGGTGTACCATACGCATATGTACTACGCATTCGTATCGCGTGTACACGTCACCAGGGCGGGACAGCATCAGTACAGTACCCTTAGGGTACCCTTCGGTACAACGGGCGTGGTGCTGCGCATGACTGCACGTAACTCTCAAATACCAACGTTGGGGCGGTACCCAAGGGTACTGTACAGAATATGTGGTTCCTGAGGCGGCATCCTCACACAATGCGTTCCCATCTTCGCCTTGCCTGCGGTTCATAAAAGCACGCCGCAGTGCGGTGCAGGACAGTACAGTAGATACTTTTTGCGAAAACTGCTGTGCAGTGGGTCATTGCTGAGCTAACTCTCGGGGTCTGTCGGGCACCTTAAACCAGCGAAGGCTCTCACGGCGGCTCCCACAAGGATTTTTTCATGGCCTGTTGATACGTAAAAGAGGTAAGCATCGAAACTCACGCTTGCTGTTGCCCCTGAGAATAATACCTCAAAAACGTCCCACTCGAAACACTGCACCATTGAAAACTTTGAAGTTGCCTTCGGAAACGAAACAAATGAACACATTTAGCAGTAAGAACAGAGTGGTAGGAAAGCGAGCCTGATTTGCGCGCCGGGGAGAATCATTAGGAATTGAGCGAATATAAAATGGATATTAATGTATCTCGTTCTTTCGTGAACGACATGACGAAGGAGAGTTCTCTAAGCTCTCTCTGTTTCAGCGTTGCGCTGACGCTTTGGCGTATTTTTTCTTGATGTTTGACCACGACAAGATTCATCGCCACATAACAAGCGTATATCTCACTGTAGTCCTTCGCAAAGGCTGGTAGATGTCCCCCATGTGCGGCAAGTGATGTGCAGAGCGCGATATTCTCTCACATCCTTCTTGCGGACTTGACGGACATCCCGACTGAGGGTGAAAAATTACATTCTGCCAGACGTATTTGATCCACGTAGTTTTCAGATACAGCCTATTGATAATAGCCAAGTGGAATGCAATCAGTGTACCAGCTCCCCGGTGCCAGCAGTGTTGGAAATCACTTCTCGAGTGAATATTTGGGTAAGGCCCCGTGACTGCTTCCTTCAACCGACCTGATTCTCCGCTCCTCTCATGCGGCTGCGACATCATTCACGTGTCCTCCGTCCTTCCCCCGACAGTCTCCAGCAACATTCAGTCTTTTCCTGCACACTCTCCATCTTGCCCTCCCTTCTGCCCATCAACATTGCGCGATGGCGGAAGCCTCTGCTTCGACGGCGTCCGCCGCCTCGCCGCCGCCTCGCCAGTCAAAGCGATCCGTCCAAGCGGCCCCACCTGGAAACACGGGCACGCATTGGACGGGCCCTAACGAATATCTCCTCGCTCAGCTAACCCGTGCAAACTATATCACCTCCCGCGGCACCCCCTTCGAGGCCACCCCAGATAATCTTTGCGCTGCGCTGCAACGGCTCGTCCACTTCGAGGGCAACCGACCCCCTAACCGCAAGATTTTGCTCCACCTCCGTCTTCTTACTTACTACCCTCCAAATCCTATCGTTATTTCCGAACTAATTACCTTAATTGAGTCAGAAAACGTGCACGTATGTCGCCTCGCCCATTACCACATCAGGCAGAATGCACCCGTTCAGGATGCAGAGCTTTATCGAGACCTCATGGAGGCTCTTGAGAGGGAGGTGATTCGACCATCGCCTGCACGAAGGGCTGCTGCGACAAAGACCCTTGCCAAAGTCTTTATGAATAATGATATCGCACGAGCCTCGGACTTCGTCATGGACGTCTTTAACTGCATTGGAGGCGCACGCGTCAAGGTCCCGGACCAGCCTGCCCCGAGGAAAATTGCTGGCATCGAAGTTCCGGGAACCGATAAGAACAAGAAGAAGAATCAAAAGCGTGCAGCGGGACGGATTACCACACCTGGTGTTAACACTTCCTTCTTGTCGCGGAGTATTGTCAAGGGTGAGACCTACGACTCAAAACCTACACCAGGGCAACAAGAAGCGAAGGAAAGACGCAGGCAAGCGATGGACGATGGCACAGGAGGTACAATGCAGAGTGCGCGCGGAAATGCAGAGTTTATCAAGAGCAAGTTTGGAAAGATGCTTGTTGGACACACAGTCATGGCTGCAATGCGCAGACTCAATCGTGTTGCAACGGAAAGGGCTAAAGTTGAGGCTTACTTGTTTGACTCGGGACTAATGAGTGTAGTTCCAAGCACCGTCCGACATTCAGTTGCGTTGCTAGAGCTGCGAAGTATAGTTTCACGTGGATCTGTGTCGCGATATCTTGTCGGACGGCTGCCCCACAAAAACCCCCCAGCTTCAAAGCGTCTTCACTTGGAAGATTTGGGCGCGCGTGTTTACTTTGCAAGGCTTTTGTCCTCCCTGGCGGAAGATCCGAATATGTCTGCCTTCATACCTGAAGAAGCACCCAAGCAGGCAAAACGAGACGCCCACTCAAAGACACCCAAGAGCATGAAGGATGCACTGGAAGCATCAACCTTCAAGGAAAAGGCCAGCAATTTGTTCAAGTTTTTGTTCAACAAAGAGCAAATTTCGCAGGCAGTGGGTGCCGTGAGGTCTAATGCGGTGGACGTGATCACCGGAAGCCGCATGCATCGTTTAAAGAGGGACGATTCGTTGGGAGTGGAGTTTGCTGAGGCTCTCATCAATCTATTGAAAAACCCTTCGAATCGAGTCTTGACCGAAGCTCTACGGGGACTGTCCAGAAGGCGATGGACGACGTGGTTTGAATCTCCTATACCTCAAGGGGCGCTTTACAATTCTCCAGAACTACAGGACGCTGAAGCATATGGAGGCACTGCTGATGCGTGGGGCATTGACGAGGACGAGGATGATGACCCTGAAGATGAGGACGACGGAAAGGAGTTGGGTGCATACGAGAACGACGTCGTTGGTGATGACCTGCATGGTTCTAAAGGATCACTTCGAGCATCAGGATTAGCTCAAGACGAAGCGCTCGATGACCTTACCCGGGCGAACGAGGGTAGCACCTGGTTTTCGAGGCTCAAGTCACAGCGAAAAGAAAGGAGGGATGTTCGTATAAATGAACATACACCTTTTTACCTTCGCAAAGTTGGGGAGGGCATGGTCCCAGCTCTAGAAGTGATTCTCCGAAGGATAAATGCCGCCCTACTTCACGACGAGCCAGTGCGTCGTTTCTGTGCTGCTGATGCAATTATTGTTCTTGCTCGAGGCAAGATCTATGGCCATACCAGCGAAGAGCATCAAAAATTGCGGAAGGCTCAGAGCGCCTTCCAGCGAAGTGTTCAATTATCTTCCTCTCGCGCTCTTGTTTCTGTACAAGACGCAGGTTATCTGGGCCTGACTGATGGGTCTGCAGTCGCAGAGGAAAGGCATCCGTTCCAAGCATTGGTTTGGCCTTTAACAGAGATTGTTGAGGAAGACCCCAACCAATTTGTACGGGGAAGAGCTGCTGTTGCTCTTTTATTTGTAATCACTGCTGGTGCTGGGCGCGGTAGTGGTGGTGGTATCGATGGTGATATTTCGGTAACGTCAACTTCAAAGAGTGCCAAGTCCGATAACAGCCCATTGTTGGTTCGATACTTTAAGAGCTTTGCTACTCATGAGTGTACAGGAAGCGGAACCGGATTGAAGCTTATGTCCGAATTGATTGACTATTTGGTTTATGAGGTACTTGATGTAGCTCCAGAGCTTGCCCCCTCAGCCGTGGAGATGGCGGAGCTGTGGGCGATGTCTCATCCAACCGTAGGAGTGTGTGGTAGGCTTGGAGCACTCTGGGAAAAAGTTTTGTCGATCGGGCAAGGCGAAGTGGTTGGGAAGTCTATCTTTAGGGCAGTTGCATGTACGCCGCAGCAAGAAAGGATGGCATCTGCTGCAGTCATATTTCTCCGTCGACGAACCTTAGACTTGGCAATTATTAGCGTCGGTTCGGCAAATGTTACGGGAACTGCTTTACCAGAGCCCCTACCTCAGGAAGTTGGTGTTGAGATGGAGCGATACTTTAGCTTGCTTTGGCATGCTGCGCTGCTTGGACCATCCGCCGAATGCCGCACGTTCGCAATAGAAGCGCTTGGTGGTGCAGCGGCGCTGGCCGGCGAACCTTTTCGCTGTTGTACATACGAACGGCTGGTAGAAGTAGTACGTATGAGGGGGTTTGGTCTGAAGATTCCAGCGGAACAAGTCCTGAATTGTCTTGACATGCTATACTTTTCGCGAGAGCGCTTTTCAGAGGCACGGGCAAAGAACAGAATTGCTCGCGATGGTAGCACTAGGTCCAAATCGTGGCTTGAGTTAGTATGGAGGCTAGCAGCAGAATCTTCGTCTGCCGCGCAGATATTGTTAGGAGTGCCACCACCAACAGGGTGGCAAGCCCTGGGTCCAAGTGCCGCTGCTGATTTGGCCAATGCAGAAGAACGCTTCGGTGATGTACGCGACCGCCAAGATGATTCAAAATTGAAAGATACCACTATCGCCCTGAACAGCGCACCCGCAGGTGCGCCTCTACTCGCCATCGAACCAGCTCAGAATGAGCGCACCAGAAAGATTGGGAGTGGAGGACTCGGCGAGGTCCCTCCAAGTGCCACTCAAATCCCGTACTCCCATCCACGAATCGAAAGGACAAGTAGCCGTTCACGGTCGCGTTCGCGTTCGCGCTCTCGATCACGTGAACGTCGTACAATAGAGGACTATGGTGATTCTAGACGACGGTCTTCGTGGCGAGACTACGATGATGCGGATCAGAATTACGAGAGAGGGCAAAATCGTATATCGGATGATTCTCATACCACCAGGCGACGCAGTCGGAGCACTTCCCCAGGGTACATACATTCACATCGGTCCAGAAGCAGTTTAAAACATGACGACGCACACGTGAATGAGGAGGCCAGTCGTCGATCAGACTTGGGCGCCATTCACAATGAAGATATAAGTTTGTCCTCACGAAAGAGACAAGAAGAAACTGATTATGAAATGGCTCTCAGACTGCAAGAACAGGATACCAAGCCTTCCAGGGTGGTGCTTGGTGGCGGAAGTTCACACCAAGGCACAGGCGATAGCCGTTTTAGTGGGGCTACCGATGCTGCTGGGAGGCTGTTATCCAAGGGGCTGCGCAGCGGAAAGAACCTTTCTGAAAAGGCGAGGAAGGCAGCTGTGAAGAGTGGAGCGATGGAGAAGTTGGGACTTGGGAGTGGTTCATCTAGGTGAGATATTCCGGGAACGATTACCTAGTAGAGCGTCAAGGGTCTGAATGGAGCATCAGAGGAGGAAGAGGTATACCAGCCCTGCGTAGTCCACAACGAAGCGTGTAGGCTGTGAACGCCACAGGTTGATAAGCGTCTTGCGCACGTCTGTACAGTGTTGTGTATAACAGGTTGCTGCAGTACCGCCGCAATGTTGCCGGCAATAGGAGCGCTTTTGAAGGAAGTTATATGAATTCTCAAAAATCTGGGAATCGGTCAGCAAAGCTGCGAGTTCTTCGAAGGATGTTCATTTCAATGCTCAACATGGTAAGCGAGCCAGGTATGGAGCTGACCATCTGAACCCAATCGATAGAGAGTTCACAGCATTCTCTCCAACCGCGGAGGAATAAGAAAATGATCCACTTTTACACTACATGATGCAATAGGGAACCCAGTTTCTGAAGAGACGCGTCTTCTTCCTATCGATATTTCAGAAGGCGAAGGTCCACAGAGCGATCTGCAGCGTACGAGCCGGTTTTGCACGAGATGCCTAATGCAAAACTGTCTCAAGCGACTTCATTTCGGGTCCTCGTCATCACATTAAATTCTCATACTTCTTCCTGATTTCTCGTTCCGTATTACTTCCCATTTTTGCTTTTTCGGTCATTGCCAATATTGGACTCAACAAAGGTTTCCTTGTCGTCATTCTCTGCGCAACTGCTTACGTGGACTAGAGTTCTGGTAGAACCAGGGCCGCTGATCAAGTCCTCAAGCAATTCGGAGAGGGAGTGAACCTGAGTATCAGAGAGAAGCTGTCGCTCGCACAACCTTCGGATTTCATCTCTGTATGCTTCCAGCGAGTGAGCCGGGAGAATATGACACAACGTCTCAACGGCAAGATCAAGACACTTCCCGCTGTGGAGGAGCTGAAGAACTCCAGGGATGAACTCTTCGTGAGTCCCAGCTATTTTTGGGAACCCAGTGGCCAGATTTAAGCATATCTCGGCAACAGATTCCAGAACATCGACCATGTGCTGAAGGAAGAGCAATCTGGATATGTCTTTCAGGAATCTCCGCACAAGCATATCAGGCAGTCCCCATTCCGGAGAGCAAGTAGAAAGTATCGAAAGCACTTTTCCGGAGATGCTGAAATCTGGGGCAGGATGAGAGACTCCTTTGGATAGATTTTCAAAATCAGTGCTGGTTGCGTTGAGTGAAGTCGACGTTTCAAGTATGCGAAGAAGTCCTTCGGTTAGAATTTGGAGTGTCTTTCCATGATTTTTTGCGGACAAGAAAGAAGAACCGAGCCAAACAGTCTCTAGGGTACACGTCAAAAATGCATGGTACAGGTTTTCGCATCTCAACATCTGAGCAAGAAGCTTTAAGACGTCTCTGCGAAGAAACATGCGCCCCTTGTTCGCCGAATTCTTTGCCAGTTCAGATAAAACTTTCAGCGCACAATACGCCTGAGCGATAGTTTGTCTAGTACGGTCATCGTGACTTGGGGAGAATGGAAGTGAATCAATGTTGTTGCTTGGGGAAGCGATTAATTCACAACATTGGGAATCCTCGAGGAAGTCCTCCAATATCTTCAAGAGCCCCTCCAGAAGACCTTCCGCCGAGTCATTCGATGCCAAAACCACCCCATCCCCTGTACTAACAGCAACAGCAAGGAGATTAAAGAGAAATCCCTGCGTCTTTCGAACCGATTTGGCATCAGCAGAGAAGCCAAGTATGGTCTGTGCTAAGCACATGTCATGAGCAGTATTGTTTGCCGTAGGCTCATTGTTTGTTTCACCGGAAACATCGAAGCACTCTGCCACTGCAACAAGCACTGCTTCATTGCTTCCTTGTACTATAATGGGGTTTTAAAAACCACAGAGACATATGCACCGAGTGGAGGCGTCAGTATTCTATATGTATTCAAAAAGATCACTTCAGATCCTGAACTAAGTATCTCAGAAGCTGCTCAACTGCACGTGTGGCAACGTTGAAAATTAAACGAGATTGAGATATCTTACTGTTGGCGAGCTCCATGGTTTGGGTCTCTGCAATGATAGCAAAGAAGTTGTGCTCCTGATATATACTATTCGCCCAGCATGGCAATGTGAAAGGATCTTGCGGGTCACCTTCAAGTGCCAGCCTAGCAAGTCTGTCACTGTTTGACAGGCCCTCACTCTGCCCCTTGAAAAATATGATTAAGTCATTGTTAATCCTACTCTCAGATAGATGATGGTGTCGAATTGACCTGCAACCTTTGCTTCTCGACCTCACTTGCATACATGCTCTAGTTTTTCTCTCTTTCACTTTTTCTTCGAAGACCCTCTCTTTCATATTGACGGCTTTGCTGGGGTTCTCTGGCCACTTTCCAAACACAATTCGCTGCTCGTAGTGGAAGAGTAATCGCTCATAGGCCCCTTTCAGAACAGATGCGGCGCTTGTGCATGTCTTCGGAATTCCCAGCTGTTGAGCCACAATCCGAAATGCTCGCTTCCTGACAACATTTTGAACACCACCAAGAAGCATGACTTCTCTTGCTAGTAGGAAAAGATCCAAGTCCCCGCCTCCAATAACTGGAACCTTAAACGGTCCGTTTCCGATTTCTTTCAAAAACATCCTGAGGTCCTCGGCGAACAATTTACGGCATTCCGGTTCATTTCTTGTCCCAGTGCGATCGCAGTTATCCCTGGAGGCCAGTTTAAATCCTAGATTGTATGCACCTATTGAGAATGGATGATCATCCGAGAGCCGACCTCTGATTACTGTGTGACGTCCCGCCTTTTGCAGAGGATTCTTCAGAATCGGCAACGATGCAATGTCGACTTTATCATCATGAACAACCTCTCGAGAGTGGGTAACTTGCCTCTGACTCTGAACCTCGCCAAGACTTGCTTCATGATGGTCAGAAACGTTATCCGAATGTTCGAGTGAGGTGTGATGAGAGCCATCGGTTCCGAAGTGCAATGTCTTCTGAGTGATCGGTACGCTTCTGAGACCGTCTTCTGATGCAGACTTCGTATCGAGAGAAGCTTCAGAACTGACAAGAAGGTCTTCCTGACAAAAAATGTTGTTATCTGTATGCCTCGCTGTGAAGTGAATGTCCATTTCAGTAGCTTGGTGATTGGGTCTTTCGAGCAGATGACCAGTGAGCGGATCAGAAATAGACGGCTTTGAGTGATATGTATTTTGTTCGGATCCGTTGTGCTTTTTCAGTGTTTCAGCTTCTTCTTCTCTTGAGGAACTGCTCAGAACACCAGAATACAATGCGGCTGGGGAAAGCTGTCGAACAACTCTTTGCCGATGTTTTGGAGACAACAAAATAAGTTCTTCCTCATTTGGCATATTAGTGTGTAGTCGGACTGAAGTACCGGATTCATCTGAGATATCTAGAGCCGAATCGTACCTCCATTTCTCGCAAATACCCTTCCTTCCATTAATATGACTCTCATGGATGCCTGAGTATGCTGTGGGGGGTAATTGAGAAAGATCAATCTCACCCTCCTCATCTGAGTTGAAAAACGCATCTGTCCGGTTATTGTTCACGGAGGCCTTTATGTGCTCCGAGAACTCCATGCGCTCCTTAGTTTGGTTAGGAATTGAATCAGTCTTGTCCATAGTAGAATCATTTCCATTTTCTCGTGTACACGGTTTCATTTCTTTTGATTGATCCATGCCTGAAGTGAAGTTTGCCTTGACTGTATTTGTACAAAGGACTCCACCGCCGCCTTCAGTTTCCCATATCTCAGATGTTGGTGAGCCATTGCGATCGGGCGGGTCTCTATTGGGCATGTTTGGTTCGTTTAAAGGCAGTTGCTGTCTCCTTTTTAAACAACAACTTTTAACAGCATTGTATGAAGTCCTGTTTGAGACAAAATGAGCCCTACAGAGGAAAGGCGTTATCGCATCTGCCTCATAACGGTCCTGGAGGGAGGTGTGTGTGAATGAAACAGGCGTCTGCTACTGTGCAGAAGAGGCACAGCTCTGCGTGCACTTTTAAGTGCAAACCAGAAGGGTTATAGACTTCGGTGGCGCTATCAACAGATTTGTGAAGAGAGCGCAAGACGGATACAGGCGACTTTATCAAGGAGTTTAGACGTCAGATGACAGATTGTCTATTTGACTAGAAAAGGGGGCTCTAATCGTATTGTGCAACATATGGTGCATGATACTGTGTCAAGCCCTGTAGTCTCTGGAATCACATTTAACTTGGTAGCATTTTATCCCGCATTGAAAAAAGTCTCGGTTTGTCAATCCCGACAAGGGACGTCCTCCCCAGTAGTGGTGAAGATTCATACATATCATTGTCATGTAGCCTTCTCATCAAAAACCTCTGCAATGTTGGTAAGATCTGAGAGTCTGCTCCATGATATGGTCATATTCTCAAATGCAAAGCAGCATATGTAGCAGACCGATATGTCTGTACCTGCACCGTTCTGAATGCGAAAACGGAAATCCTACGTATTTCATAGGCTCGGATCTTGTCTTAATTCACTTGAACACACGACACGTGGGAACAGTGATAGTGCTGACGATAGTCCTGATGTCAGGACTATCGTCAGGACTATCGTCAGCACTATCACTGTATCTGTCAACAGATACACCGCACGACATTACGTTGCAGATTTGAGTATTAAAGAAAGTTTGCTTCCTTTGACATGTTTCCTTTCTATCAGCAAGGGCAATTTCTGGCTTCCAGTAGACGATACGACAGCGTCATCGTCTACTGTGGTAGTGACTGCTGCAAGTGATTAAGTCCCTGCGAAAGATTATCGACCACGTTCAAAGTTTGATGCAAACGATCGACGGCACTCTTTCTTTCTAGTTTCCATGCAGGTGGTGTCGAAGTTGCGATCGCCTTTTCATCTTGGACGCTGTCAAGAGCGAGCAGCATTTCCATGCACGTTTCTGAGATCACTCTCAGTCTTTGTTTCAGAGAGCCCAGATTCCCTGTAGCCATGTTCTTATGGCCCTCTGGTGGTTGTGCAGTCTTTTTTAAATCCTGTAGTTCAGCTTCAACCGAGTCAAGCCTTGAAATAGCGGCTCGCACCCGCTGGCACATCTCTTCAACTTCACTACAGCTGCTATCAGAAGAGTAGGGCCCATTTGCACTATGACCTTCTCTCCTGACTAACAGCATAACTTTCTTGCCACCCTTCAATCCTTGCGATGCGAGGTCGATGTCATTTTCACTTGTAACTTTCTGTCCTTTGATAAGAAGAATTTGGTCTTCTGGTTTTAAGGAGGTAACTTTTTCGATTTCCCTCATCAGCTGCATGCTTGTGGTTTCGAGTTTCACGACGTAGCGCTTTCGACCATGCAATACCGTTATCATCGGTCCTCCAAGTACATCAAGAGCTTTGGAATTGTCCGCCATTGTGTTACGATGGCAGATACAGCATAGCTAATAAACCCTCTCGCCCTTTATAAATGGAAGCGAAAGTGTGTGGCAGGGGGGAGGACAACAGACTAGGCATTGCGAACGCCTGTACTGTATCTGAGTTGACGATACGCGCAATTGAGTCGGGACGCTTCCTCTGTTTGCGAATGTTCGAGAATACTGCGGTAGGCGCTTCGGCTGACCAGGACAGTTGTACACCCATTGTGGTTTGTGGTCCCATTTTACAGTAACTACTCCACACCTTACAGAGTAAGGGTACAGTATCTGCGAGCTGCGGCGCTGCAGGTCACATTCATCAGGATGCCTACGAAAGCAGTCAGTTGAACGAAACCAGCCTCAGAAGACGCTGTTTTATAGTCCTACGTTTGTCATGCTAGTCTCCATTCGCTCACCTCCAAGGACTCTGCCGCCATATCATCCCATACTGAACGCCATGGTGAACCGAAAGTGATGAGGTTCAAATAGGTGCCGATAAGATATCTCAAACGAGTCCAAGAGACGGTTCCGTTGTGTCATTGCCTTCCCTCGTTGTAAGAGAGGTCTATCTCTTACAACGAACGAAGACAATGGCTAGGTGCGGGAAGAGAACGTCCACACCGGGGGCCATCGCAAAAATGAATTCTCTATACGATTTACAAGATACTATTCAATTACAATATTGCTATCCGTTTTCAATTTCGTCGTCAGTGGCGGGACGCGACCCCATAGGGTCCTCATCAGAGTCGGCGTTACCATATTGTAGATCCCGCGCAGACTCAGTTTCTAACTCTTTCTTCAGCTCGTTCATGTGAAGTAAAGGTCTTGGGTTTTCTGCGCTCTCCAGGGACACGGGAAATCGGATTTTCTTGATGCTGACAGGCGCGTGTCCAGGTACCAAAACAGTTCCCATGAAATGCGTCTCTCCATCGCGAACGGATGAGAGAGCTACCTTGGCAGTCACATCAGTAGTGGAAACGAGAATCATGTTTCCAGAGTCGTCGTAACATTCAAGCCTGCCTTCGACGGTGCGGCCATCGGATAGCTCGACTCGTAATCTCTTGTCTAGGAGGGCGCGCACAGCCTCGACGGCAGGCCTTGGACCCTCCATCAAGGTTCACAGTGTTGGTTCGGTGGTTGCGATCAGAAGGACGTATTTGGTACAGTTGGTTTTTCGCTTCACATTTGGGTTTTCAACTCTCTGTGACGACTTGGCTTGAGTTGTTCTGAAAGCCTCGAGCTTGCAGAGTTGTATCCAGCTTTCGCAGCTCATAAAGAAGGTCGAAAATAGCGGTGAGTCCAAAAGAATTGTCACTTACACACGTGCAAAACTATATTGCCACGTGTCACGACGGGCATGCAACGACCCTCGCTGGCGCCCTGCGCCGTTGCGACATTGCATCGTCTCGTCGTCGGCAGGGCTTGTTTGAACACCAGCACGCACAGAGAAACTCATCTGCGCAGGTTGGTGTTTCGCTCACTAAGCAACTGGATTTATCGTGCTCTAGTACTTGACTGAGAATGGTCAAGCAGAGACCAGGTTCCCGAAAGGACATGACAAAGCTCGGGACAGCCTCAAAGAAAGCAGCCAGACGGCAAGCAGCAAAACAAGCCAATGGTTTGGCAAACAGACGGACAATAGTTCACCCAGCCATGCGCGGCGCATGGGACCATCGAAAGAGTCCGGCAAGCAATCTTGCCAGCGTTGGGCTGACTGGTTCGGTCAATAAGATTTCCAAATCGCGCGACAAAATTGGAAGAACTATCGAAATTGCACCAATACCCACGTCAGTTCCACACAACCATGTTCTGCAGAAACTGCAAGACGAAGCTAACAAGCCCGAACGCGAGCCAAATAATGTCGTGCATCCTGGGGAAAGACGTGCCCTTGAGAAGATGGTCAAGAGGTATGGTGATGATTGGGAGAAAATGGCTAGAGATATCAAGCTCAATTACTTGCAATGGACCCCGAGGAAATTACAACGCAAGGTCGAGAGAATGAATGCTATTCTTGAAGAGAAGAGTTAGTTGCGCCGCAATGGGCCCTTTCAAAGTTCGACCACAGTATAGCATCTTCAAAGTGTGTAGAAATTCGATGTATTGTGCAGCGGTGAGCCCATTGAGGCCTCACGACAGCCCAAGGCCAGTCCAGGATGCGAAAATCTCAATGTATTACTGCAGTCTGTGTGAACTTCTACTGATCGTCCTTCCCGAATTTCGCGGCAGAGCCTTCGGCTCCAGCAGGACAGAGAAGGCCAATGTTCAGCCTTCTCTCGATCATTTGTGCCTAAGAAAAGGCTGTCTTCACAAACAGCCAATGCACACTGCACAATATACCGGCTTCGACTGCGGTCCAACGTTTCTGTAATTTAGACTTTGTGAATGTTGCGGGTGGGCTCTTGAAGAAATGATAGCGTTACTCAAAAAGCCGATGATGGGTACAGATCGACCTGAGATTGCTTTATATATCTAGATCCTCGGTAGGCTTGCACAACCCTTCACATCGTCTCCTAGCCAAACTCAGAGCAGATATGGATGCAGACATCCGAGTTCAGCCTACCTCACCCTAATGTGGACGGTCACGTAGTATTACTCTCTCGGCAAGTTTCGATTTTGCCACTCTCTTTAGGGCGACATTCGTTCGCCGCCTGTAACAAATGTTTTCCATTTCTGATTCTTTCGACACAATTGCCGCCATGTGCTTGTAGAAGACCGTGCTGCAGGTTTCAGTTAGGCCGCAAACTTCTGCTCCGGCTTGAACTAGCTCTTTCATTGGCGGATCAGGGTCTACTGTGTTGAAACCTTCTTCGCATAATGTCCAGCTCCCATTGGAGCCGTTTGCCATCAATTCAACAGAGACAATCATCTCGAGTACTGTCGATCTTTTCACTCATCCCTTCGCATCCTTCCAGGATCGAAGCTTGAGGACCTCCGCTCTGGTTATGGCGAGACGGACCCAAGATGAGAGATGAGCAACGAGACCAACCATGATCGCCAGCCATTCAATTTGTAATCCAGACTTCAAGCCCATAGTACAGAAAACAACGACGGCCACCACGTTAATCAAAACTTCGAAAGCGAACGATACGGCAACTTTCCGGTACCAGATATACTCCTTCCCTTCCCCCAGCATTGGCTTGACTACAGCGTAGCTTCCGCCTCTCACAAATGCAATAGACTTACCAAGTGCCTGCCCATAAACACACCTCGTGCCAGCGTTCACATGAGCCAAGCAACGGGAGACGTGCCACCATAAAACCAGTTCTAAGCAATGGGATACTCTCGGATCGTCGAGACCACAGTGATGAGAGCGATTGCCTCGATGTTCCCGTCTCCATGGATAGGAACTGAGTTCTAGCTGATCCACAACCCCGGCAGTGCCCCACAGAGGTCCCCAGCCAAAGTGTTTTCTAGGCTCGATATCTAACCGGGCTTGTTGAGAATCGCACCACTCTGTCGACAAAGCTTTATTCGTTCGGCTTTCGTGTATGTTGTCAGCTGTCCTTGCGCAGAGGCGAACCCAAATTGTAACACAAGCGGTCATCTCATACCGACCGAACCTCCACTTCAAATGACAAACTGAAGCTTGAAGGCTTTGAACTGCTTCAGAATTTCAGACGCCGGTGCACATCTCCAAATCTCTTTCGAAATACCGCCATTTTGTCCTCCGTCATGTTTGAATTGGCCATGGAAACGACGTGAATGTTATCGAACTGAACCATAGGACCTGGAGAGTTGCTTGTAAGTGCAGCTTTCTGTCTGAACTTAGATGCTTAGGCCGCTACCAGCTAGAAAGCTGACTGCTAGCAATAGTCCAGTCAGATTAGACTTGAGACCAAGAAATCGCATTTCTCTGCCTTCATTAGCAGTGAGGAAGTTGTTGAAGAAAATCGGAGAATGTATGTATGTATACTGGAAGCCATGCAGATTGGCAAGATTATTACGGACAGCTTCAAAAATATCGATATCCACGCCTCGTTTCACTCAATTCACGACTGGCGACAGTTACTTCTAGTTTTGCTTTACGCAACACTTATCCGTTACAATTATGAGTATTAGAATTTATATAGCCCCTCTTACTCCCATCCAACAACTAAAGGCTCAAAACGGCGCTTGGACGCCGACGAGACCACAGCTATGCGAAGAGTGTTGCAAAGAAGCGGATACGGGAGGTTCTCGCGTACATCCTCATGCAGAGGCACCGTAGCGCAAACAATAATGCTGCTATTTCCCAGGCTCTCTACAGAGCACTGGAGAAACAGCAACTGCTCTCATCAGAGGGTACCAAATGCATTTTGAAAGCCAACCGTATCTCTCTATCTAAGTTTTCCTTTGTTGTTTCCAAATATTGCCATAAGGAGAGGGAGAGGAAAGAGAAGATGGAGAGGAAAAAGAAGATGGAGAGGAAAAAGAAGAGGGTTTATGTCTTGTGTAGACAAGTTTATGCTGATGAAACAGACTATCTAAATAGCGAGGATGACCACTGTGGTGGCATGACACGATGCGTACGATGGTGTAAGCCTTCAGTTGCCACGTGTGGCTGTTTGTGGTGTAAGAATAGTTTACACCTGCAAGTACGGCGCTGGCGCCGTTGACTGTCTACAAGTGGCGTTCGAGACCCGCTGTTTTGCGACGGCGGGCATGCCTCTCTCTTTCCCAAGAGAGTCCCCAGCAATTCTGGCGGTAGGCACTTTCAAGCGGTCAAAAGAATCGGACCAAACACTCTCGCGAGTGAAGCAACGAACACAACTAGCTCTCCCCCTCACTTTTCCCTTCACCTCTGCATAGCTACTGTTATGGCAGATAATCCATTCGCCACAAGCAGCGCGCTCGTCCGGGAGGTTTTGGTCAAGGCCGCCGAAATTGGTAAGGGGAAGTCACTCGAGGAGGCCGGACTAGATCCGAAATGGCTCCGCTCCTACGGCCTGATCGCGAGGCGCTGCCGGGATGACAAGGACTTTGGGGTCACACCCTACCCTTTTGAGCAAGGGCCCGGCGTTGGGGCGCTCACTGGTGGGTTCTTCGAACATCGTGAGTGGCCCCTGCGTCGCGCCATGGAGAAGCATTCTAGCCTTCGGGCTGTCGCAGAGTACGAAGCCAACTACGTCAACGCGGCGGGATACTGGATGGCTTTCCACGAAGCCGCGTTGGACCTGCGGCAGGAAGCAATCGTGGAGAAGGACGAAGATGCGGCCTTGCAGTGCGACGTGTGGGCGGGTGTGTCCAATCGATATGGAATGCGGGTTGTCGGCCTCCGCGCCGAGTTCTACAAGATGTCAGCTAAAGATCCAACCTACGCCAAGCTCGTGATGCCTACCTTAGAAAGGCGGAACGAGATGGCAGCTGCGGATGACTTGCAGGAGTCTATGAGCAAGTCGGAAACCCACCTGTCGACCCAACTCATGAAGGCAGTAGCCACCCTGAGTGCCAGCAACGCGACGAAGCGTGCTGGTAAAGGTGGCGTTGCTGGGGAGAAGTAGTCCAATTGGTACCCGACGCCCTCTCTGGAGCGAGACGCAGCGGTGCGTCGAGGGATGGCGTCATTTGGGTTGTTCGGAGTTCTTACTCCGCGCGATCCGCTTCGGGATCTTCGACCCCCCCAAGGCTGCGTTTGTGCCCGACGGGGGCTTGGAGCTGGGAGAGATCCCGCAGACCGAGGAGGACAAGGCCTTTGCTGCTGTCGACCTCGCAGAAGGATGCCGCTCTGGCATCTACAAGGAGGTAACACAGGAGCATGCTGCTCGAGCGAGACAGGAAGGAGCAGTTATATCCTCGAGTTTTGTGGTTTGGCAGGACGGGCCGGAAGGGAGGAAGGGCCGGTTTATTGTGAACCTGGCTTTGCAGTCCAAGAAGTGGCCGAAAGGGACCGTCAATATGGACTCCATAGCGCGGTTTGCAATGGATCTTCAGCAGGGCGACCATCTACTGTCCATGGACATCGCAAAGGGGTACCGGCATTTCCGCCTGCACCCTACGATGAGGGATTGGTTCCTATTTCGTTGGGAGGGCCGGTACTATCAGTGTGTGGCATTGCCCTTTGGATGGGGCAGGTCACCACTGTGGTTCACGCAACTAATGCGTCCCTTCTTAGGGGAGCTACGTCAGCGACACGGATTCCGCGTGTTGGGTTATCTCGACGACTTTCTCATCGCGCCATCTCCGTACGGCGTGGTGGCAGGTCGGGCTCACTGTGTGGAGGCCAAAAGGTGCATCGAACGTCTATTATCTTGTCTCGGATTGAAACGGCATCCGACGAAGGGAGAGTGGAAGGGCTCTACAACTGTAGAACATCTGGGGGTGAGGGTAGACACGGAAGCAATGCGATTCTACGTCACTCCGCACAAGGTGAAGAAAGTACAGTCTTTAGCGCGGAAAATGCTGAAGGAAGTTCGGTTAGGGCGTCGTTGGGTTACCAGGAAGGCGATATCACACCTCTGTGGTGTGTGCGTGTCGCTCATGCTCGCTATGCCGTGGGCCAGATTCTATACAAGGTCGCTGTATTGGGACATGGGAAGTGGTCGGCCCAGAGATGCACGAGGCCGAGTGCGCCTCAGCCCCCAGAGCGTGCGAGACCTGCTGAAGTGGCAAACGCTGACGCGGGAGGAGCTGGCCGGGCGCCCCATGGTACCACGGAAGCCAACTACCGCCATTCACTCTGACGCAGCGGACGTCGGTTGGGGTGGTACGCTCAATTCGCAAGACTTGCGTCCTGGTGTATCGGGACAGTGGCAGGCTCAAGGCATCTGGAGTTGGCAAGACCGAGTCGAGATCATCAGCTACAGGGAGCTAAAGGCGATACGCCTCCTATTGACAGGCAGCTTGGGCAAGCGTGTGGTACGAGAAGGACACAAGAATGTTCTCCTGCACGTGGACAGCCAAGCTGTGGTTCATATCACGAACTCCTTTGTCTCGGCCAGTCGCCCGATGATGCGGGAGCTACGTCGATTGAAGGTCGTGTTGGAGCGGCTAGGTGTCCAGATCCGATCCGAATGGATTCCGTCGGTGGCCAATCGGTTTGCAGACGCCCTGTCGCGACGCTTCCCACGCGGCGACTTGCAGATCCGACGGCAGCTGCGGCGTTCCGTTCAGGCTGGAATGCAAGCGCCAACCGATGTGTTTCCGTACCGTCCGGCAGGGGAACACCCAGTCCAGCTCCGGCGGCAAGCGTACGCAGAGCTGGCATCGTCGTGGTCGGAGACAGAGGTCAGGTTCCTATGCCCACCGGTGGATCTTCTTCACGCAACTGTGCACAAGCTGCGGACGACTCAGGCACCCGCAGTGTTGCTGATGCCAGACTGGCCACATCAGCCGTGGCATGCGGCAGCGATGCAGCTGGCATCGCGAGTCGAGGTGCTGGCATGCTCGGCTCAAGAGGTATGGTCGGGACACCGGAACATCAACGAGAAGTGGAAGGTCCTAATGTTGGACGTCAACCTCGAACAAGCGCACGGGCAGCGCATCGCATGACAGCGGCCGATGAAGCGGTGCGTCGGATTGGGACAATTCTGGCCACAGATGGGCTGCTTCGCTCGGCCTTGTTACTGCGAGAGTACGCCTGGAGCTCTCGTACTAATGCTACTCGGAGTTCTCAATGGAGAGCTTGGGTCCTTTTCTGCAAAGCTGAGGACCGACCCGTCTTGCCTGTCACTGAGGCTCACCTGGTAGCGTTCATTGGATGGCTGGCGGCGGAGCGGGAGGCGGGACGCCGTGCAGTCTCGAGCACATCCATTCCGCAGTACCTAAGTGCAGTGAGGCAGATGCAACTACACGCGTTGAGGGTCGCGGTGCCGGACTTTCCGCTTGTCCCGGCTGTAGCACGCGCCTATGCACGCTGGGAAGAAGAGAGATTCCCCCAACGTGAGGTGCGCTGCGGAGTCCCAGCAGACGTCATGCAGCGGATATGGGGCTTAGGCATGTGCACGACCTCCCCCTCCATTTTACGTGATGCTTCTTGCTGTCTCTTTGCATACTGCATGAACGGACTCCGTGAGAGCTCTGTACTCTCGCTACTAGCCCAGCATGTGACCTGTGCGGATCACGTCCTCACTGCTCGGCTGTCAGTCGTGAAGGGGAGACAGGCGAGTCAAGTTCCATTGGTCTCATACCACCGCCGGGACGATCTGCCATCACCGATAGATCTTTGGATCAGGTGGCGACATGCGCGCGGCAACCACGTGAGGTTCTTTGCGCTCGAGGGGGAAGGTATTGCGCTGTCTTACGGGGCCATGACGCGGTCCCTTCATCAATGTCTCGCTCTGGTCGGGGCCGGTCCTCCGCCTGGGGGAAAGTTCACCTCGCACTCCCTAAGGATTGGGGCGCACACCGAGCAGGTGTTGCTCGGAATTCCGATGGAGGTGCGGCTGTCGCGTTTTGGATGGGGACCCAGGAGCGACGAGATGGCAGCTCTTTATTTTGACCGCACAATTCGAGTATCCTCCGCATCATTCTGGATATTCGGTCCTGGCTGTTCCTCTGCTTCGCACGCTCCGACCATGACCGCTGCCAGCCCGCCTGTCGGCGGGCCGTCGTCGTGACTTTGCACGCCTCCGGATTCATCCTACGTTCTGAAGTGTTGGAAGTTTCGTCTTGTGTAGACAAGTTTATGCTGATGAAACAGACTATCGAAATAGCGAGGATGACCACTGTGGTGGCATGACACGATGCGTACGATGGTGTAAGCCTTCAGTTGCCACGTGTGGCTGTTTGTGGTGTAAGAATAGTTTACACCTGCAAGTACGGCGCTGGCGCCGTTGACTGTCTACAAGTGGCGTTCGAGACCCGCTGTTTTGCGACGGCGGGCATGCCTCTCTCTTTCCCCGTCCCTCCCTTCCTTGGAGCCTCCACTACCTGCCTCTCTCTTTATTGTTGCGGTTTTTTATGATGTGTTTTGCCAAGCAACCACAGTAGAAACAAGGGAACTGTAAGCAAGTCTGGTTCCGGCTTCGTATAAATAGGGAAACGGAATGTCACGGGGGTGGGTGGGATGGGTATCCCCCAAGGGAGGGGGGTGTGGAGGAAGCTGCGACGTGGTCGCGAGTTCGATCCCCACCCCACTTTTAGGTAATTGAGTTTGATTCTATGTGGTAGGCACTCCCTGATTCGGGAGGTGGCCGTGGGTACTCCGCCACATACTTGCTACAGTCTTTTGATTAAACCAAAATTGTTTCGTCTTGTGTAGACAATTTTATGCCGGTGAAACATTCTGTCCGAATAGCGAAGATGGTCAGGTCACTGGGGTGGCATGATACGATGCGTACGATGGTGTAAGCCTACGGTTGCTACGTGTGGCTATTTGTGGTGTAAGTATACTGTTCACCTGCAAGTACGGCACTGGCGCCGTTGACTAGTGTCTATTCGACATCTGCCCTCATATGAGGACTGGTGCGTCATATGAGTACAGTGTTAACACGCGTCCGGCCTTTTCCATGTTGGCGGGAAACCGAAACCGATACATCCAAACAAATCTACTGCAACCTTGCAAAGAGGGCCAGGCAAGAAATCACGTATAAAAGACATGTAACCTTCCTGCAAGCCATTTTAGTAGTGTCACCAGTCAAAAGCTCATTTATCAAAGCCACTCCTTTTCCACCCCATGGCCCCTACAGACTTGCGACTCGTTCCCAATTCCATTGTCCATGCCAAAGCTAGACACGTTTTGGAACGTTTACCGTGCCGGCAGATGTACGGGTCGCAATGGAATTCCAAGGAGCTCAAAGGCATTGTCATCTGTACTGAAAAAAATGTCCAAAAGTCGAGACACAGACATTTATTAGGGCGCATTGGGAGGTGGCATCGGGAGAGACTATCAAAAGTGTGCTCATGCGTCACGTGCATCCAGGCGCACCCCACCCTCGAGACACAAATGGAGATATTTTGCATCATGGGCGTCACGAGACCGATGACATCAATGAATTTGCCGAAGACACTGCAGATTCGGCGGGTATTTTACCACTCTCAGTGTGTGACGAACCGCTCCCGGTAGATAATAATATGATTGCTCAACACAACGAAAGTCCTGTCTGTACCAGTGATTGTGAAATTACCGCAAACGGCCAGGTTTGGAAATCCTACAATGACGATGATCACATCAATGGAATGGTACGCTGCAAGCGGTGGGAGGTAAAATGCTCAGACGGGTCTATGGTTTCAGAGGGAAGCGAGTGGCGAGAGAGAAAACCAATAGACTATTTCTTGATGATGTTTCCTATGGCGTACCTGCCAGCTATTGTCAACATGACCTCCAGAAGTTTGGAGGAGAACGGACACAAGCACACAACTGTATCTGAAATTCTGAGATTTTTGGTGTGCTTGTGCTGATGACAAGATTTGAATTTAGTGGCTCTCGACGCTTCTTATGGGCGACCAAACCCGCCACGAATTACGTTCCGATCCCTAATTTTTGGAAATATTATGCCAAGGAGGCGTTTTGATGCCCTTTTTGTGCATACGAAATTCAGCAGTGGTCCAATCAGAAACAGCAGCAATGGATCGTCAAATGACCGTTGGGGTATGGTCTCTGATTTTATGGAAGCCATCAACAATCACAGAATTAAAACTGTCACTCCGTCCGAACTGCTGTGCGTTGATGAGCCCACATCGCGTTGGTATGGGTTTGGAGGAGGTTGGATTGGCATTGGGCTCCCCCATTACGTCGCTATAGACCGAAAACCTGAAGCAGGATGTAAAATTCAAAACACTGCTTGTGGCACAAACAGAATTATGTTGCATATGGAATTTGTGATGTCTGCAGAGGACACAACTTCGAAAACATTCGAAGGCGATATGAATCACGGCACAGCCGTTATCAAGCGATTGGGGGAACCTTGGGCGGGATCTAAAAGGGTCGTTATTGCGGATTCTTATTTGGCGTCAGTGCAAACGGCGGAAAAGCTCATGCAAGTTGGGTTGAGATTTACTGGTGTTATTAAGACTGCTACGAGACGTTTCCCATGTCATATTTAGGGCGTGTTGAGTTGAGTGAACGTGGGGGCGAAGTTTGCCTTCACACGACCATCCAACCAACAGGTACCTCTCTACTGGCGGTGTGCTGAGTTGATAGGGCTCGAAGATACTTTGTATCCACTGCTGGATCGATGAGACCAGGTAAGCCGTATGAGAGGATCAGATGGCAGCAACAGGAGGACGGGCCCTCTCGAGTCACCATCAGAGTGAACCAGCCGCAGCTCGTTGAGCAGTACTACAGTGCATGTCCGGCTATTGACAGGCATAACCGCTGCCGCCAAGATGACTTGGCGATGGAAAGAAAAATTCAAGTCAAGGATTGGGATAAACGGGTTAATTTGACGTTGCTCTCGGTATGTATAGTGGACTCCTGCCTAGTCTACAAAGGTGGGAGGGGGACAAAGGGGTTTATGCCACAGCACGTTTTCTACGAGAAGTTGGCTGAGGGTCTGATTGATAACAAGTTTGGACCTTCCACTTTTCGAAGGGTTACAAGTGACAGTTCCATCGACGATGGCTGCTATGTTCCGACCAGTGGAATCAAGGAGCACCTTTCGCCGACCAAGCGTAGAAAAACCTGTTTGGGTGAGTTGACAAACGCAGTTTTTCAGGGACGTTGCGCTGTGTGCCAACAGTTTAAGTCGAAGTTTTTATGCTCCGGCTGTCGTGATAAGGCCAACTTGAACTGTTTTATTTGCCACAGCCAGACAGGCCGTTGCTGCTTTACGAAACACATGGAAGCTGAGCACAATCAGTAAAAGTATCTCACTGCGTCGTCGCCGACAGCGCACAGGACTGGCTACTTCTGCACAGTTATGTTTGTCGGAATTCTCATCTTCTCATCTTCGTTTAGTTGTGAAGGTGACACGCAGACCACGGTGGTATTTGAGGCGGTGCATTAGCACTTATGCTAGCATGCCTCATATGAGGAAGAAGAGGCCTCATATGAGGAAAAAGAGGCCTCATATGAGGAAAAATTGGTGTCGAATAGACACTAGAGACTTTAGGAAACCAAGAAATCACTAAATTGTGACTAATCCCGAGGCGAGAAATGTTCGTCACAATTTAGTGATTTTTTGTGCGCGGTTGTGGTTTACGAAATGACAGAAAATTGTGATTTTGCAGCACCGCTATGCCTCTTACTCAGTACGAACGTCCGCGTCTCCTACCTTGCCAAGCAAGCGGCATCTTCACCCCCGTCTTCCTAACCGTCATCCCGAGAATGCGTCAGCAGTCCTACACAAGAAGGATTATGCAGCGCAAGGTACGTCGCTCCAGTAAACGACTACGCTACTCTCTATGTAGTCATTCGGCAGGTCTGTTACCTATGTACTTTGCACGCCAAAAATGTCGTCTGCGCGTGGACCTTATGAAACTAATGCGCCGAACCGTAGCGATTAGCAGTATGACCTTCAATGTAAACACGTACTCCGACCTTCAATGTCTACAGGACTTTCGCTTCCGCCTGAAAGAAATACCGCAGATCTCAGACGCTATAGGATGGAATGCAGGAAAGACAAGCAGGTCTGGTTATAAATGTAGTGTGCTTTCCCCATGGCGCCAGATGCCCCCCCAGCAGCGTGATGGACTTCAACACAGCTATGTACAGTTGTGTGGTGAAGCGGAACCGGCGCAAACACTTTGCCTTTTCCTGTGGTGGTGGAGGAGGGGTTGCGGTTTGACGTTGTCCACCTACAGTAGCGGGCTGGTCGTCGCATGCCGCTTCTAGGGTAGGGGATGTTAATGCGTTGGAGGGAGTTGATGGTAGGGGTGACGGAGATGAAGGTGTTTGGAGAGACGGTGTTTTGTGTGCGTCATCATTTGGTGGGGGAGATTTTGACATAGGGGAATTGGTTGCCGTTGGGACGTTACGAGCGAAGTAATATAGACGCAGCGAAAGTTTGAAGACGGAGAAAGGATTTTGGATGATTAGGGGTTTGAAGGCGGCTTTCAGCTGGCCATGTATGCATCAGATGCAGGTGGCGTTTGCTTGGATGGAATTTTGGCGCGCACTCTTGAGACGTAGCAGGAGCATTTTCGGTACCCCTCCAATTCGTCTCCTTTTTAGAATCGCTATTCTAATTGCAATAGCAATTCGTGAGACGGGACCAGACGCAAAAGTCACTATTCGGTACAGCTGTCCTGCGACGTGTACAATATAGTGATTTTTGAGTCACCACTTTTGTTTCGTAAAGTGTCTACTGTCCACAAAAAGGTTTTCGGAACCCAGCGTCATGCGAAGGCGGGCTATGACGCTCTTTATTTCCCAAGAGAGTCCCCAGAAGTTCTGGCCGTTGGCACTTTCAAGCCGTCAAAAGATTCGGATCAAACACTCACGCGAGTGAAGCAACGAACACAAACATGTCCTCCCGCTGTTACGACCGTTGCTTTTTGCGAGGGCAGCCAGCGGGCAAAAACGCCGGCTTACGTCTCGCGCTCCTTCACCAGGTATGGGGCAGACGCCTCTGCACCGTACTATGCCTACGAACGGCTGAAACCCACTGAGGGGTTTGTAGGATAGTGACCCTTCCAATTATCCCGTACCTTAGTCACGAACGGACGCCACCCACTGAGGGGTGTACTAGCTACTCTAATTGTCCTGCACCTTAGCGTCGAACGGTCGCCACCCACTGAGTGGCGTCGTCAACTGTTTTATGGTTTTCGGCTCGCTCCCAGGTGGGGCAAGAGAGTCGGGGAGAAAGAGGGCAGAGGGAACAACTTAGAATAGTGGAAACGGGCACGAAATCCCAGTACAAACGCATCACTCTCTCAGGCACTGAAGCCAGGGCAGAGTTGACATCGCCACTCCGTCGAGCTCGCACCAGGTTACTACGACTCTTAGACCACCGGACGACCGTAAGGCGCTACAGTAATTACTGTTTCGAAACAGAGTTGCTTTAGGTCCAAGGCAGGTTTATTGAGAGGATATCTCGACATGTGTTTGACAGAACCAAAAAACACGTGCGGAGCAAAGGGGGAGACGGTGAGGCTAATGGTAGGTTCGGAGAGGCAAGGGAAAGAAGGAGGGCAGGTTGATGTGTGTGAGTGAAGGAGTTGGTGCCGAGGTTTACTTGGAGCCGTCTTTCGGCGATACTTATACACTTTGAGTGTTACACTATCCCATTACTTTGGCACCTGGTAAACCGTACTCACCATATGCGCGACCAAGCGCGGTCCTCTTCTGGCCCGTCCACACTGTTCTATTTCCACCTTACGAATTGACTATTAACTATCAGTGCACAACAGTTTCTACACATTTCGAGTGACTGTAAACCATGGCCCTATGCATGCAATCGTTTCACACCTTACTAATCTGCATCCAGACATGACAGAATATATTCTTGCACAATGAACAACTTGGCATCTCTCTATTTCCAACAACGCAAAGTCCTGTCATACCTCAGTCCCCATACATGCCCTTGTTTCGTACCTTACTAATTTCGGTACACACTGCCAGACAACTATCACGGATAGCAACAATGTGCATCCAGACTTTCTACACATCTCACGTGATATCCGATGTGAATCACACGAGTACTGTCATCACCTTGCATCCAACGGCGCACCATAACGAGAGCACAGTACAACGTCGCATGCTGACGAGAGTGTAGTACAACGGCGCATGCTGATGCAAGGGTCGCATACAGCGTGACGCGTACACTGAATACTCACGTAGGTACATGTCTCTTGCGAGAAATACTTGTTGTACTTTTAATTCACATGTACTGTGCTCGGACACGCGCCGGTCCGTACGTAGGCGACGTGTACAAGTGTACGTACACGCAGCAACCTGGCGATGTGTACATGTGTACACCGCACACAAGTGTCCAGCGCCAAGGCCAGAAGTAATTACCCATTACAACCATGGTGAACAACTTGAAACCCCCGAAATGATGTAATTAAAACGTATACGGATCATTCAAGATATATCACCAGCATGACTGCATATAAGTGGACATTAACAGACCAATACAATTGCAGCATTCGAACCGACACCCAATAGATTTGCAGTATTGCCTGTGTAGCCCTATAACGGTTCGGGCCAAATGCAAATTTTCGGCATTTATGCAAATTTGCATAACCCTCCAAAAGTCCACTTTCGTCCCCAGAACCCCAAAATCTGAGAATTTACACGTGTCATGTGGTGATATGGGGTGAGGGTCCGGACCGTCCAGTGATGTACACGTGTCGCTCGATTTTGCACTTTCCAGATAACAGCATGTGGTCGCACATTTTCAATACCTCCCCTCGATCACATGCTTTGGGCAGCTTTGCACTCGGAAAGCCCAACCATGCCCACGAACTTTTCAAACAGCACGCGACCAAGTGATTTGGTCAGCATATCGGCTGGCATTTCTGTTGTCGGACAATGGTACAATGTGACCAGTTTTCGCTGCACCGCATCTCGAACAAAATGATACGTAATATCAATGTGCTTGTTGCGACGATTTGTAGATTCGTTCTGAGCAAACGCAATCGTACCAGCGTTGTCACATCTAACGCGAATTGTTGGATCCGAATTCGCACCAAGTACATCGGCATGGAAGCGTCGAAGCCACGCAGCCTCTTTGCATGCTTCACTGAGTGCGATGTATTCTGCTTCACAAGTAGACTTTGCAACTACTGTTTGTTTCCGGGAAGCCCAACTGATAGGCCCATCACAAAGCTTGAACACGTACCCACTCGTTGATTTCCGTGATTCAAGGCATCCACCCCAATCTGCGTCGCTATACCCATGAAGTTCCGTACCAAGATCATCTTTACCAAACACTATTCCAAGATGCTGGGACCCACGCAAGTATCTCAAAACACGTTTCACACCTGACCAGTGCGACTCGTGAGGGTCGGCACAGTGTTGAGATAACTTTCCAATGGCAAACGCAATATCGGGGCGGGTCCCGACCATTAGGAACATTAGACATCCAATGGCCTGACGATATGGTTCAAAGCATGGGTTGTCATCAGTGCCAGTTTCGGCCACTTGCATTGTGACATGTCGAGACTGTTCCATCGGAGTAACGCAAGGATTGCATGCCGACATTTTGAACCGTTTCAGTACTGCTTGGGCATACTTCGACTGCGTGACGGTCAGGACGTGTTTAGAACGTATACGGTCGATCTCTACACCAATACAAGTCTTCGCTTCGCCAAGGTCTTTCATATCGAATCGTTTGTTGAGTTCATTTTTCATCCATAATATGGCCTCCAAGTCACTTCCAGCTAGCAGCAGATCGTCCACGTACAACGCGATAATCATGATGACATTGCCTTGACGTCGAATGTAAAGACATGGGTCGCTGCGTGTAGTGTTGAAACCAAGTTCAGTGATCAGAAACTCATCGATCTTACTATGCCATTGGCGATGTGCTTGCTTAAGACCATAGATTGCTTTCAAAAGTTTACACACCGAATCAGGTTTGACTTTGTCGATGCATCCTTCAGGTTGCTCCATGTAGATTTCTTCGTGAAGGTCACCGTTGAGGAAGGCAGTCACCACGTCCATCTGATGCAGCTCAAGGTCAAAGTGCGCAACCAGTGCCAACAGCAGACGGATAGTTGTGAACTTGATGACAGGGGCGAAAGTTTCAGTGTAATCGATGCCTTCTACTTGTTGAAAACCTCGTGCCACAAGTCGTCCTTTTGCAGTTTCGACCAATTTTCCGGACTCCTCAGGAAGTTGCTTCACTCCGAAAACCCACCTGGACGTCAGGACGTTTGATGCTTGAGATCTTGGAACAAGTGCCCATGTTTTGTTTTTGTGTTGTGAAGCAAGTTCTTTGTCGATGCCCTTCTGCCAGAAGCGAGCTTTTGGAGAATCCATAGCTTGCTTGTACGAGTTTGAGATTTCCGTTATCATATGGCCGTGGCTAAGGAGCCCAGCAGTCACCAAAGCTGCTGCCCACCACGCCCCAGGCGTTTTGCGAACGCGAGT
This sequence comes from Chondrus crispus, assembly GCF_000350225.1. NCBI lineage: Eukaryota > Rhodophyta > Florideophyceae > Gigartinales > Gigartinaceae > Chondrus > Chondrus crispus. The sequence continues at coordinate 385,399 of NW_005178983.1, forward strand.
GGACCGACGGAGATTAGTTGGCGGATCAATCGTTTCTTCCTCAACTACGTGTTGGTCAACTGTTTCGGTGGTTTCGTCCTCCCCTGCAGTTGGGGAGGAGTTGGAGGATTCATCAGAGTCTTGTTGTTCATCCGGCGATGATGATGCTTCTGATGCCACTGCATCATTTTCTGCAACTTCCTCATCGATGTTCAAGTTGATTGTGTCATCATCAGTTGAAGCCTCCTCGCTGGTATCCATCGGTTCACCAGATTTGCCTCCCGTGGACTCGTCAAAAGTAACATCTCTGGATACGATCACTTTGTGCAAATCACCATCCCACAACTTGTAAGCTTTCGTATTTTCAGCATACCCCAGAAACATTGCCTCCTTTGCACGGGCGTCAAGTTTCTGGATGTTGTGTTTTGGTAATGTATACCAACACTTTGAACCGAAAACACGCAAATGACCAACATTTGGCACAGATTTCATCCATAAGTGGTATGGGGTCATCTTGGGGGGAATGGCACGTGACGTGACTCGATTTCGAACGTACACTGCATTGGCAAGTGCTTCTGCCCAGAACCCCTTTGTAACTTTCTTGTGCGCTAGCATGGAGCGCACCAAGTTTACCAAAGTTCTGTTCAGTCGCTCGGCGACGCCATTTTGCTCCGGTGTGTACGCAGTCGTCATTTGATGCTGAGTACCATTTGCAATCAGAAAAGACTTAAACTCCGTGGACAGATACTCACCACCTCGATCGGTGCGAAGCACTTTGATCCTGCGACCAGTGTGAGTCTGAGCAAGTTGTGCAAACATTTTGTATCGTTCAAATGCTTCTGATTTATGGTGCATAGGGTACACTACTGACCAGTTTGAGTGATCATCTATGAAGGTAATGAAGTACTTGGCACCACCAATGGACTGCACTATAGAAAGGTCAGCGGGGCAGAGGGAAGAAGGATGGTTGAAGGTTGCTGGTGGTTGACGGGAAAAGAAGTTGGTACCATTTTACTCTTGGTCGCCAACTATTGGCGCTACTTATACTCTTCGAACTACATACAATACGAGCCATTAGGGCTGGTCACGTGACTCTCCTTCTTGCACTCGTTGATAATCAAGTGACTCTCCCTGTTGCACTCTCGGTTGATAATCAAGTGACTCTCCTACTTCCACTCTCGGTTGATAATCAAATGACTCTCCTTCTTGCACTCTCGGTTGATAATCAAGTGACTCTCCTATTTCCACTCTCGGTTGATAATCAAATGACTTTCCTACTTGTACTCTCTCTTGCTAATAATTTGGGACCGTTTGAGAGTCAATAATATCTGAATGTACTGTACTGTAGATTACAGATTTTACAATACGATTAATAACCACTGTGGCACATACGTCATACGTGTCATACACGTGTAGGACAAATGTCATACGTGTCACACACATGTCAAATCGAGAAAAATGAAACATGTTCAGAATGTACTGTAGAGTGCCACGAGGTACATAATTTACACGTGTCAACATCAAAATTGAGACATGCTCGGAAATGATAGGAAAGTGCAACCGTGTACAAATATGACACGTGTCTACGTTGAAGACCAAACATCATGAGAATGCTCTTGCAAGCATTTTAGGTTTCGTCGACGTACACGTGTAATATCTGTCCAGGCTTGTAGCTTAGCATGTGGTCGAAGATTTCCAACACTCCCCCTCGATCACATGCTTTTACTGGACACTGCAAGCCCCAGAAGTTCTACAAACTTCTGGAATAGAATTCGCCCAAGTGCTTTGGTTAAGATTATTGAAAATGTGCGACCACATGCTGTTATCTGAAAAGGTCAAAATCGAGTGACACGTGTACATGACTGCACGGTCCGGGCGCTCTTACCCATATCACGACATGACACGTGTAAAATCCCAGATTTTGGGGTTCCAGGGACGAAAGTGGCCTCTCGGAGGGTCATGCAAATTTGCATAGTTTTGCCAAGTGGAACCTTGGCCCGTAGCACTATAGACTACACACGAAATACTGCAATTCTATTGGCCCTCAGGTCTAATGCTGCAAATCTATTGGTCGAGCGTTGTCCACGTGTGCGTCATTGGCCTTGTGATGTACTTTAAATGGCCTGTATATGCCATAATTACGTTGTTTTGGGGGTTTCAAGTGGCTTGCCATGGTTGTAATGGGTAATTGCATGGGGCCCCCGGGCGGGACACATGTATGCCGTGTACACATGTACACGTCGCCAGGTGGATTCGTGTACGTACACATGTACACGCATCCAGGTGTATGCACATGAGGGTTTACAGTTTTACAGTGTCAGACTGTTTGCGATCCTGCGCGTGTCCGAGTACAGTACATGTGAATCAAAAGTACAACAAGTACTTCTCGCGAGAGGAATACAGTTGTGCGATTATTCTGTGTACGCGTCACGCTGTATGCGAGTCTTGCGTGAGCACGCGCCGTTGCACTGTGCTCTCGTCATGGTGCGCCGTTGGATGCAAGTTCATGACAGTACTCGTGTGATTTACATGTATTCTCATGTGAGTTGTGTAGAAAGTCTGGATGCACATTGTTATAACTTTCCATAATTGTCTGACAGTGCTTGGCGAAATTAGTAAGGTGAGAAACAAGGATACGTATGGCGATTGTGATATGAAAGACGTTTGCGTTGTTGGAAATAGACAAGTGCCAAGTTGTTCGTTGCACAACAATGAAGTCTGGCATGACTGGATGCAGATTAGTAAGGTGTGAAACAGTTGCATGCATAGGGCCATGGTTTACAGTCATTTCGAATGTGTAGAAATAGTTGTGAGCTAATAGTTACGAATCGATTCGTAAGGTGGAAATCGAACAGTATGGTCGGGCCACAAGAGGACCGCGCTTGGTCGCGCATAGTAGAGTATGGTTTACTGGGAGTCGGAGTAGAGCGATAGTGTAGCACTCGAAGTGTATAAGTATCGCAGGAAAACGGCTTCAAAGTAAACCTCGGCACCAACTCCTTCACTCACGCACATCAACCTGCCTTCCTTCTTTCCCTTGCCCCTCCGAACCTACCATTAGGTTATGGGCCCAGTCCCTCGCTGTCGTTTCACTACTTGAGTCTGTCGTTCTCGTTCCGTTGTTTCTGCCGTCGTTGTCGCTGTCGTTTTCGCTGCCGTTTCTCGTCGTTCTTTCCGCTGGTCTTCTCGCTGTCGTTGTCGCTCTCGTTCTTGCCGTCGTTCTTGGTTTTGGTTTTCGCTGCTGCTGTCGTTCTTGCTCTCTTGTGTGAATTGGTTTTGGTCATCGCCCCCGTTGTCTTCGTTGTCTTCGTTCTTGGTTTGGCTTTCGTTCTTGCTGTGGTTCTTGCTGCTGTCTCTGTCTTTGGTCTTCGTCTTCGTTTCCGCTCCCGCTACCGCCGTCGTCGTCAATCTCGCATTTGGTTTTTCTTCGTTCTCTCATGCAAAGTAAGTTTTGAGTTTCTTTCCATTTCCTACACATCTAAGTGATTGTCTTTGCACGTTTTGGTGGTTCTTAAGAGCAATAATTCCAAAATCTGTTACTGACGATTATCTTCATATTCCTTATTGTGAATACCTGTTTTTACGGGGTTGTGTTAGATCTGGAATTAGTACCGGTGCGCTCTGCGCCTGGGAAGCTGGTCACCGGTCGAACGGTTCGAACATCGGAGGTCGTATCCGTTGAGGTGCTTGAGCCTGAGGATCAACCTTCACCTCGGCTCGCGCTTCCGGGTCCGTCCTCGAGTTGCGCACCATATAGGATTCCTCGTATTCCACGCTCTGTTCCCGCACCAATAAAGAGAACTACGCATCGACTTTCTGCTCGGAAAGCGGCTGTTCTCGCGGATAAGCAGTTCAAGCGTGAGCGCAAGAGGAATCGTAAGGTGTGCCCGCGGTATAAGCGGTATTGTAAAGTGTGCGGCGTTAGTGGCAATAGTGCCAAGGCCTTTTACGACCACATTCAGTCTAGGTCTCATCGCATTCAGGTTGCCAACGCTAAGGAGACTCCGCGTTGTATCCCTTGCAATCGCGTCTTTGAGTCTCACGGGCACCTGAAGTGCCACGAGAACGGTGCCGCACACTTGAAGGTAGTTTGTGAACAGAATAGTTAGGGATTTCATCCAAATAAATTCACATATCTGTTCGCAAATTTCTCCTAGTGCAACTTCATAGTAATCATATCGAACTTCTTAGACGGGTGGGCTTGCCATTGTGTTGACTATCGGTTAACGGCTTGGGATCCCCGAACGGATTTTCGAATACTTGAAGTTTATTTGCACTAAAATGGAAGATCAAGGAGGAGGAGGATCCATCAGAATCGACAAACTGACGGACTCCAACTTCTACGTGTGGAAGCAGAAAATACAACTTCTGCTTGCTCTACGTGATGTTGACCAATACATCGTTGAGGGAAGAGTTCCAAGTGAAGAACGCGCGGAAGAGCGTAAGAAGTGGATCAGAGGTGACAGTAAAGCCAAAGCACTGATTGGTCTCTCCCTATCAGATGAGCATCTTGAGCATGTACGTGATGTTGATACTGCTCATGAGATGTGGGAAGCTATTGTCAACGTGTTTGAGAGGCACACTTTGCTGAACAAACTAGCTGCACGTCGTGAGTTCTACACTGTGAAGATGCTTTCCGGTGAAAAGGTGCTTGCATACATCAATCGTGTCAAACAGCTGGCAGCCATCCTCAAGTCAATGAGCGTAAACATCGATGACAAGGAGATGGCCATGGCAGTGCTCAACGGTCTGCCTGCTCGTTTCGAGGCTCTCATCGTTGCACTTGATGCTCTCGGTAATGAGGAAAAGATATTCAGTTTGGACTTTGTGAAAAGTCGTCTGCTGCAGGAAGAGCAACGAGCAAACATGAAGTCTAGCTCCTCACAGACATCGGCTCTGGTTAATCGTGCCCCGAACAATCGGGACATAAACGATTACAAATGCACGAACTGCGGTCATACAGGCCATACGGCAACCCGCTGCTGGGGAAAGGATTTGAATGGGCGTCGCCCGGCTCCTCCTAGCACATATAAACCGCGTATGTCTCAGCGGAAACAATCTGCATTTGTCACACAGAAACCTGATCCCGACATGGTTGTAAACAGCGTCGACTTCACATGTCTGATGTCGAAAGCTTCGCACACGAACGATATGGAGATGTTGCCTTCGTGGCTCGTAGATTCAGCTTGTACAGCTCATATTACATATGACCGATCTTTGTTTGCAACGTATGAGCCACTTGAATCCGCCTCTGTTCAGATGGGAACCAAGGCTAGTGCAAAGGTTGCCGTATAGAAAGGTCAGCGGGGCAGAGGGAAGAAGGATGGTTGAAGGTTGCTGGTGGTTGACGGGAAAAGAAGTTGATGCCATTCTACTCTTGGTCGCCAACTATTGGCGCTACTTATACTCTTCGAACTACATACAATACGAGCCATTAGGGCTGGTCACGTGACTCTCCTTCTTGCACTCGTTGATAATCAAGTGACTCTCCCTGTTGCACTCTCGGTTGATAATCAAGTGACTCTCCTACTTCCACTCTCGGTTGATAATCACATGACTCTCCTTCTTGCACTCTCGGTTGATAATCGAGTGACTCTCCTACTTCCACTCCGTTGATAATCAAATGACTTTCCTTCTTGCACTCTCTCTTGCTAATAATTTGGGACCGTTTGAGAGTCAATAATATCTGAATGTACTGTACTGTAGATTACAGATTTTACACTACGATTAATAACCACTGTGGCACATACGTCATACGTGTCACACACGTGTCAAATCGAGAAAAATGAAACATGTTCACAATGTACTGTAGAGTGCCACGAGGTACATAACTTACACGTGTCAACACCAAAATTGAAACATGCTCGGAAATGATAGGAAAGTGCAACTGTGTACAAATATGACACGTGTCCACCTTGAAGACCAAACATCCTGAGAATGCTCTTGCAAGCATTTTAGGTTTCGTCGGCAAACACGTGTATTATCTGTCAGGCTTGGAGCTTAGCATGTGGTCGAAGATTTCCAACACTCCCCCTCGATCACATGCTTTTACTGGACACTGCAAGCCCCAGAAGTTCTACAAACTTCTGGAATAGAATTCGCCCAAGTGCTTTGGTTAAGATATCGGCAGGCATCGAAGTGGTCGGACAATGCGACAAATACACAATGTTTCTCTTAATAGCATCTCGTACGTAGTGGTATTTTACATCAACATGTTTGTTGCGACGGTTGATCGATTCATTCTGTGCAAACGAAATCGTCCCTGCATTGTCACACCCCATCATGATCGTGGGATCAGAATCAAGTCCGAGGACATCAGCAACAACTTGACGCAACCAGGTCGCCTCCTTACACGCTTCACATAGTGCAATGTACTCAGCTTCACACGTCGAAGTCGCAACCACAGTCTGTTTCCGGGAACTCCAACTGATAGCTCCACCACAGAACTTGAAAACATATCCGCTGGTCGGCTTGCGAGAGTCTGAACAACCGGCCCAGTCAGCATCACTGAAACCAAGCAACTCCGGCGATTTAGATTTATTGTCAAACACGATTCCTAAGTTTCGAGTCCCTTGCACGTATCGCATTACTCGTTTTACACCTGCCCAGTGTGACTCACATGGGTTGGCAGAATGTTGGGAAAGCTTTCCAATGGCATATGCCAAGTCTGGACGAGTGCCAACCATCAAGTACATAAGGCAACCGACTGCCTCACGATACGGTGCCTTTGTTTCGGAGTCGTTTTCGATAGAATTCGTGGTTTTGCGACCTTGTTCCATTGGAGTCAGAGAAGGGTTACAAGTCGACATTTTAAAACGGTCAAGCACATTTAATGCATACTTAGTTTGAGTGAGACTCAATGTCTTGATAGTGCGATCTCTTTGAATCTCAAGACCAATGCAGACTTTTGCCTCACTAAGGTCTTTCATCTCAAACCGTTTGTTAAGCTCCCCCTTCATCCATTTGATGGCATGGATATCACTACCAGCGAGTAACAAGTCATCGACATAAAGTGCAATTAGCATGATAGTGTTACCAATGCGTTTAATGTAGAGGCACGGATCACTACGTGAAGTCTCAAATCCCAATTCACCGAGTAAGAAATCATCCACTTTGGTATGCCATTGACGATGTGCTTGTTTAAGACCGTAAAGTGCTTTCAAAAGTTTACACACATGATCACTTTTGCTTTTGTCAACGCAGCCTTCGGGTTGCTCCATGTAGATGTCTTCATCCAAGTCGCCGTTCAAAAACGCAGTCACGACATCCATCTGATGAAGTTCAAGGTCGTAATGAGCAACTAAAGCAAGAAGTAGACGAATAGTGGTAAACTTTATGACAGGGGCATATGTCTCAGTATAGTCAAGACCCTGCACTTGCTGGAATCCACGGGCAACAAGTCTGGCTTTTGCACTTTCAACTATATTGCCATTTGCATCAGGCAGCTGCTTGACATTGAAAACCCATCGAGATGTCAAGATGTTTGACGCCTCAGATCGAGGAACAAGTTTCCAAGTCCGATTCTTGGTCTGCGAGGCAAGTTCTTTGTCAATGCCGGTCTGCCAGAATGCAGCTCTAGGACCGTGGGTTGCTTGTTTGAAAGTCTTGGGACCTTCAATAGCGACATGCGCATGTGAAAGAAGAGCAGCTGCAAAGTTGCTCCTCCACCATGATCCGGGAGGTCTACTGATTCGAGACGATCTTCGTACAGCTGGAGTCGGAGTTGGAGGGGTGACATTCGGAGTTTCGACGGGAGGTGATACATCATCTTCATCATTCTCACCCACAGAGTGAGTGTCCTCGTTTTCAATAACCTCCCCTGAAATTTCATCCTCTTCCGACCCAACCTCATTAGCATTTGGGGTAGCGGCTTCATTCTCATTGTCGCCACCGAGCAATACAACGCCAACGTCAGAGCTGATTGAATCTTTTTCATGTGCAGGAATGTCATGCATCCCACATGTCGATTCATCAAACTTGGCATCTCGTGAAACAACAACTTTACTCAACTCTCCGTCCCAAAGTTTGTATGCTTTACTGCATTGCGAATAACCGAGAAACATCGCTTCACGCGCTCGCAAGTCAAGCTTACGGAGCTCTAATTTCGGTAATGTATACCAACACTTTGACCCAAATACTCGCAAATGGCCAACATTTGGAGTTGACTTCATCCAAATGTGATGGGGAGTCGTGTTAACTGGCAAAGCCCGTGAAGTAACTCGATTGCGTACATATACTGCAGTGGCAAGAGCCTCTGCCCAGAATCGTTTACTGACCTGTTTATGAGAAAGCATGGAACGGACAAGATCAATCAAGGTTCGATTTAAACGTTCAGCAACACCGTTTTGTTCAGGTGTGTAGGCAGTGGTGAGCTGGTGCTGTGTACCGTTTGAATCCAAATATGACTTGAATTCTGTCGACAAGTACTCTCCCCCTCGATCAGTGCGAAGCACCTTCACTTTGCGACCAGTGTGCGTTTGGGCAAACTGTTCATACAACTTGTATTTTGCAAAGGCCTCAGATTTATTTCGCATCGTGTACACAACAACCCAGTTCGAGTGATCATCTACAAATGTAATGAAGTATCTCGAACCACCAATGGACTGTACTTCGAGCGGACCGCAAACGTCAGAATGTACCAAGTCAAGACAGTTCTGTGCTCGAGACGATGATCGCTGTTTCGGGATTACTGATCGCGTTGCTTTGCCGAACACACACGCAGGACAAACGAGAGAGTGATTGTCAGACTTTCGATTCATTGCTCTGATCACATCGCTTTGACGAACATTGATGCCACTTACCACATTATTGTGAATCATTGATGCGATTCCTTGTACGTTAACATGGGCCATTCGTTCATGTAGCGTCTGCAAGGTAACTACATGAGCAGAGAAAGTTTCATTCATGACATCAAGTATGAATAAATCCCCAACTTGACTAGCTGTGGCAACTACAGTTGGTCCTGCAGTAACGATGCATTTGTCTTTTTCAAATGACACTTGCAAGCCCTTTGAAACGATTTGGCTAACAGACAGAAGCGAGTATCCGAAATCAGGGACATGCAAAACGTTGGACAATTTGCAAGGATGTGGACTACCATTGACGTTCAACATGAATTCTACCTCACCACGACCAGCGACATTGGCTCTAGCCTTCGTGCCCATCTCGACTGATCCAGATTGCATCTCTTCATAAGTAACGAACAAAGAGCGATCAAATGTAATGTGGGCACTGCAACCGGAATCCACAAGCCATGACCCTGCGTTCACTGCCTTCTTTTCGGGAGAAGAAGTCGAAAGCAGGCATGTAAAGTCGCTTTCAGCAAAGGCAGCAGTAGAAGTTTCATCTCGAGATACGAATGCACTTGGCTTCATGCCGGGGTTGCGGGACCGGAACCCGTCTGGCGGTGCTGGTCGGCGCCCATTCACATCCTTGCCCCAGCAACGTGCTGCGGTGTGTCCATGTCGATTACAGTTCGTACATCTCATATCACGTCGAATAGGCATGCGATTGACAAGTGCAGGTGCGTGGGGTGAAGTAGTAGAAGCGATCTTCATGCTCTCTCGTTGTTCCTCTTGCAGCAGACGACTCTTCACAAAATCGAGTCCAAACACTTTATCCTCATTGCCAAGTGCGTCAAGAGCAACAATCAAGTTATCGAATCGTCGAGGCAAGCCATTCAACACAGCCATTGCAATTTCTTTATCGTCAATCTCCACACTCATTGACTGCAATCTGGCAGCAAGTTGCTTCACACGATTGATGAACACGAGCACTTTCTCGGATGGGAGCATGGAAACAGTGTAAAAGTCGCGACGGGCGGAAAGTTTGTTGAGCAAAGTGTGACGCTCAAACACATTCAGAATCGCCTCCCATGTCTCTTTCGCACTGCTACACCCTCGCACATGTTGCAAGTAGTCATCAGAAAGCGTGAGTCCGATGACTGCCTTTGCTTTCGCATCACCACGAATCCACTTCCTGCGATCATCTGAGGTCGCATTTTCCGATATATCATCAAAAACGTATTGATCGACATCTCGGAGAGCAAGCAGTAGCTCGATTTTCTGCTTCCAGATGTAAAAGTTAGATGCCGTCAGCTTCTCGATTCTGACCGATCCAGAGCTTTGGTCATCCATTTCGCCGAATGGATGTACCCTTCGAGTATACAAGGTCTTCCGTCCCGGGATCCCAAGCCGTTAACCGATAGTCAACACAATGGCAAGCCCACCCGTATAGGAAGTTTGTAGCGATTACTCGGAAACGTTCTTGGTGCTTGTTCCCGGCGGAGTGGAACAAGCGTATTCTTCTTAAAAATGCCTTAGGGCGCTACCCCTGTATGTCGGCCAGTGCGGGTCTTTCGACTGTGAACTAAATCAAACGTGCCACGAGTAAGCACAACACTTTGCCTGTAGACGAACCAGGACTTTTGGTCACTACCGCGAACGGTCCCTGCAACCGAAATCGGCTTGTCCAAACTTGATACGGTACTACCCCAATGAGGTTTCCCACACAAGAATGAAACTGCCTTCGTCGTACTCGTGTGATTTGTTCACAATCACGCCTAGGGTCACCCTCTTCCGTGCGAACTTAATCAAGGTACGCGACCTTATACACGTATAGTGAGAGGTTCAGTGTTTAGGCACGTATTCTCTTCACCCAGGGGACCGAAGTCGTACCTATAGGGCTAATACCGAGAGCGTTACCCACACCGCCGACGCACCTCCCGAAGGCAGAGTGCGGATCGACTAGACCAGTACACTGTGATCCTCCCCGAGGATCAGTAATTCGTCTCTCGACGATTCTTGGTCGGACCCTCGCTCAAGTCAGATTTCCAATGGCACCAGCCTTTCACCAAGAGCGAGGGTATGTTCCACTGAGGATTTGGCAGTGCGTTGGCCACTAGGGACTTTCTTCCTCCCGACTAGCGGAAGGCTCACCCACAGCTCACACAACGACTGCCACGACAAAGCAAAAAACTGAGAACTGACGGACCACTGAGGATTTGGCAGTGCGTTGGCCACTAGGGACTTTCTTCCTCCCGACAAGCGGAAGGCTCACCCACAGCTCACACAACGACTGCCACGACAAAGCTGCAAGACCACAAAGTTGATTTCCAAAAACTGGAAACTGACGGACCACCAAACTGAAAAATCGGCTGAAACGGTGCTCAAAACGACGGCGAAAACTGAGAAAACTGAAAAACCAAACTCGAAAGCGGAGACTGAAACTGATACCTTCTTCTTCTGCTTGACGAGCTGAACCAACTGATACTTGAACGACGGCGAAACTCGAACTTGAACCAAAACGAAGACGACGATCAGCGTTGAACTGGGCCCATAACCTATAGAAAGGTCAGCGGGGCAGAGGGAAGAAGGATGGTTGAAGGTTGCTGGTGGTTGAAGGGAAAAGAAGTTGATGCCATTTTACTCTTGGTCGCCAACTATTGGCGCTACTTATACTCTTCGAACTACATACAATACGAGCCATTAGGGCTGGTCACGTGACTCTCCTTCTTGCACTCGTTGATAATCAAGTGACTCTCCCTGTTGCACTCTCGGTTGATAATCAAGTGACTCTCCTACTTCCACTCTCCGTTGATAATCAAATGACTTTCCTTCTTGCACTCTCTCTTGCTAATAATTTGGGACCGTTTGAGAGTCAATAATATCTGAATGTACTGTACTGTAGATTACAGATTTTACACTACGATTAATAACCACTGTGGCACATACGTCATACGTGTCACACACGTGTCAAATCGAGAAAAATGAAACATGTTCAGAATGTACTGTAGAGTGCCACAAGGTACATAACTTACACGTGTCAACACCAAAATTGAAACAAGCTCGGAAATGATAGGAAAGTGCAACTGTGTACAAATATGACACGTGTCCACCTTGAAGACCAAACATCCTGAGAATGCTCTTGCAAGCATTTTAGGTTTCGTCGACGTACACGTGTAATATCTGTCAGGCTTGGAGCTTAGCATATGGTCGAAGATTTCCAACATGCCGGCCGTGGTGACGTTCACTTGAAGTTAAATGTGAATGGCCGCATCGAACCGTGCAAGTTGACGGATGTATTGCACGTTCCGGACTTTGCGTTCTCTCTGCTCTCTGTCAGTCGAATGACTGAACTTGGACTAAAAGTTGGGTTCGAAAATGGAAAATGCATGATCAGACGAGGCTCAACTGTAGTGGCGACTGCGACATTGGTTGGAGAACTTTACGTTCTCGACATCGTCAGTGACATCGGATCTGCACATGCTGCCACCCTGCAAACGTGGCATGAGCGCTTTGCACATGTGCATTGTCAAGGTATTGCTTCGATGATTCGTGACAATGTGGTAAGTGGAGTCAAACTACTTGGTAATGAGGCTAACAAAATCAACAATACTGACAATGATTGCATCTCTGAAAAATGTTCTGCGTGCGTCTACGGCAAAGCCACTCGATCTGTGATCCCAAAAGAGCGGTCCTCGAGGCGGGCATACTTCTGTCTAGACTTAGTTCACTCTGATGTTTGTGGCCCCTTAGAGGTGCAGTCCATTGGTGGTGCCAAGTACTTCATTACCTTCATAGATGATCACTCAAATTGGTCAGTAGTGTACCCTATGCACCATAAATCAGAAGCATTTGAACGATACAAAATGTTTGCACAACTTGCTCAGACTCACACTGGTCGCAAGATCAAAGTGCTTCGCACCGATCGAGGTGGTGAGTATCTGTCCACGGAGTTTAAGTCTTTTCTGATTGCAAATGGTACTCAGCATCAAATGACGACCGCGTACACACCGGAGCAAAATGGCGTCGCCAAACGACTGAACAGAACTTTGGTAAACTTGGTGCGCTCCATGCTAGCGCACAAGAAAGTTACGAAGGGGTTCTGGGCAGAAGCACTTGCCAATGCAGTGTACGTTCGAAATCGAGTCACGTCACGTGCCATTCCCCCCAAGATGACCCCTTACCACTTATGGATGAAATCTGTGCCAAATGTTGGTCATTTGCGTGTTTTCGGTTCAAAGTGTTGGTATACATTACCAAAACACAACATCCAGAAACTTGACGCCCGTGCAAAGGAGGCAATGTTTCTGGGGTATGCTGAAAATACGAAAGCTTACAAGTTGTGGGATGGTGATTTGCACAAAGTGATCGTATCCAGAGATGTTACTTTTGACGAGTCCACGGGAGGCAAATCTGGTGAACCGATGGATACCAGCGAGGAGGCTTCAACTGATGATGACACAATCAACTTGAACATCGATGAGGAAGTTGCAGAAAATGATGCAGTGGCATCAGAAGCATCATCGCCGGATGAACAACAAGACTCTGATGAATCCTCCAACTCCTCCCCAACTCCAGGGGAGGACGAAACCACCGAAACAGTTGACCAACACGTAGTTGAGGAAGAAACTATTGATCTGCCAACTAATCTCCGTCGGTCTACTCGCATTCGCAAAACGCCTGGGGCGTGGTGGGCAGCAGCTTTGGTGACTGCTGGGCTCCTTAGCCACGGCCATGTGATAACGGAAATCCCAAACTCGTACAAGCAAGCTATGGATTCTCCAAAAGCTCGCTTCTGGCAGAAGGGCATCGACAAAGAACTTGCTTCACAACACAAAAACAAAACATGGACACTTGTTCCAAGATCTCAAGCATCAAACGTCCTGACGTCCAGGTGGGTTTTCGGAGTGAAGCAACTTCCTGAGGAGTCCGGAAAATTGGTCGAAACTGCAAAAGGACGACTTGTGGCACGAGGTTTTCAACAAGTAGAAGGCATCGATTACACTGAAACTTTCGCCCCTGTCATCAAGTTCACAACTATCCGTCTGCTGCTGGCACTGGTTGCGCACTTTGACCTTGAGCTGCATCAGATGGACGTGGTGACTGCCTTCCTCAACGGTGACCTTCACGAAGAAATCTACATGGAGCAACCTGAAGGATGCATCGACAAAGTCAAACCTGATTCGGTGTGTAAACTTTTGAAAGCAATCTATGGTCTTAAGCAAGCACATCGCCAATGGCATAGTAAGATCGATGAGTTTCTGATCACTGAACTTGGTTTCAACACTACACGCAGCGACCCATGTCTTTACATTCGACGTCAAGGCAATGTCATCATGATTATCGCGTTGTACGTGGACGATCTGCTGCTAGCTGGAAGTGACTTGGAGGCCATATTATGGATGAAAAATGAACTCAACAAACGATTCGATATGAAAGACCTTGGCGAGGCGAAGACTTGTATTGGTCTAGAGATCGACCGTATACGTTCTAAACACGTCCTGACCGTCACGCAGTCGAAGTATGCCCAAGCAGTACTGAAACGGTTCAAAATGTCGGCATGCAATCCTTGCGTTACTCCGATGGAACAGTCTCGACATGTCACAATGCAAGTGGCCGAAACTGGCACTGATGACAACCCATGCTTTGAACCATATCGTCAGGCCATTGGATGTCTAATGTTCCTAATGGTCGGGACCCGCCCCGATATTGCGTTTGCCATTGGAAAGTTATCTCAACACTGTGCCGACCCTCACGAGTCGCACTGGTCAGGTGTGAAACGTGTTTTGAGATACTTGCGTGGGTCCCAGCATCTTGGAATAGTGTTTGGTAAAGATGATCTTGGTACGGAACTTCATGGGTATAGCGACGCAGATTGGGGTGGATGCCTTGAATCACGAAAATCAACGAGTGGGTACGTGTTCAAGCTTTGTGATGGGCCTATCAGTTGGGCTTCTCGGAAACAAACAGTAGTTGCAAAGTCTACTTGTGAGGCAGAATACATCGCACTCAGTGAAGCATGCAAAGAGGCCGCGTGGCTTCGACGCTTCCATGCCGATGTACTTGGTGCGAATTCGGATCCAACAATTCGCGTTGGATGTGACAACGCTGGTACGATTGCGTTTGCTCAGAACGAATCTACAAATCGTCGGAACAAGCACATTGATATTACGTATCATTTTGTTCGAGATGCGGTGCAGCGAAAACTGGTCACATTGTACCATTGTCCGACAACAGAAATGCCAGCCGATATGCTGACCAAACCACTTGGTCGCGTGCTGTTTGAAAAGTTCGTGGGCATGGTTGGGCTTTCCAAGTGCAAAGCTGCCCAAAGCATGTGATGACTTCACGTAGTGATCCGTGCCTCTACATTAAACGCATTGGTAACACTATCATGCTAATTGCACTTTATGTTGATGACTTGTTGCTCGCTGGTAGTGATATCCATGCCATCAAATGGATGAAGGGGGAGCTTAACAAACGGTTTGAGATGAAAGACCTCGGTTGATATCCATGCCATCAAATGGATGAAGGGGAAGCTTAACAAACGGTTTGAGATGAAAGACCTCGGTGAAGCAAAAATCTGCATTGGTCTTGAGATTCAAAGAGATCACACTGCCAAGACATTGAGTCTCACTCAAACTAAGTATGCATCAAATGTGCTTGACCGTTTTAAAATGTCGGCTTGTAACCCTTCTCTGACGCCAATGGAACTATTGAAAATGTGCGACCACATGCTGTTATCTGAAAAGGTCAAAATCGAGTGACACGTGTACATGACTGCACGGTCCGGGCGCTCTTACCCATATCACGACATGACACGTGTAAAATCCCAGATTTTGGGGTTCCAGGGACGAAAGTGGCCTCTCGGAGGGTCATGCAAATTTGCATAGTTTTGCCAAGTGGAACCTTGGCCCGTAGCACTATAGACTACACACGAAATACTGCAATTCTATTGGCCCTCAGGTCTAATGCTGCAAATCTATTGGTCGAGCGTTGTCCACGTGTGCGTCATTGGCCTTGTGATGTACTTTAAATGGCCTGTATATGCCATAATTACGTTGTTTTGGGGGTTTCAAGTGGCTTGCCATGGTTGTAATGGGTAATTGCATGGGGCCCCCGGGCGGGACACATGTATGCCGTGTACACATGTACACGTCGCCAGGTGGATTCGTGTACGTACACATGTACACGCATCCAGGTGTATGCACATGAGGGTTTACAGTTTTACAGTGTCAGACTGTTTGCGATCCTGCGCGTGTCCGAGTACAGTACATGTGAATCAAAAGTACAACAAGTACTTCTCGCGAGAGGAATACAGTTGTGCGATTATTCTGTGTACGCGTCACGCTGTATGCGAGTCTTGCGTGAGCACGCGCCGTTGCACTGTGCTCTCGTCATGGTGCGCCGTTGGATGCAAGTTCATGACAGTACTCGTGTGATTTACATGTATTCTCATGTGAGTTGTGTAGAAAGTCTGGATGCACATTGTTATAACTTTCCATAATTGTCTGACAGTGCTTGGCGAAATTAGTAAGGTGAGAAACAAGGATACGTATGGCGATTGTGATATGAAAGACGTTTGCGTTGTTGGAAATAGACAAGTGCCAAGTTGTTCGTTGCACAACAATGAAGTCTGGCATGACTGGATGCAGATTAGTAAGGTGTGAAACAGTTGCATGCATAAGGCCATGGTTTACAGTCATTTGGAATGTGTAGAAATAGTTGTGAGCTAATAGTTACGAATCGATTCGTAAGGTGGAAATCGAACAGTATGGTCGGGCCACAAGAGGACCGCGCTTGGTCGCGCATAGTAGAGTATGGTTTACTGGGAGTCAGAGTAGAGCGATAGTGTAGCACTCGAAGTGTATAAGTATCGCAGGAAAACGGCTTCAAAGTAAACCTCGGCACCAACTCCTTCACTCACACACATCAACCTGCCCTCCTTCTTTCCCTTGCCCCTCCGAACCTACCATTAAAGATATCCGCAGGCATCGAAATGGTCGGACAATGCGACAAATACACAATGTTTCTCTTAATAGCATCTCGTACGTAGTGGTATTTTACATCAACATGTTTGTTGCGACGGTTGATCGATTCATTCTGTGCAAACGAAATCGTCCCTGCATTGTCACACCCCATCATGATCGTGGGATCAGAATCAAGTCCGAGGACATCAGCAACCACTTGACGCAACCAGGTCGCCTCCTTACACGCTTCACATAGTGCAATGTACTCAGCTTCACACGTCGAAGTCGCAACCACAGTCTGTTTCCGGGAACTCCAACTGATAGCTCCACCACAGAACTTGAAAACATATCCGCTGGTCGACTTGCGAGAGTCTGAACAACCGGCCCAGTCAGCATCACTGAAACCGAGCAACTCCGGCGATTTGGATTTATTGTCAAACACGATTCCTAAGTTTCGAGTCCCTTGCACGTATCGCATTACTCGTTTTACACCTGCCCAGTGTGACTCACATGGGTTGGCAGAATGTTGGGAAAGCTTTCCAATGGCGTATGCCAAGTCTGGACGAGTGCCAACCATCAAGTACATAAGGCAACCGACTGCCTCACGATACGGTGCCTTTGTTTCGGAGTCGTTTTCGATAGAATTCGTGGTTTTGCGACCTTGTTCCATTGGAGTCAGAGAAGGGTTACAAGTCGACATTTTAAAACGGTCAAGCACATTTAATGCATACTTAGTTTGAGTGAGACTCAATGTCTTGATAGTGCGATCTCTTTGAATCTCAAGACCAATGCAGACTTTTGCCTCACTAAGGTCTTTCATCTCAAACCGTTTGTTAAGCTCCCCCTTCATCCATTTGATGGCATGGATATCACTACCAGCGAGTAACAAGTCATCGACATAAAGTGCAATTAGCATGATAGTGTTACCAATGCGTTTAATGTAGAGGCACGGATCACTACGTGAAGTTTCAAATCCCAATTCACCAATTAAGAAATCATCCACTTTGGCATGCCATTGACGATGTGCTTGTTTAAGACCGTAAAGTGCTTTCAAAAGTTTGCACACGTGGTCACTTTTGCTTTTGTCAATGCACCCTTCGGGTTGCTCCATGTAGATGTCTTCATCCAAGTCGCCGTTCAAAAACGCAGTCACGACATCCATCTGATGAAGTTCAAGGTCGTAATGAGCAACTAAGGCAAGAAGTAGACGAATAGTGGTAAACTTTATGACAGGGGCATATGTCTCAGTATAGTCAAGACCCTGCACTTGCTGGAATCCACGGGCAACAAGTCTGGCTTTTGCACTTTCAACTATATTGCCATTTGCATCAGGCAGCTGCTTGACATTGAAAACCCATTGAGATGTCAAGATGTTTGACGCCTCAGATCGAGGAACAAGTTTCCAGGTCTGATTCTTAGTCTGTGATGCAAGTTCTTTGTCAATGCCGGTTTGCCAGAATGCAGCTCTAGGACCGTGGGTTGCTTGTTTGAAAGTCTTGGGACCTTCAATAGCGACATGCGCATGTGAAAGAAGAGCAGCTGCAAAGTTGCTCCTCCACCATGATCCGGGAGGTCTACTGATTCGAGACGATCTTCGTACAGCTGGAGTCGGAGTTGGAGGGGTGACATTCGGAGTTTCGACGGGAGGTGATACATCATCTTCATCATTCTCACCTACAGAGTGAGTGTCCTCGTTTTCAATAACCTCCCCTGAAATTTCATCCTCTTCCGACCCAACCTCATTAGCATTTGGGGTATCGGCTTCATTCTCATTGTCGCCACCGAGCAATACAACGCCAACGTCAGAGCTGATTGAATCTTTTTCATGTGCAGGAATGTCATGCATCCCACATGTCGATTCATCAAACTTGGCATCTCGTGAAACAACAACTTTACTCAACTCTCCGTCCCAAAGTTTGTATGCTTTACTGCATTGCGAATAACCGAGAAACATCGCTTCACGCGCTCGCAAGTCAAGCTTACGGAGCTCTAATTTCGGTAATGTATACCAACACTTTGACCCAAATACTCGCAAATGGCCAACATTTGGAGTTGACTTCATCCAAATGTGATGGGGAGTCGTGTTAACTGGCAAAGCCCTTGAAGTAACTCGATTGCGTACATATACTGCAGTGGCAAGAGCCTCTGCCCAGAATCGTTTACTGACCTGTTTATGAGAAAGCATGGAACGGACAAGATCAATCAAGGTTCGATTTAAACGTTCAGCAACACCGTTTTGTTCAGGTGTGTAGGCAGTGGTGAGCTGGTGCTGTGTACCGTTTAAATGTAAATGCGACTTGAATTCTGTCGACAAGTACTCTCCCCCTCGATCAGTGCGAAGCACCTTCACTTTGCGACCAGTGTGCGTTTGGGCAAACTGTTCATACAACTTGTATTTTGCAAAGGCCTCAGATTTATTTCGCATCGTGTACACAACAACCCAGTTCGAGTGATCATCTACAAATGTAATGAAGTATCTCGAACCACCAATGGACTGTACTTCGAGCGGACCGCAAACGTCAGAATGTACCAAGTCAAGACAGTTCTGTGCTCGAGACGATGATCGCTGTTTCGGGATTACTGATCGCGTTGCTTTGCCGAACACACACGCAGGACAAACGAGAGAGTGATTGTCAGACTTTCGATTCATTGCTCTGATCACATCGCTTTGACGAACATTGATGCCACTTACCACATTATTGTGAATCATTGATGCGATTCCTTGTACGTTAACATGGGCCATTCGTTCATGTAGCGTCTGCAAGGTAACTACATGAGCAGAGAAAGTTTCATTCATGACATCAAGTATGAATAAATCCCCAACTTGACTAGCTGTGGCAACTACAGTTGGTCCTGCAGTAACGATGCATTTGTCTTTTTCAAATGACACTTGCAAGCCCTTTGAAACGATTTGGCTAACAGACAGAAGCGAGTATCCGAAATCAGGGACATGCAAAACGTTGGACAATTTGCAAGGATGTGGACTACCATTGACGTTCAACATGAATTCTACCTCACCACGACCAGCGACATTGGCTCTAGCCTTCGTGCCCATCTCGACTGATCCAGATTGCATCTCTTCATAAGTAACGAACAAAGAGCGATCAAATGTAATGTGGGAATCCACAAGCCATGACCCTGCGTTCACTGCCTTCTTTTCGGGAGAAGAAGTCGAAAGCAGGCATGTAAAGTCGCTTTCAGCAAAGGCAGCAGTAGAAGTTTCATCTCGAGATACGAATGCACTTGGCTTCATGCCGGGGTTGCGGGACCGGAACCCGTCTGGCGGTGCTGGTCGGCGCCCATTGACATCCTTGCCCCAGCAACGTGCTGCGGTGTGTCCATGTCGATTACAGTTCGTACATCTCATATCACGTCGAATAGGCATGCGATTAATGGTAGGTCAGCGGGGCGAAGGGGATTCGAAGGACGGTTGATGAGGTGAAGTTGAAGGATTGGGTGCCGATTTACTTTGAGTCGCCAACTTCTGGCACTACTTATACACTTCTGCAATCTTCTAGAACTCTACTACCAAACACTACGACACACATACTACAAATGTATTGGCTCTAACACATGTGCCCGTCTTGCTACTCAGCCAAACTGGCGATGGCCCAACGAACAGAACAGAAAACCGCCTTACGAATTAGCACTGTCATGACGGAGAAATTAGTAAGGCAGTACAACAAAGCACAGCAAAGCACAAATTCCCTTACTATTCCAAATCCAGCGTGGCACAAATTCGTAAGGCACGTTTACAGCTCACACGTTGCCTTACGAATTCAAATCAATCCTGCAAGGACTGTTTACAGCGCACACGTTGCCTTATGAATCTGAATCTCTCGTGAGGTCCTGTCCAATGTCAATTACAACAGTGCACATTTTGCCTTACGAATTCAAAACTCGCGCAACGGTATCTTTGTGTCCTGCTGTACCCGTGCTGCACTCCATGGACGGTGTAAACCTTTGGCACGTGCCAGGCACCCGCCACCAAGGTTCTATACTTTGTCTGTAAGACTGCAGGCGTACTGTACGCGTCCGACAGTGTAATGAGAACATGTGTCCAGGTCATACACGTGTCGGGCGGAGAAAATGAAACATGCTCAGATTGTACTGTACAGTGCAACCGTGTACATATTTCACACGTGTACACGTCGAAACCCAAACGTGCTCCTGAAGAACTGTAGAGTGCAACCGTGTACAGAAATCACACGTGTACACGTTGAAAATCAAACTTGCTCAGCTCGTCACGCAGAGTGTTTTTGCTTTTACACGTGTCATACCTGTCGTCGTTTGTCATGCATATCAGCATGTGGTCGTAGAATTACAACACTCCCCCTCGATCACATGCTTTTATCAGAAGTAGCTACTGCAAGCCCTAGAAGTTCTACAAACTTCTGGAATAGAACTCGCCCAAGTGCTTTCGTCAGGATATCTGCAGGCATGGAAGTGGTCGGGCAATGCGACAAAGAAATGACGTTTCTCTTAATTGCATCTCGTACATAGTGGTATTTCACATCAACATGTTTGTTACGACGGTTGACCGATTCATTCTGTGCATACGAAATAGTCCCTGCATTGTCACACCCCATCACAATCGTGGGATCAGAATCAAGTCCAAGAACATCAGCAACCACTTGACGCAACCAAGTTGCCTCCTTACACGCTTCGCATAGTGCAATGTACTCAGCTTCACACGTCGAAGTTGCAACCACAGTCTGTTTCCGGGAACTCCAACTGATCGCTCCACCGCAGAACTTGAAAACATATCCGCTGGTCGACTTGCGAGAGTCTGAACAACCGGCCCAGTCAGCATCACTGAAGCCGAACAACTCCGGCGATTTAGATTTATTGTCAAACACGATTCCTAAGTTTCGAGTCCCTTGCACGTATCGCATTACCCGTTTCACACCTGCCCAGTGTGACTCACATGGGTTGGCAGAATGTTGAGAAAGCTTTCCAATCGCATATGCCAAGTCTGGACGAGTGCCAACCATCAAGTACATCAGGGATCCCACTGCCTCACGATACGGCCCATTTGTTTCGGAGTCGTTTTCGGTTGAAATCGTGGTTGTGTGACCTTGTTCCATTGGAGTCAGAGAGGGGTTACACGTTGACATTCCAAAACGCTAAAGCACTTTTGATGCATACTTAGTTTGAGTGAGACTCAACGTCTTGGCGCTGCGATCCCTTTGAATTTCAAGACCAATGCAGACTTTTGCTTCACCAAGGTCTTTCATCTCAAACCGTTTATTAAGCTCCCCCTTCATCCATTTGATGGCATCGATATCACTACCGGCGAGTAACAAGTCATCGACATAAAGTGCAATCAGCATGATAGTGTTACGGATGCGTTTAATGTAGAGACAAGGATCACTACGCGAAGTCTCGAATCCCAATTCACCAATTAAGAAATCATCCACTTTGGCATGCCATTGACGATGTGCTTGTTTAAGACCGTAAAGTGCTTTCAAAAGTTTGCACACGTGGTCACTTTTGCTTTTGTCAATGCACCCTTCGGGTTGCTCCATGTAGATGTCTTCATCCAAGTCGCCGTTCAAAAACGCAGTTACGACATCCATCTGATGAAGTTCGAGGTCATAATGAGCAACTAAGGCAAGAAGTAGACGAATAGTGGTAAACTTTATGACGGGGGCATATGTCTCAGTATAGTCAAGACCTTGCACTTGCTGGAATCCACGAGCAACCAGTCTGGCTTTTGCACTTTCAACTATATTGCCATTTGCATCAGGCAGTTGCTTGACATTGAAAAGCCATCGAGATGTCAAGATGTTTGACGCCTCAGATCGAGGAACAAGTTTCCAAGTCCGATTCTTGGTCTGCGAGGCAAGTTCTTTGTCAATGCCGGTCTGCCAAAATGCAGCTCTAGGACCGTTGGTTGCCTGTTTGAAAGTGTTGGGACCTTCAATAGCGACATGCGCATGTGAAAGAAGAGCAGCTGCAAAGTTGCTCCTCCACCATGATCCGGGAGGTCTGCTGACTCGAGACGATCTTCGCACAGCTGGAGTAGGAGTTGGAGGAGTGACATTCGGAGTTTCGACGGCAGTTGGTACATCATCTTCATCTTCATCATTCTCACTTACAGAATGAGAGCCATCGTTTTCAAGAACCTCCTCCGAAACTTCATCCTCTTCAGAACCGACCTCATCCGTATTTGGGGTATCAGCTGTATTCCCATTGTCGCCATCGAGCAGTACAACGTCAACATCAGAGTTGATTGAATCACTTTCGTGTGCAGGAATGTCATGCATACCACATGTCGATTCATCAAACTTGACATCCCGTGACACAACAATTTTATTCAACCCTCCGTCCCAAAGTTTGTATGCCTTACTGCATTGCGAGTACCCAAGAAACATCGCTTCACGCGCTCGCAAGTCCAGCTTACGGAGCTCTAATTTCGGTAATGTATACCAACACTTTGACCCAAATACTCGCAAATGGCCAACATTTGGAGTAGAATTCATCCAAATGTGGTGCGGAGTTGTATTAACGGGCAAAGCGCGTGAAGTAACTCGATTACGTACATATACCGAAGTGGCAAGAGCCTCGGCCCAGAATCGCTTACTGACCTGTTTATGAGAAAGCATTGAGCGGACAAGGTCAATCAAAGTTCGATTTAAACGTTCAGCAACACCGTTTTGTTCAGGAGTGTACGCCGTTGTGAGGTGGTGCTGCGTACTGTTTAAATCTAAATGCGACTTGAATTCCGTCGACAAGTACTCTCCCCCTCGATCAGTGCGAAGCACCTTTACTTTGCGACCAGTGTGGGTTTGGGCCAACTTTTCATACAACTTGTATTTTGCAAACGCCTCAGATTTATTTCGCATCGTGTACACAACTACCCAGTTCGAGTGATCATCTACAAATGTAATGAAGTATCTCGAACCACCAATGGACTGTACTTCTAGCGGACCGCAAACGTCAGAATGTACCAAGTCAAGACAGTTCTGTGCTCGAGACGATGATCGCTGTTTTGGGATTACTGATCGCGTTGCTTTGCCAAACACACACGCAGGACAAATGGGAGAGTGATTGTCAGACTTCGGATTCATTGCACTGATGACATCGCTTTGACGAACGCTGATGCCACTTACCACATTATTGTGAATCATTGATGCGATTCCTTGTATATTAACATGGGCCATGCGTTCATGTAGCGTCTGCAGGGTAACTACGTGAGCAGAAAAGGTTTCATTCATGACGTCAAGTATGTACAAATCCCCAACTTGACTCGCTGTAGCAACTACAGTTGATCCTGCAGTAACGCGGCATTTCTCATTTTCAAATGACACTTGCAAACCCTTTGAAACCATTTGGCTAACAGACAGTAGCGAGTATCCGAAATCAGGGACATGCAAAACGTTTGACAATTTGCAAGGATGGGGACTACCGTTGACGTTCAACATGAATTCTACCTCGCCGCGACCAGCGACATTAGCTCTAGCCTTCGTGCCCATCTCGACTGATCCAGATTGCATCTGTTCATACGTAACGAACAAAGAGCGATCAAACGTAATGTGAGCGCTGCAACCGGAATCGACAAGCCATGACCTTGCGTTTGCAGCCCTCTTTTCTGGAGTGGAAGTCGAAAGCAAGCAAGTAAAGTCACTCTCCGCAAAGGCAGCAGTAGAATTGTCATCTCGAGAAACGAATGCACTTGGCTTTAAGCCAGTGTTGCGTGACCGAAACCCATCTGGCGGTGCAGGTCGGCGCCCATTCACGTCCTTGCCCCAGCAACGCGCTGCAGTATGCCCATGTCTATTGCAATTCGTACATTTCATATCGCGTCGAATAGGCATACGATTGACAAGTGCAGGTGCATGTGGTGATGAAGCAGAAGCGGTCTTCATGCTTTCTCGTTGCTCTTCTTGCAGCAGACGACTCTTCACAAACTCGAGTCCAAACACTTTATCTTCATTGCCAAGTGCGTCAAGAGCAACAATCAGGTTATCGAATCGTGAAGGCAAGCCATTCAACACAGCCATTGCAATTTCTTTATCGTCAATCTCAACACTCATTGACTGCAATCTGGCAGCAAGTTGCTTCACACGATTGATGAACACGAGCACTTTCTCGGATGGGAGCATGGATACAGTGTAAAAGTCGCGACGCGCGGCAAGTTTGTTGAGCAAAGTATGACGCTCGAACACATTCAGAATTGCTTCCCATGTCTCTTTCGCACTGCTACACCCTCGCACATGTTGCAAGTAGTCATCAGAAAGCGTGAGTCCGATGACTGCCTTTGCTTTTGCGTCACCACGGATCCATTTTCTCCGGTCATCTGAGGTCGCATTCTCCGGGATATCATCAAAAACGTATTGATCGACATCTCGGAGAGCAAGCAGTAGCTGGATTTTCTGCTTCCAGATGTAAAAGTTAGATGCGGTCAGCTTCTCGATTCTGACCGATCCAGAGCTTTGGTCATCCATTTCGCCGAATGGATGTACCCTTCGAGTATACAAGGTCTTCTGTTCCGGGATCCCAAGCCGTTAACCGATAGTCAACACAATGGCAAGCCCACCCGTATAAGAAGTTTGTAGCGATTACTCGGAAACGTTCTTGGTGCTTGTTCCCGGCGGAGTGGAACAAGCGTATTCTTCTTAAAAATGCCTTAGGGCGCTACCCCTATATGTCGGCCAGTGCGGGTCTTTCGACTGTGAACTAAATCAAACGTGCCACGAGTAAGCACAACACTTTGCCTGTAGACGAACCAGGACTTTTGGTCACTACCGCGAACGGTCCCTGCAACCGAAATCGGCTTGTCCAAACTTGATACGGTACTACCCCAATGAGGTTTCCCACACAAGAATGAAACTGCCTTCGTCGTACTCGTGTGATTTGTTCACAATCACGCCTAGGGTCACCCTCTTCCGTGCGAACTTAATCAAGGTACGCGACCTTATACACGTATAGTGAGAGGTTCAGTGTTTAGGCACGTATTCTCTTCACCCAGGGGACCGAAGTCGTACCTATAGGGCTAATACCGAGAGCGTTACCCACACCGCCGACGCACCTCCCGAAGGCAGAGTGCGGATCGACTAGACCAGTACACTGTGATCCTCCCCGAGGATCAGTGTTTCGTCTCTCGACGATTCTTGGTCGGACCCTCGCTCAAGTCAGATTTCCAATGGCACAAGCCTTTCACCAAGAGCGAGGGTATCGGCAGCTACGACGATCACCGGCGTGATCGAAGGGCAGTCTTCTTGGATTGATATGGTACGTTGGCGACTAGGGACTACACCCACAGCTCACACAACGATTGCCAAGACCAAGCTGCAACAGACACGAAGAAGATCCACCAAGTTGAAACGACAGCAGGTAGACGGAGACGAACGACCAAGATGATAACGACAGCAAGTAGACGACGATAGAACGAAACGAACGACGGCGGCGATGAAAACGGCGGCGGAAACGACAGCAGAAACCAAAACGAGAACGACAGCGGAGACCAAAACGAGAACGACAGCAGAAACAAACACGAAAACGGCAGCAGAAACTGAGAACGAGCACTCACACAGCGGAATAATGACGTTGAACTGGGCCCATAACCTAATGGTAGGTCAGCGGGGCGAATGGGATTCGAAGGACGGTTGATGAGGTGAAGTTGAAGGATTGGGTGCCGATTTACTTTGAGTCGCCAACTTCTGGCACTACTTATACACTTCTGCAATCTTCTAGAACTCTACTACCAAACACTACGACACACATACTACAAATGTATTGGCTCTAACACATGTGCCCGTCTTGCTACTCAGCCAAACTGGCGATGGCCCAACAAACAGAACAGAAAACCGCCTTACGAATTACCACTGTCATGACGGAGAAATTAGTAAGGCAGTACAACAAAGCACAGCAAAGCACAAATTCCCTTACTATTCCAAATCCAGCGTGGCACAAATTCGTAAGGCACGTTTACAGCTCACACGTTGCCTTACGAATTCAAATCAATCCTGCAAGGACTGTTTACAGCGCACACGTTGCCTTATGAATCTGAATCTCTCGTGAGGTCCTGTCCAATGTCAATTACAACAGTGCACATTTTGCCTTACGAATTCAAAACTCGCCCAACGGTATCTTTGTGTCCTGCTGTACCCGTGCTGCACTCCATGGACGCTGTAAACCTTTGGCACGTGCCAGGCACCCGCCACCAAGGTTCTATACTTTGTCTGTAAGACTGCAGGCGTACTGTACGCGTCCGACAGTGTAATGAGAACATGTGTCCAGGTCATACACGTGTCGGGCGGAGAAAATGAAACATGCTCAGATTGTACTGTACAGTGCAACCGTGTACATATTTCACACGTGTACACGTCGAAACCCAAACGTGCTCCTGAAGAACTGTAGAGTGCAACCGTGTACAGAAATCACACGTGTACACGTTGAAAATCAAACTTGCTCAGCTCGTCACGCAGAGTGTTTTTGCTTTTACACGTGTCATACCTGTCGTCGTTTGTCATGCATATCAGCATGTGGTCGTAGAATTACAACACTCCCCCTCGATCACATGCTTTTATCAGAAGTAGCTACTGCAAGCCCTAGAAGTTCTACAAACTTCTGGAATAGAACTCGCCCAAGTGCTTTCGTCAGGATATCTGCAGGCATGGAAGTGGTCGGGCAATGCGACAAAGAAATGACGTTTCTCTTAATTGCATCTCGTACATAGTGGTATTTCACATCAACATGTTTGTTACGACGGTTGACCGATTCATTCTGTGCATACGAAATAGTCCCTGCATTGTCACACCCCATCACAATCGTGGGATCAGAATCAAGTCCAAGAACATCAGCAACCACTTGACGCAACCAAGTTGCCTCCTTACACGCTTCGCATAGTGCAATGTACTCAGCTTCACACGTCGAAGTTGCAACCACAGTCTGTTTCCGGGAACTCCAACTGATCGCTCCACCGCAGAACTTGAAAACATATCCGCTGGTCGACTTGCGAGAGTCTGAACAACCGGCCCAGTCAGCATCACTGAAGCCGAACAACTCCGGCGATTTAGATTTATTGTCAAACACGATTCCTAAGTTTCGAGTCCCTTGCACGTATCGCATTACCCGTTTCACACCTGCCCAGTGTGACTCACATGGGTTGGCAGAATGTTGAGAAAGCTTTCCAATCGCATATGCCAAGTCTGGACGAGTGCCAACCATCAAGTACATCAGGGATCCCACTGCCTCACGATACGGTACATTTGTTTCGGAATCGTTTTTGGTTGAAATCGTGGTTGTGTGACCTTGTTCCATTGGAGTCAGAGAGGGGTTACACGTTGACATTCGAAAACGCTCAAGCACTTTTGATGCATACTTAGTTTGAGTGAGACTCAACGTCTTGGCGCTGCGATCCCTTTGAATTTCAAGACCAATGCAGACTTTTGCTTCACCAAGGTCTTTCATCTCAAACCGTTTATTAAGCTCCCCCTTCATCCATTTGATGGCATCGATATCACTACCGGCGAGTAACAAGTCATCGACATAAAGTGCAATCAGCATGATAGTGTTACCGATGCGTTTAATGTAGAGACAAGGATCACTACGCGAAGTCTCGAATCCCAATTCACCAATTAAGAAATCATCCACTTTGGCATGCCATTGACGATGTGCTTGTTTAAGACCGTAAAGTGCTTTCAAAAGTTTGCACACGTGGTCACTTTTGCTTTTGTCAATGCACCCTTCGGGTTGCTCCATGTAGATGTCTTCAGAAGTGTATAAGTAGTGCCAGAAGTTGGCGACTCAAAGTAAATCGGCACCCAATCCTTCAACTTCACCTCATCAAGAAGTAGACGAATCGTGGTAAACTTTATGACGGGGGCATATGTCTCAGTATAGTCAAGACCTTGCACTTGCTGGAATCCACGAGCAACAAGTCTGGCTTTTGCACTTTCAACTATATTGCCATTTGCATCAGGCAATTGCTTGACATTGAAAACCCATCGAGATGTCAAGATGTTTGACGCCTCAGATCGAGGAACAAGTTTCCAAGTCCGATTCTTGGTCTGCGAGGCAAGTTCTTTGTCAATGCCGGTCTGCCAAAATGCAGCTCTAGGACCGTTGGTTGCCTGTTTGAAAGTGTTGGGACCTTCAATAGCGACATGCGCATGTGAAAGAAGAGCAGCTGCAAAGTTGCTCCTCCACCATGATCCGGGAGGTCTGCTGACTCGAGACGATCTTCGCACAGCTGGAGTAGGAGTTGGAGGAGTGACATTCGGAGTTTCGACGGCAGTTGGTACATCATCTTCATCTTCATCATTCTCACTTACAGAATGAGAGCCATCGTTTTCAAGAACCTCCTCCGAAACTTCATCCTCTTCAGAACCGACCTCATCCATATTTGGGGTATCAGCTGTATTCCCATTGTCGCCATCGAGCAGTACAACGTCAACATCAGAGTTGATTGAATCACTTTCGTGTGCAGGAATGTCATGCATACCACATGTCGATTCATCAAACTTGACATCCCGTGACACAACAATTTTATTCAACTCTCCGTCCCAAAGTTTGTATGCCTTACTGCATTGCGAGTACCCAAGAAACATCGCTTCACGCGCTCGCAAGTCCAGCTTACGGAGCTCTAATTTCGGTAATGTATACCAACACTTTGACCCAAATACTCGCAAATGGCCAACATTTGGAGTAGAATTCATCCAAATGTGGTGCGGAGTTGTATTAACAGGCAAAGCGCGTGAAGTAACTCGATTACGTACATATACCGAAGTGGCAAGAGCCTCGGCCCAGAATCGCTTACTGACCTGTTTATGAGAAAGCATAGAGCGGACAAGATCAATCAAAGTTCGATTTAAACGTTCAGCAACACCGTTTTGTTCAGGGGTGTACGCCGTTGTGAGTTGGTGCTGCGTACCGTTTAAATCTAAATGCGACTTGAATTCTGTCGACAAGTACTCTCCCCCTCGATCAGTGCGAAGCACCTTTACTTTGCGACCAGTGTGGGTTTGAGCCAACTTTTCATACAACTTGTATTTTGCAAACGCCTCAGATTTATTTCTCATCGTGTACACAACTACCCAGTTCGAGTGATCATCTACAAATGTAATGAAGTATCTCGAACCACCAATGGACTGTACTTCGAGCGGACCGCAAACGTCAGAATGTACCAAGTCAAGACAGTTCTGTGCTCGAGACGATGATCGCTGTTTTGGGATTACTGATCGCGTTGCTTTGCCAAACACACACGCAGGACAAATGGGAGAGTGATTGTCAGACTTCGGATTCATTGCACTGATGACATCGCTTTGACGAACGTTGATGCCACTTACCACATTATTGTGAATCATTGATGCGATTCCTTGTATATTAACATGGGCCATGCGTTCATGTAGCGTCTGCAGGGTAACTACGTGAGCAGAAAAGGTTTCATTCATGACGTCAAGTATGTACAAATCCCCAACTTGACTCGCTGTAGCAACTACAGTTGATCCTGCAGTAACGCGGCATTTCTCATTTTCAAATGACACTTGCAAACCCTTTGAAACCATTTGGCTAACAGACAGTAGCGAGTATCCGAAATCAGGGACATGCAAAACGTTTGACAATTTGCAAGGATGGGGACTACCGTTGACGTTCAACATGAATTCTACCTCGCCGCGACCAGCGACATTAGCTCTAGCCTTCGTGCCCATCTCGACTGATCCAGATTGCATCTGTTCATACGTAACGAACAAAGAGCGATCAAACGTAATGTGAGCGCTGCAACCGGAATCGACAAGCCATGACCTTGCGTTTGCAGCCCTCTTTTCTGGAGTGGAAGTCGAAAGCAAGCAAGTAAAGTCACTCTCCGCAAAGGCAGCAGTAGAATTGTCATCTCGAGAAACGAATGCACTTGGCTTTAAGCCAGTGTTGCGTGACCGAAACCCATCTGGCGGTGCAGGTCGGCGCCCATTCACGTCCTTGCCCCAGCAACGCGCTGCAGTATGCCCATGTCTATTGCAATTCGTACATTTCATATCGCGTCGAATAGGCATACGATTGACAAGTGCAGGTGCATGTGGTGATGAAGCAGAAGCGGTCTTCATGCTTTCTCGTTGCTCTTCTTGCAGCAGACGACTCTTCACAAACTCGAGTCCAAACACTTTATCTTCATTGCCAAGTGCGTCAAGAGCAACAATCAGGTTATCGAATCGTGAAGGCAAGCCATTCAACACAGCCATTGCAATTTCTTTATCGTCAATCTCAACACTCATTGACTGCAATCTGGCAGCAAGTTGCTTCACACGATTGATGAACACGAGCACTTTCTCGGATGGGAGCATGGATACAGTGTAAAAGTCGCGACGCGCGGCAAGTTTGTTGAGCAAAGTATGACGCTCGAACACATTCAGAATTGCTTCCCATGTCTCTTTCGCACTGCTACACCCTCGCACATGTTGCAAGTAGTCATCAGAAAGCGTGAGTCCGATGACTGCCTTTGCTTTTGCGTCACCACGGATCCATTTTCTCCGGTCATCTGACGTCGCATTCTCCGGGATATCATCAAAAACGTATTGATCGACATCTCGGAGAGCAAGCAGTAGCTGGATTTTCTGCTTCCAGATGTAAAAGTTAGATGCGGTCAGCTTCTCGATTCTGACCGATCCAGAGCTTTGGTCATCCATTTCGCCGAATGGATGTACCCTTCGAGTATACAAGGTCTTCTGTTCCGGGATCCCAAGCCGTTAACCGATAGTCAACACAATGGCAAGCCCACCCGTATAGGAAGTTTGTAGCGATTACTCGGAAACGTTCTTGGTGCTTGTTCCCGGCGGAGTGGAACAAGCGTATTCTTCTTAAAAATGCCTTAGGGCGCTACCCCTGTGTGTCGGCCAGTGCGGGTCTTTCGACTGTGAACTAAATCAAACGTGCCACGAGTAAGCACAACACTTTGCCTGTAGACGAACCAGGACTTTTGGTCACTACCGCGAACGGTCCCTGCAACCGAAATCGGCTTGTCCAAACTTGATACGGTACTACCCCAATGAGGTTTCCCACACAAGAATGAAACTGCCTTCGTCGTACTCGTGTGATTTGTTCACAATCACGCCTAGGGTCACCCTCTTCCGTGCGAACTTAATCAAGGTACGCGACCTTATACACGTATAGTGAGAGGTTCAGTGTTTAGGCACGTATTCTCTTCACCCAGGGGACCGAAGTCGTACCTATAGGGCTAATACCGAGAGCGTTACCCACACCGCCGACGCACCTCCCGAAGGCAGAGTGCGGATCGACTAGACCAGTACACTGTGATCCTCCCCGAGGATCAGTGTTTCGTCTCTCGACGATTCTTGGTCGGACCCTCGCTCAAGTCAGATTTCCAATGGCACAAGCCTTTCACCAAGAGCGAGGGTATCGGCAGCTACGACGATCACCGGCGTGATCGAAGGGCAGTCTTCTTGGATTGATATGGTACGTTGGCGACTAGGGACTACACCCACAGCTCACACAACGATTGCCAAGACCAAGCTGCAACAGACACGAAGAAGATCCACCAAGTTGAAACGACAGCAGGTAGACGGAGACGAACGACCAAGATGATAACGACAGTAGACGACGATAGAACGAAACGAACGACGGCGGCGATGAAAACGGCGGCGGAAACGACAGCAGAAACCAAAACGAGAACGACAGCGGAGACCAAAACGAGAACGACAGCAGAAACAAACACGAAAACGGCAGCAGAAACTGAGAACGAGCACTCACACAGCGGAATAATAACGTTGAACTGGGCCCATAACCTAATGGTAGGTCAGCGGGGCGAAGGGGATTCGAAGGACGGTTGATGAGGTGAAGTTGAAGGATTGGGTGCCGATTTACTTTGAGTCGCCAACTTCTGGCACTACTTATACACTTCTGCAATCTTCTAGAACTCTACTACCAAACACTACGACACACATACTACAAATGTATTGGCTCTAACACATGTGCCCGTCTTGCTACTCAGCCAAACTGGCGATGGCCCAACGAACAGAACAGAAAACCGCCTTACGAATTAGCACTGTCATGACGGAGAAATTAGTAAGGCAGTACAACAAAGCACAGCAAAGCTCAAATTCCCTTACTATTCCAAATCCAGCGTGGCACAAATTCGTAAGGCACGTTTACAGCTCACACGTTGCCTTACGAATTCAAATCAATCCTGCAAGGACTGTTTACAGCGCACACGTTGCCTTATGAATCTGAATCTCTCGTGAGGTCCTGTCCAATGTCAATTACAACAGTGCACATTTTGCCTTACGAATTCAAAACTCGCCCAACGGTATCTTTGTGTCCTGCTGTACCCGTGCTGCACTCCATGGACGCTGTAAACCTTTGGCACGTGCCAGGCACCCGCCACCAAGGTTCTATACTTTGTCTGTAAGACTGCAGGCGTACTGTACGCGTCCGACAGTGTAATGAGAACATGTGTCCAGGTCATACACGTGTCGGGCGGAGAAAATGAAACATGCTCAGATTGTACTGTACAGTGCAACCGTGTACATATTTCACACGTGTACACGTCGAAACCCAAACGTGCTCCTGAAGAACTGTAGAGTGCAACCGTGTACAGAAATCACACGTGTACACGTTGAAAATCAAACTTGCTCAGCTCGTCACGCAGAGTGTTTTTGCTTTTACACGTGTCATACCTGTCGTCGTTTGTCATGCATATCAGCATGTGGTCGTAGAATTACAACACTCCCCCTCGATCACATGCTTTTATCAGAAGTAGCTACTGCAAGCCCTAGAAGTTCTACAAACTTCTGGAATAGAACTCGCCCAAGTGCTTTCGTCAGGATATCTGCAGGCATGGAAGTGGTCGGGCAATGCGACAAAGAAATGACGTTTCTCTTAATTGCATCTCGTACATAGTGGTATTTCACATCAACATGTTTGTTACGACGGTTGACCGATTCATTCTGTGCATACGAAATAGTCCCTGCATTGTCACACCCCATCACAATCGTGGGATCAGAATCAAGTCCAAGAACATCAGCAACCACTTGACGCAACCAAGTTGCCTCCTTACACGCTTCGCATAGTGCAATGTACTCAGCTTCACACGTCGAAGTTGCAACCACAGTCTGTTTCCGGGAACTCCAACTGATCGCTCCACCGCAGAACTTGAAAACATATCCGCTGGTCGACTTGCGAGAGTCTGAACAACCGGCCCAGTCAGCATCACTGAAGCCGAACAACTCCGGCGATTTAGATTTATTGTCAAACACGATTCCTAAGTTTCGAGTCCCTTGCACGTATCGCATTACCCGTTTCACACCTGCCCAGTGTGACTCACATGGGTTGGCAGAATGTTGAGAAAGCTTTCCAATCGCATATGCCAAGTCTGGACGAGTGCCAACCATCAAGTACATCAGGGATCCCACTGCCTCACGATACGGCCCATTTGTTTCGGAGTCGTTTTCGGTTGAAATCGTGGTTGTGTGACCTTGTTCCATTGGAGTCAGAGAGGGGTTACACGTTGACATTCCAAAACGCTCAAGCACTTTTGATGCATACTTAGTTTGAGTGAGACTCAACGTCTTGGCGCTGCGATCCCTTTGAATTTCAAGACCAATGCAGACTTTTGCTTCACCAAGGTCTTTCATCTCAAACCGTTTATTAAGCTCCCCCTTCATCCATTTGATGGCATCGATATCACTACCGGCGAGTAACAAGTCATCGACATAAAGTGCAATCAGCATGATAGTGTTACGGATGCGTTTAATGTAGAGACAAGGATCACTACGCGAAGTCTCGAATCCCAATTCACCAATTAAGAAATCATCCACTTTGGCATGCCATTGACGATGTGCTTGTTTAAGACCGTAAAGTGCTTTCAAAAGTTTGCACACGTGGTCACTTTTGCTTTTGTCAATGCACCCTTCGGGTTGCTCCATGTAGATGTCTTCATCCAAGTCGCCGTTCAAAAACGCAGTCACGACATCCATCTGATGAAGTTCGAGGTCGTAATGAGCAACTAAGGCAAGAAGTAGACGAATCGTGGTAAACTTTATGACGGGGGCATATGTCTCAGTATAGTCAAGACCTTGCACTTGCTGGAATCCACGAGCAACAAGTCTGGCTTTTGCACTTTCAACTATATTGCCATTTGCATCAGGCAGTTGCTTGACATTGAAAACCCATCGAGATGTCAAGATGTTTGACGCCTCAGATCGAGGAACAAGTTTCCAAGTCCGATTCTTGGTCTGCGAGGCAAGTTCTTTGTCAATGCCGGTCTGCCAAAATGCAGCTCTAGGACCGTTGGTTGCCTGTTTGAAAGTGTTGGGACCTTCAATAGCGACATGCGCATGTGAAAGAAGAGCAGCTGCAAAGTTGCTCCTCCACCATGATCCGGGAGGTCTGCTGACTCGAGACGATCTTCGCACAGCTGGAGTAGGAGTTGGAGGAGTGACATTCGGAGTTTCGACGGCAGTTGGTACATCATCTTCATCTTCATCATTCTCACTTACAGAATGAGAGCCATCGTTTTCAAGAACCTCCTCCGAAACTTCATCCTCTTCAGAACCGACCTCATCCATATTTGGGGTATCAGCTGTATTCCCATTGTC
Source organism: Chondrus crispus (assembly GCF_000350225.1). NCBI lineage: Eukaryota > Rhodophyta > Florideophyceae > Gigartinales > Gigartinaceae > Chondrus > Chondrus crispus. Next base: position 420,688 of record NW_005178983.1, read on the forward strand.
GCCATCGAGCAGTACAACGTCAACATCAGAGTTGATTGAATCACTTTCCCCTAGAAGAAAAAAATTAAATTTTTTGAGTGTACCTACAGTGCAGTTTGAGATTTTTAGCATATTTGAGTGCACTGTGAACGCGAATTGTTGCCGCTGTTGGCCACACAACTTCCTATTGGTGGCACTTGGAGTGCACCCAGAGCGCGGCATGAGTGTATGATAGTCCTGCACTCATACTGCACTCCGAAATTGCTATGTAACCTGGAGTGCGAGGTGAGTGCACTGTGCATTGCATGCTGCATCGCATTTCGTAGTGCACTCACTCTGCACGCAACTTGCGTCCAAGTCCATAGTTTAGATGGAGGTTGGAGGCGAGGGGGTGGAATTTGGAGCTCGGCAGTCAACTTGGTATTGGTTGAGACGAGAAGATGGTGGGCAAGTCACGTGCAGCAAAGCAATACCACTTTGCTGCTTGCGCTTCTTGCGCTGGTTGACGGGTTGCGTAGAGGGCCAGAGGTCAGAGGAAGCGATGCGCTTCAAGTGCGTAAACTGACTCGTAAACTAACATTGACAGGGCCCCTTCCCCGGGCAGTTGACGGAAGCTGTGCCAAGGCGGTGGCAGATTTGATGAAGTGAGAAGTATCCGATTCTGACTTTCAAGTAACCTATGCGCAACGTGGTCGTCGACGACAGAGAAGACAGCGCGAGCTCGAGCCTCGCATCAACCTGGTCTTCCGCCTTGTTGCTGACGCCAATCTTTACGCGCGCATGCAATAACTACCGTAAATAAGCTTCCCTACGTATTTCCGGCACGCAACACTTCCGAGCGAATCGCTAAAAGTACTCCCGCGACATCGCACACACCGATCCACCCCACCTCCACTCAGTCATGTGATTCCATTGGATTCACTACGACGGCACTGAAGAAAGCGAATGGCAGTCTGTTGGACACCCTTGAGCTGCCTCCTTCTGTTGCGATTGGACAAGATGGGAATATCTACCTTGGTACTCTGGGTGGCACCGTCCAATTGGTGGAGTACGACGTGGATACTCTTAAGATGACATCACAATGTCACTCTAAAGCATTGAAAGATGCTAAGTACACAAAAAACAGTATTCCTGCTGCCCGGGATATTCTCGCCATAACATTCGATCCGCGTGACAAGGAGATGAAACCATACGCATCGACAAGTACGATATTCTGGAATGAGCGGGAACGTGTAGATCGGAGCATCAAGGACATATGTTCGAATGAAGCCGTTGGCCGTTTGAAGCCGGGCACTGATCCAACAGACTCAGGCGTCTGCTTGGTGTACGACAAGCGAATCGTCAGTGGCATTCCTGTCTCCAATCATGACCACTCAGTGAACGGATTAGTGTTTAGCCAGGACGGCGATTTTCTGATTACCGTTGGCGGAAACACGAACATGGGTTTCCCGGGTTACAAGCTTGGCGGATACTGAGAATCGGAGTACTCTGCTGCCGTTTTCATAGCTCGACTGTCGAAGCCCAGTTTTGATGGGGAGATAAAATATCGGTTCCCTACCGAACCGCGCAAGCCGAAGATGATTTCTGGAGATGTGGATTTGCACGTGACTGGGTGGCGGAATTCGTTCTCAATCACCATGACAGGGAAACTGCAAATTTACGCAACGGAAAATGGACCGGTTTGTGGCTTTGGAGACCTCGCTGCCGGGCTCCCCGCCGCCCACTTCGACGCCCTGCTCCCCCTCCTCCGCGCGTACGCGCGTGGCCGCCGCGGCCGCGCCGCCCGCGTCATCCACGGCGACCCCGTCCCCATCAACGTCCTCGCCCGCGTGCACGGCGGCATCGCCCTCATCGACATGCGCGGCGCACAGAGAGATGCCCTCACGCTCGCGGGAGACGCCGTGTACGACGTCGCAAAAGTCGCGCAGAGCGTCAGAATCAAAAAGGTGGTGAAAACCCATTCGTGTTTTCGGTCACAGTTTTGGGTCCGTCTGGACAGGAAAAAGGTAGCGATGTAGCAAAATACTTCCTTCATCCATCTACAAAAACATACTTTTGATGTGTTTTATGACGCATGTATGATGTACATCGTGGATGTAGTGAAAGAGAAACCCCGGCCGAAGACGGTAATGTTTCAACCATATGATTGTCATTCTTAATGATAACGACCAAGTATCTCTGCCCACAGGCACCAAAACGGTCGCCGGCGTTCGTCCGTCAGGTGCTCTCAGTGATTATACTTCTCGCCTCATGTCATCGAGGCCGTTCCAGGATATGAGAGGTATGGCCAAAAGCTTCTCCAAGCTCTTCCCAGAGGAGATCCAGGAAGTCGCAGCGCAGTTTGACGAATATACGAGGGGCATCATGGCGCAGGGAGGTACGCTTTTCGAGGAGCTTGGTTTTTATTATGTTGGTCCCATTGATGGACACAAACTTGATACCCTTGTTCCCGTACTCGAGAACGTCCGCGACATGCCTGGCAACAAACCCGTCTTGATCCATGTCAAGACTGAAAAGGGCAAGGGATACCCCCCCGCGGAGGCTTCCCTAGACAAATACCACGGTGTCGCCCGTTTTGACGTCGGCACCAGGAAGCAGCATAAGAGTGTCTCCCAGACCCCCAGCTATACCTCCGTCTTTTCAAAAGCATTGATCGCTGAGGCCGAACATGATCGCAAGGTTGTCGCCATTACAGCGGCCATGCCCGGAGGCACTGGTTTAAATATTTTCGGGGAACGTTTTCTGAAGCGGTGCCACGATGTCGGCATTGCTGAGCAACCCGCAGTGACGATGGCTGGAGGCATGGCATGCGAGGGATACAAGCCGTTCTGTTGCATCTACTCAACCTTCCTGCAACGAGGTTACGATCAACTCATTCACGACGTTTCCATTCAAAAGTTGCCTGTACGATTCATTCTGGACCGCGCGGGACTCGTCGGAAACGACGGACCAACGCATCATGGCTCATTTGATCTTGCGTACATTGGTTGCATTCCTAACATGATAATCATGGCCCCCAGCGATGAGTGTGAGCTACAAAATATGGTCGCCACATCATTGGCAATTAACGATAGCCCCTCTGTCGTGCGCTACCCTCGTGGAGTTGGGGTGGGTCTTGACGTTATTAATCAGAAGCTTGGTGGCAAGTATGATGTGATGCCAGAAGGAGGTCATGCGATTGCGATTGGCAAGGGTCGCATCATTCGCAACAAAGCTCCAAGCCCGAAGGAGGGTTCAGTCGCAATTCTCAGTCTAGGAACCAGGCTCTTGGAGAGCGTGAAAGCAGCCGAAGCTTTGGAGGCGAACACCATCCCTGTCACGGTCAAGGGTAGCGAGGGGTCGGGGGCATGCGACTGTCTCTCTGTCGAAGCGAGGTGAGAGCGGAGGGGTGGGTATGGGGGGCCAGGGATGATAGTGAAGTAGAGCGGATTGTGGAAACGTCTGCTGAGAGCGTTGAGGAGGCCGAGGTTCGGAGGGCAGGCAGCGGGCGGGGGCGGAAGGCAAGTGGAGGAATTGAGACATGAACTCAAACGGTGATAGAACAAGAGGGCGGGAGTGACTTGGTGGATTGGACGGCCAACAAAAACGGAAGTCCTAATCGGCGGAGAACATCGCAGGGGTAGGAGGAGAGAGCAACGAGTTAGTAGGCGACGGGGGGCTTTAGGGATTCCCCAGGATTCCATTGATGGCTGTTGCCATTTTTAAAAACAACCAATTATTTTGAGCTTTTTAAATATTGCACATTGTCCAATTGCAGAGCGCTTTCATGACTCCGTGGGAGGCCATGAATATGATAAGAATCATTCCCGAACCGCAACACGCTTTTGGCATCACATTCGCTCACAGCCATTATCATCGTGCACATGATATGCGAGGCTCGGTAAAGAAACCGTCGGTGTCACAGCCGCAGCTGGGCGATCATGTTGCACAATTCGCAAATACGAGTGCAGTAAAATTGTCTGAGTGCTGAGCTATTCTGATCAGCACTTGGATCCGTGCGGCTCACAATCATTGTGTACATCCAGTCTAAATATTGGTACGTCACCAGCTCGCAATTCATTTGACAGTCCTTCTAGCCATATATTGGCAGTGTTCTTCAGCGTTTCGGTCTACTTGACGTGAATTTAATCTCCTGGACTAGTTCTTCAGAAGAGACCGAGAACGGTATGCGTTTCAAGAATCAGTATGCATATCCGTCTCACTTACATTGCGATGTGCGCTATGGCTATTGCGCAATTCCCACTAACCAATTTTGCTTGTGGATACGGCAACGACGTGGGCTTGAGATATACACGGTATGTTCAACTGGCATATGTTTTCACGAATTCTATCTACATCACACAAGTGATCTGGATGCCATTACTCGTATCAACTATCATGTGCGTTATGCATACTGTTAGCTCCGAACTTATTGCTGCCTGACTTCACGAATCGTTTCAACATTTCATTGCTTCTTTTTTACACGAATCGTACTTGGTAGGGTGAGGCGCGTCAAAAACATCGATACGGTACGGAGCCATTCAACGCTATTCTACTTAGACACGGACACCCGGCATCTCATTTGCATATATGCTGTCATTACCCTTCAGCTCTGGCTCGTTGGATATTGGCGGCAGAAAAATGAACATGAATCTCTAATTTCAGAACTCATGCTACATTATTGCTGCGGGCTTTCCCGCGCCCATGGCCTCTTCCACGACCACGAACTCTGCCACGACTGCGCCCAAGAGTGCGTGGGGCGGTAACAACACTGGCTGTCGCATTACCATCCCGTCGCTGTACCCTCTTTTCCACTTCTATACGGCGACGCTTCAATCCGGCTCCGACCCCAGCTTGCAAGATGTCTCTGTCCTGAATAAGCTCTGACCGGCCCAGGTTTTGCGTTGCCGTATTTTCAGTACCGGTGGAGGGGATATTAGGCTCTATAATGTCGGGATCCTGTTCGGAATTGGCAGGCCCCGACACATCAGCGCTGGTACAAGGCGTGTTCGTCCGCCCTTCGGGTCTGACTCCACCACCATCGTTTGCCCGCCTAGAGGCCTTCTTGGACTTCATTCTTTGTTCTGCAAGGTTGCGAATGCCCCATAAGTTTGCTGTCTGGCGGAAGACCATAAAGTCATCCATTCGTGCGGCCTTGCGAACAACTGCCTCGCACTTTGACGACAGTACTGGATCTCTACAGGCAGCACCCCAAACATAGTCTCCGTAGTTTTCCCCGATCTTCTCGCGCATCAAAATATCGAGAGCATCTTTGGCGTCGCTGTTCAACTTCTTAGAACTCACGTGGAGCGGAAACTGAATATACTTCTGGTTTCCATCCGGTACATAGGTATTGGCCTCTTCAATTGCTTTCCGCAGACAATTGGCAACATTCGGATCTCGCTTGAAATCGGAGTCTCTTGCTGGGCTTGGCAGGGGCGGGAGTGCGGTTCGGGGTTCTAAGTCTTCAATTGTTCGTCGCAACCTCTCCACCTCTTTCAGAACAGCAGCTAAAATATCCTTCTTCACACGTTCTAAAGCTCTCTCCAGAGGGCTAAGCACGGTTGGCATGTTGATACTTGAAACAGCAAGGCCCTTTGGCTTCCATATGCTGGTGCTGTGCGGCAGGACCTCGACAAGACCTTGTGGTGATACAACCGACATAGCAATGGCAGGGGAGCGCAATGCCGCTTAAATGCATATGTCTGATTAGATCTCCGTGATTGTTTCGAGCTTGTTAGGGGAACCGAATCCCTGAGACTGTCGGTGATGCTCTCAAACTTCATGAATGGCGGATCCGGAAGTCGCACGAATCGAAAGACTCGGAAGCAGCAATTGCGGGTTTGTAAGGCAGAATCACCGTGATCTATTCGCAGTGACAGAACCTCGCATTTCCGGCCATTGGGCTTTTCTGGAGAAGAGAAGAGCCACATGACGTGAGGTCCCGCGGTTTTCCATTGTAATGAGACCAGGAGACCGCGCGTAATAATTTCTTGAACTGAAAATGAGGGGCCCCACTAATTTTTCCACAACAGATGATCTGGAGGTCGCGAGACTATCTATGAAGACAATATATTGTCCTTGCGATACTGAGTATCAGCTTTCTCGCCAAAATCACATGGTATCGCCAATGTGCACAGAAATGCCGCACACAAATGCATGCAACATGTTTGGAGAGGCCTGAAAGGCGTCCTCTGTTCTGCAGTGTGCGAGAAAATTTTTGTTCTTTGCGCTCGGGATATGAGGAAGTTCTGAATTAGTTCAGTGACAGTGGTTGGGCTGATGTGATGGATAAATTCATCTGTCTACCCGCATACGAGTGTAGATGCTATCCGCGAGGCAAGGAGGTTAGCGAGAAGACGATGCTAAACCACCGACGTGCGGCGAACAAAAAACTTGTCGAGCTGGGTGAGCAAGGGAATCTCCCTCGAGGACCTAGACTACAGAACGCCGGGAGTGTTCTTCAGGAATACACGGAAATTATCCAGAAAGCGTTGAGCGATGCAACGCCAGCCGCGCCTATCACACCAGCAAGTCACTCAAGTAGTTCACATTCGACAAAGCGTGCGGTGTTGGGATCGACTCCAAGTGAGGCAGGTGCAGACGCAATTGGACTTGATGTGAACCCAAGTGATTTAGATGTGACTGTTCCGCACCAAAATTCAATGTCAGCAGTACCCTTACAAGCTGAAAACCAGCATCCGCAGGCTGAACCAGAATTAACCCCATTACAGCCCAGCGCTGATGACGACTCGGATTTACTTGTCGCGAATCATACTCCCTTGCATGATTCCCCATATGTTGGGAACTCGGAGCGAGTAGAAGAGCGACCTAGCGAAGTTTTCACTGCAGGTGCAGCTGAGCTATCTATGGGTAGTCAAAACCCAAACTCGGTGGGAGGTTCCAATGGACATCACCCAAGCAGTTGGACTCTCGGGCTTCCTCCACAAGTCGGGTTTCACGCCGCTACAAGCGCAGTACATGAAGATGTGGTTGATGCGCTGTCAGTTGATGAGGAAGGGAACGCGATAACATTTCACTTTGATACAAGCGAAGGGGTCAGTAGTTCGGAGGCAAACACTGTCCCGGAAAGCGAAGCGGGGACAGAAATGGTTGATGGTACGGAGCAAGATCGCGGGGAATTGGGTGGTGTGATGGTGGAGGAACACAGTGCATTTTTTCTCTGGGCTGCCGATCAAAAGGGGTGGATTGAACTCTTCTTCAAACATGGGCTTACGTTCAGCGTCATGGATGACATCCTTCGTCTTATTCAATCACCTTACAGGGCATGGAAAACAGTCACCGCGAATGTGTGCCATGAATCTTATCTGGATGGATGCATAAAAGAGTACGCAGTATGCCCTGGACATATGTGCTTTGTGGATGAAGAAGATACAAGCTGCTCAGAATGTGGGAAACCTAGGCCAGAAATGGGTAGTGCTGGTTCACAGAAGTTGTCCTACATTCCACTGCTTCCTCGACTTGAAGCTATGGCATCCCAGGCTGAGCACTGCAAGCAGCTTTATAAGTATCGCGAAGCTGTTCACCCTAGACCGCAAGGGCAGATCCGAGATTTCTATGACACCGAGGCATACCGCAGACTCTGCCGAATCCATGGGGGCGAGGAGAACGTCAAGAACGACATATTCATTGCTGTATCAACGGACGGCTTTCAGGCATTTAAACGGAAGGCGTATGAGGTGTGGCCAATTATTGGGATCATTTGTAATCTCCCACCCAACCTGCGTTTCGCTGTGAAGAACGTCTTGCCACTTGCGTTTGTTCCGGGCCCGCATGAACCGACGAACCTTCAATCTTTTCTCAAACCCCTCATACGGGAGCTTGAGGATCTCAACAGGAATGAGGGGGTGCCTTTAGAGTTTTATAATGGGATAACTCGTAGAGTTCGTGTACATTTGCTTTGGTTTACGGGCGATTTGCCTGCAGTGAAGAAGTGTTCTGGAGTGAAGGGACACAATGGAAAACACCCTTGCCGGTTTTGCCTGATCGAGGGTATGTGGTCTGTGCTGCATCGACATAACTACTACCCATCGCGCTGCGCTCGTGAAGGTGGGGGGATGGAGGAACGATTCAGTCCTTCCCATCTTCCTCTGCGAACCGTGGACCAAACACTTCAGACACTGAATGAAATAGAAGGCAGCTCAGGACAGCAAAGGGCGAGCATCCAGTTGAAAAGCGGTATAACTGAAAGGGCCCTGCTGTTCGAGCTGCCAAACATACTGCCTTACAAGTCATTCCCAATCGACATAATGCATTTGTTCTACAATATTTCGAAGGACCTCTTGAAGCTTTGGTGCGGTGGGGGCTCAGAGCCATATCGCTTGAGCAAGCAATCCATTCGACGAATCGATCTGGAGCTTCGCGCATTTGGAGATGGGGTGGCGAGTGAAATTGATAGTCGGCCTAGACCGCTCAGTCTTCATAAGGATTGGAAATCGGCCGAGCTCAAATCGTTTACGGTGTCCTACAGCCTGGTTGTTCTAGATGGGATTCTACCAGAGCCGTACCTGGGTGGCTGGGCTAAGTTTGTAGAAATTGTTGAGTTGTGTTGGCGCCCCGTTCTAACCGCTGCAGATCTGGACAGGTTGGATGTTTTGGCCTTGCAATTCTATAAGCACTATGAGCGGGACTACTACCGATTCAATTTCGAGCGTGTCAACCTATGTAAGCTTGTTTTTCACCTCCCTCTTCATCTCAAAGAATGTGTGATTGAGTGCGGCCCTCCTGTTTATTACTCCCAGTATGTGATGGAAAGGTACATTGGTGATATAGTGGGGCGCCTTAATGCTAGGAAGCTGGCAAGTGTTTCGCTTCACAAAAGCGCGCTGTTCTCTGAATCGTTCAAGATTTGTTTTAAGACCCCATTCGCTGACACAAGCGCCAGGTTTTTGGATGTTGAGGAAAAGGGTGGCACGATTATGAAGGGCAAGGGGTATCGTCGGTATTTTGTTGGCGGGAATGAGGATGACGACAGATTGTATTCAATCATGAGGGGCTACATTCTAAGAAAATACGAGGGTATGACGGGCAATGAGGCCGATGAAGTTCTCCAGGACGTTGAGGCTGGAACGTACTACTCCAGAATGGAGTTCATTTGTGGATCTGGAACGCAAACTGTCGGGACGTATTTGGATCTGAAGAGCTGGTTTTCGGCAAGGAGTCGCGATCGTGCAAACTGTTTTGTAGCTTGCGAAATGGAATCAGATGATTCTGAGTCACGGATTTATTATGGACGTGTAATGAAGCTTCTCTGCTTCTCGATCGCCTGCGACTACACAAACCGATGGGGTCATTGGCAGAAGCAGTATGAGGTGGCTGTAATTGATTGGGCGTGTGGGCTGCAGGCGGGTGATTACAAGCAAGTGTACAAGAACTGTTTGACACGGGATGTATTCTCTAGGAGAACATTAGAAGATGTCTCAATCATAAGCCGGCTTATTTCAGTGGTGAATCATGAGATACCGTCAAGGGCGCAAGGGGAAGCCAGCACTGGGAGTCGGTCGACGACGCGAAGAAGCCGGAAACGAGGGTACATTCTCGACAACAATATACGGAGCGATAGGCTGCTGGATGGCGCCGGAGAGAGTATTGATGGAGTGAAGCGAAAGTTGGGAGGGCTTGTCGGTGAAGGGAGATAGTTAGAATACCATGTGCATAGTTACGTCGCATGGGGTATGCAAAACGGAATCGGTCCGTATTTCTGGAGCTGGCAGGGGACGAAGAGCGGCGCGATGGAGCAGATGAAATGAGCAGGACTCGAAAAAACAGGCTAGTGGCACGAATGGCAATGCAACAACAGCGGTAACAGGTAGAATTAAAAAGCGCTACTGCTGACATTGAAATAAATAATGTGAGTGTGACTGGATATCATAACGCCCAATGAAACACAGCAATGTGAGTGTTAATGGATGTTACGAATACGTCGCGAAACATACGGAAAACGTCCCAATAGGGCACATAAAACGGGTTACCCGGCATGTCCAGGGGGGCAAAAGTGAGCTTGCTGTGATCCTGAGTTGGGCTTGTATGGAGTGCCAGACACTCACGCGCAGCACACCCAAAATCAAGCGTAATTTCGTCAAAATTTCGGAATTGTAGATCTCACTGTAGCCTCAGGTGACAATCAAATAAAATTAATACTTTCTTTTAGGGGGAGGGCTGGCCGTTTTTTGAAAAACCGCGCTCTTTCGCCCGCGAGACAGCCGGATGTGTGACCGCCAGCATGTCCGTGCGGTCACCGGGGAGCTTCCGGCGGCGGTAGGCTCTGCCGTTCGTCCAAAACCGGTCGGTAAGTCCTGCGGTTGCCACTTTCCGCGGAGGCGCGATTTGGAAACGAAAGGAAACTGTAAAAAACGAGCAGAAACAGCGTTTTTACAGTTCAGGTTTCCAAATCCGCCTGTGCCTTCCCAAAGTCGGTTTTCCGTCTTGGGACCTCCGGACGCGGGCAGACCCGGGGAGTACAATGCCGTTAACGGGAGGGTGCTACAATTTTTTCCCACCCTTCTAGGAGGAAAAACGTAGCCCCCTTTTGGGCTTAATTAAAAGCCGGCTACCGGAGTCGCCTCCTTGCCGTCCAGGGGCCTTCCGCGCCGGGTTAATCCGGCACGGGGCAATGGTTGCGCGCGGTCGCCCGCGCGCCATGCGGTAGTGAGTAAGCTGTTATGGGCGGCCTGTAGCACGTCCCCCTCCGTGCCACCCGGGGGGCATCCCCACCAGCGACTCAGCGGGGAAATCGGCTTTTTCCGTAGTAATTTCTGCCTGTTTTTTCCTTGCGGCGGGTGGCTTCTCGGCGGTTTGACGAGCTCCGATTGAGCGGTCCCCAAAATCGGTCGTATTTGAAACCGCCGCCCGTGCTCTGAGGGCCACACACACCCACTTCCTGGCTCTGCTACCGGTTGGGTCGCGGTTTACCCCGCTCTTGAGCCGCCGACGAGGGCTCGCCTTGACAGTATTTCCGCGTCGGTACCCCCCCCCCGTTCGGTCTTGTCTCCCGTGTGCTAACCCGGGCTCGGAAGAGGGCTACAATTTTATCCACCCCGAGGGGGGTGAGACGTAGCCCGCTCGAGGGTTTCCTTGTCCATCGCCGCGTCCGGTCGCCCCGCCGGCGGGTCCATTCCATCCGCGCAGGGTCTGTCCGGTGCGGTTTTAGCGGTGGCGCGCGGTTGCCCGCGCGCGCCAGAAGCGGTCGATGAAGGGTTGCGGGAGGCCTTCGGCGGGTTCCCAGGTATCGTCCGCTGGGGTAAAACCATACCAGCGGACCATGTACTGGCCGCCGCTGCGGGCCTCCCGGTGGGCGACCAAGTGGTCCACCACGTACTCGGCTGGCGGTTCGGGTGTTCCCGCCGGCGGGTCCGTCGTCGGTGCGGCCACAGTAGGGTCGTGGGGTCCCCGCGGCATCTTGGTTACCAGATCGATGCTCACGCGGTTCGAGACCCCGTCTTGGTCGACGACCACTGTGGCCTCCGTAGCGGATCGGACCCGAAACGGGCCTTCCGTTTTCGGTAAGAGCTTGACGGAGGGTCCTCCTCCGTCGCTTGGCAGGTCTCCCCGCTCGGCGCTCGTCAACGGCCGCGGTGGACGGTCCACGTAGACAAAGTCTCCCACCGCGATGACCGGACGGAAGCGCACCTTCTTATCGAAGTCGGCTTTGTACCTCCTCTGCGCCGCGGTTAGTTTCACCCGCGTGCGCTCGAGGGCATCCCGGAGCTTCCGCAACGTCGCGCGCTTGTACTGTACCGTGGTCCGCAGGTCTTCCGTGTGGGATCCGGCGTCCTGCGGTACAGTACCGGGCAGTGCCAATCCGGACGGTGGTCGCGTCAGCACCAGGTCGAACGGGGTTGTCTCCGTTGACCGGTGGACCTGCGTGTTATACGCGAAGGTCAGGGGCTGGATGTACTCGTCCCAGTCCCTCTGATGCTCCTCGACATAGTGTCGGAGGCGCTGCACCAGGTGCGGTTGAACTGTTCGGTTTGCCCATTTGTCTGGGGGTGATAGGCCGTAGTCAGGTAGTGCCTCACCCCCAGCAAGGCGCACACCGCGTCGAAAAACTTGACGGCAAATTGTGGTCCGTTATCAGTTAGCACGTAACGAGGTGCGCAGTATACGTAGACCCAATTGTCCAGGAAGGCGTTTGCCACAACCGATGCGGTGTTTGTCCGTAACGGGATGCTGCGCGCCAGCTTCGTAAACCGGTCGGTCATGACGAGCACGTGGCGATTCCCGTGCGCCGTCTTCGGTAAAGGACCCAGCAGGTCCATAGCGACGAAATCCAGCAGCCCTGCCGCTGGGAATAGCTTGAGGTCCTTCTGATGCCGCACCAGGGTTCCCCGGGTGGCGGCGCACGAGGCGCAATTCCGTACGGTACTGAGGGCGTCGTTGGCCATATGAGGCCAATAATATTCCCGCTGGAGGGTATAATACATCCTCGTACCGCCCGGGTGTCCTGCCAGGCGGGGATGATGGGCGAAGTACAATATCTTCGCCCTGAGCCGTTTCGGTACAACTCGCTGCAGGGTCCCATCGAGGGGGGACTTGCGGACGACGAACCCGTATCGGTCAACGTCGTAGCGCGAGTCCGGATTCCCCACGGTCTCGGCGGCCGCCCTACAGAAGGGGTCTTCGGCCTGTTCCCGAAGGAACTCTTCCACCGTTACGGATGAGACGTCGCGTTCTTCGGGTATAGCCGCGAAGTCGTGCTCAGCTCTCCCCAGGTCGACGGGGGTCTCCCAGTGTACGGTACCTTGGCGGGGGTTATGCTCCTCCTCTCGCCATTGTACCGCGAAACACGGGACCTCGTCGTCGACCGGTTTGGAATTTGCGCCCTCAACTCGGAGGCGTGATACGCCATCTGCGAGTTGATGCTTGATACCCGGCCGGTACTGTTCGTCGTAGTCGTACTCGGCTAGGCGGAGACGCCAGCGCGCTAGCCGGCCGGAGCTATCCGCCAGGTCGAGGACCCATCAGAGGGCCTCATGATCCGTACGGAGGTCGAACGTGTTCCCATACAGATATGGTCGAAGCGTGAGTATACTCCAGACGACAGCGAGGCATTCCTTCTCGGTAGTTGTATAATTCTTCTCCGCGTCCGTGAGGGCGCGCTCCAATACCCGATCGGTAGGCGGTCTCCGTTCGGCTGCTCCTGTAGCAGGGCGCAGCCGACCTGGTACGCGCAAGCGTCCGTATCCAGGGTATACTTCTTTCCGTGACGGGGTAACGCGAGAATCGGTGGTGACACGAGGCGTTTCTTGAGCTCCACGAACCCCTCGTATTCCTCATCGGTGAGTACCTCGAACTCGAACGGTTGATTTTTCCCCGTCTTCCGATTTAACGGTGCGGCTATTTTTGCGAAGCCCTTCACGAACCGACGGTAGACATTGCACATCCCTAAAAAGGACCGCAATTACGTCTGGTTCTGAGGTGGTCGAGCGCGCTCGATGGCGACCACGTTGCAGCGCTCGACCTCCAGCCTACCTGGTCGAATCATGTGTCCCAGGTAGGTGACTGAAGTGTCAAAGAAAGCGCACTTTGACAACTTCAGCGACACACCCGCATCCCGCAGCAGGCGTAGAACCTCCCAGACGTGTGCGAAGTGTTCCGTTACGGTCTTGGGGTAGATGATAAGATCATCCAGGTACACCAGTGCGGTTTCCCATTTTACCCGCGACAGTGTAATGTCGACGGCCCGCTGGAATGTCGCGGGGGCATTCGTCAAACCGAACGGCATGCGGAGGAAACGGTACAACCCGCAGTGCGACGCGAACGTCGTCTTGTCGCGGTCCTCCTCGGCGATCCTATTTGCCAATACCCGCTGTTGCAATCTGGCGTGGTAAAGACAGTAGCGTCGCCGAGGGAATCGATGCACTCGTCCATCCTCGGCAACGGATAGGAATCCCGAACGGTGACTGCGTTGAGCTTTCTGTAGTCGACACAGAACCGCATGGTACCATCCTTTTTAGGGACGCATACCACGGGGCTTGCCCATTCGGCCGTGGCGGGTTCGGTTACTCCTGCCCGGAGCATGCGGTCGATCTCCGTCTTCTCTTTTTCCCGTGCGGTTGGTCCGGCGCGGTAAGGCGCCTGGTAAATCGGGCGAGCACCGGGCTTGAGCTCAATCCGGTGCTTCGTGGCCCCGATTTTTCCCAACCGGCCGGTCCACATGTCCTTGAATTCGGACAGTACCTCGAGGACCTCCGAGCGCACTTCCTCGTCCTCGGCACTGATATGAACGTCCTCCCGCCAGGAATTGCGGTCCTCCTCAGGGGCGGCGGTGTCTTCGGGTTTATCCGGTCCGTCCGCCCCGAGGGGCGCCCTTGGCAGCGTGGCTTGTTCAGCCACGTCCTTGTCCGTGCGGTTGTCGATGGATTCTCCCACGCCATTCCCTGCGGTTGAGAGGTTGGAATTAAATATCCCTCCCCCTTCCTTAGCTTCGGCCGCTTCCGCGGCCGACTCGCCAAGGGTCAAGATGTGAGTGGGCGACGGTAGGGCCAGGCCGATCACGGTATGCTTCGGAATGTGCACCGGGCGGTGCCCGAAGTTGCTGAGCATTACCGAGAACGGGTTTTCGGGGACCACGTCCATGACCCCCTGGGCCATGAGTGTCAGGTTCTTGTGCGCGGTTTTTGGGGAGTTCTGCAAAAAGCATAGACCCCCTACCGGCGTGGCGGCTCTCACGAGGGCCTGCGTCATCGGGGGGATTATCACCCCATTGAGGAGGCGGATTTTCCGTGACGGTGTCGTGGTCGGGAATGCCGCCTGCTTCCGCCCGGGGTTTTCCGACGGCGGTAGGTGTTGCACCGCACTCCTCGAGGCCATCTTGCGGTCGTGCCTCGAGGGGGTTGTCCGGACCAACGCCACGGGTGGTGCGTCGTGTAACACGACCTTCCGTTGCGGTGGCAGGATCGCCTTGACGTGGCGATCGAGAAAGGTCGTACCGAGGATACAGTCCACGGCGGGGCTCGTCACCACCAAGAACGGGATGCGCGCGATAAATTCACCGATACGGACAAACAAGGAGATCTCTCCTAGAGCTTTCATTGCGCGGTTTGACGCGTCAATGAGCGCTGGGCTCCGAACCGGTTTTATCGACGGTCGCCATGACTCGGCGACACACCGCAAATGGATGAGGTTTGGGCCGGCTCCTGAGTCGAGCACTGGCGTGATGGCGACCATCACCGCCTGCTTTTGGCCAACCGTGGCGGAAGCCTTATAATTCTGCTTCTTGAAGAAGCAGATGGCCCGGATTTCCATTCGGTTCCCCGGTTCCGCTTCCACTGGCGCAACCGGTTCGGGGGTGCCTGAGCTTCTGAGGCTGGGCACGGAGAGAGACGTCGTCGCCTCTACGCGTCCTCCCCGGCTTCCCCCGTGAGCAGCAGGTCTTCGCGGGTTTCCTCCACGGCTTGCGCCACGTGGTCTTCAGTAGGGCCGTGGTGCGGCTCTTCTATCACGTTCACGCCTGCGGGGGCCGTCGGACGCTGGTTTCGCCAAGCGGACGGCCCCTGGCGGTTGAAAGGGGATCCCGGGAGGAGGCCTTGCCGGATACATAGCTTCTGGTAGTTGGCCTCTCGTGCCTCCAGAAGCTTGGCCCGCAGGCTCACATCGGCAACTACGGGGCACTCCTCTTGTCGGTGCGTGGTGTCAAGGCAGAACCGGCACGGTGGCGGTCCGGGAAATCTCCACCCGGAGAACCGGACGCGTGGATCCTGCCCTTGCCTCCCGTACGGTCCTGTGCGCACGTCGCCAGAGTTGGCGGGTGGAACTGGGGCGCTCGCTGTCGAGGCTGCCGGCGACGGATAATAACTCGTCGGTAGCGAGCTCATCGAGGTCGGCGTGGCGGTGTGGTCCGTCACGGCCAAGATTTCTTCTGCCACGGATCCTCCAGCTGTCGGGATGTCGGATGCCGACTCAACCGACAGCACGGGCCGTGTCCTGGCGGTACGTTCGAATCTTCTGGCCGCTCCGGACGGCTCCTGGGATGCCATGGCTGACATCCCCTGCCGGCGGGAAGCCCGATTGGTTTCCCCGATCGCTTGCGCGTATCGAGCCACGGATTGGTAATCCACATCCGGGTGCGTAGCGAGGTAGTTGTGGACCTGCGCGCACGTGGCGGGAAGTAACCCCTCGACAAATAGGGACTTCAACCGCCGGTCCGAGAATACCGTACCGCATCG
The DNA here is from genome assembly GCF_000350225.1 of Chondrus crispus. Classification (NCBI taxonomy): domain Eukaryota; phylum Rhodophyta; class Florideophyceae; order Gigartinales; family Gigartinaceae; genus Chondrus; species Chondrus crispus. The sequence continues at coordinate 436,833 of NW_005178983.1, forward strand.
GAGGGCCTTGTCCCAGAGGTGGTTACTGTAGACCTCCTCCGTCATGTTTGAACTTTGACGGAAGGAGGTCACATCCCCAACCGCTTCGGAAATTACCTCGTCGGTAGCATAGGTGCGCAACAGAAATTTGACCACCTGTAGGTATGTCTGGAGCAGCTCGTGCCGCTCCACGTCAACCGCCATGGTATTTCCATTGAGACGGGACTGGAGTAGGGCGTGAGCCTGACCGGTGAGGCAGAATTGGAAGCACCACACGGCGGCTCCCTCGGTGATCCCGTTGTGGTCGCACGCCATGTTGAGGCGTGCGAGGAATCCCAATACCGCAATCGGATCTTGACCACTGAACGTGTGAGACCTCATCTGCACGTCCAGTTTCTTCCGGTAACGGTTAATGTGCCGCGCTACTGTAGAGTCGTAGCGCGAGCTACGCCGTTCCAGGCGGTAGGTCTTGTAGTTGACGGTCTTGGCAAATAGGTCATTGAGCGGCCTGATTACCGTAGGCCGTCGCTCGTCGCCCCTTGGCGCAGCCCGGCGGTGTCTGCTTGAGCGACGACGCTCCTCACCCGACTCGGTACTGTAGTCTTCCGAGTCGGACGGTTCTTGCCGGTGACGGTCTCGGCTTCTATCGGGGCGTGCCCTGTGGCCCCGCCTGTGAGAACCTTCCGAACCGGATTGGTCGTCATCGGAGGGGTATCCTCCCCCTCCGGCATCGCGGTATCGCCCGTGGCGTGCCTCGCGGCTATCGCGGTATCGCCGGCGGCGTTCCTCGCGGTTTTCATCCGTCCTGTGACGGGGGTCTTCTGCGTCGGAATACCGGGTGTATTCCGCTTCGGTTCTGCGCGTGCCGGGTGCACGTCTTGTGCTCAACCGGTACGGGTCCCGATTTTCTGTCTCGGGGAGCCCCAGGCGGTTTTCTGTCCCGCGGGGGTCACCTGCACCGGCGAGTATGGGGAGGACATTTTCTGTAGTCCTCCCTGTAGCACCGTGAACGGTTGGGAGATAGATGGCTCTACCCTCCGGGTGAGGGTCCATCGTATCAATCCCGGGTACGGCGCCGATCGGATCAGCGATATAATTGCTTGAGCCCGGAACGGTTTCATGGCGCGGCGCCGGCGGCGGTGCCGCGCCTCCCGTTTCGGTTGTAAATGTCGTGGCCAGACGAATGGCCACGGCGGAGCTAATAGCTCCCTTTAGAGCCAATGCGGTGGGAGATTCGTCCTCCTCCGCGGCGAGCGCGGCCACCACCTCGTCGCGTACGAGGGGGGCGATCTTCTCTTCCAACAGGGCGCGGAGCGCGGCGTCCGCTTGCTCCGCCACCAGCCCGGGTACCGTTCTGTCGAGGCAAACCGGGACGACCTGAGGTAATTCCTCAGCGAGGAATTCCTCCATCCAGGTTTGTAATCGGGGGAGTAACGCGTCGTACAGTACTTGTACGCGGTTTCCCCCACCAGCCGGTAGCCCGATGGTGGTGTCCGAAACGGAAGGGGTCTTCTGGCCCCTGGTAGACGGCGGGCGTAGCAGGGCTTCCGGATTGTCGGTGCGGGGGGGCGCTGTGCGCCTCTGCCACTGCGGGTACTTGCGCGCCCGGAGGCGGTATGTTCTCCGGCGGAATCCGAACGGTTCATCGTCGATGATCACTGGCGATCAACGCGGTGATTTTCGACCTCTTTCAATCCGATCGGTAATTGCTCGCGCTGGCGATCCAGTGCGTGCTCAACCTCTGTAGTTATACCCTCCACAAGAGTACCAAAATGTGGTATAACTACCTTCGTCCCGACCACTCGGAACGAAGGGGGTTAGAGGTGAGGGAGCACGCGACGCTGGGTTACCCACGCGCGGATAAAAACCGTACGAATGGACTCGAAAAGAGGGAAGGCTCACGTGGCCGGTGACGCGCAGCCGGTCGGTGGTGTTATACTCGGACGGCCGGTCACGGGTTAGAAGCCCGAGCTAAAGGAAAACCGGAACGGTGTTAGCACTTAGCCGTAAAGGGAAGTGAGGCGAGTCTACCTCCTCTCTACTGGGACAGGGCAGGTGCCCCCGGTCTTAACCCCTAAGTGGGACGCCAGGACACCTGTCCCGCTACAGTATCTGCTCCCTACTGTATACCAGCTACTGTACACAATTAATAAATTTGTGCCATTAACTACTAATTACTACTTATGACCGTACGGATTACACACGTGTAGCCGGTGGAGTATTACTGTTCTCCGCACCGGCCACCAGCTGTAAATACAACTCCTTAGGGTTGTGCTGGCGCCTACACCCGAGATCACTGTACGCCGGGGAAGCAGCGGTGGCACCGTCGCCTCCGCGCAATTGTACTACACCGTACACAGGACTCCTCGACTGCCGCAAGCCTCACGGTGCACCAATATATTGCGTGGCATTCAATATATTACGTGGCGTTTGTATCGCTTTATCTCTTCTGGCATTTAAGTTGCCCTACTTAAAGATAGTGCCCGACTCAATAAACTGGACGGGAAAGGAACTTTCACCTTCACAATCATTACCCGCGGACTGTGCAACAGTGATCACTGAGCTCTTTTTGCTCAATTTGACAACCTCGAACACCCCTATCATGGGCTCCACTGCGGGCCCATCGGCAGGCCAGAATCTCTTTGTACCCATCTCGCATCTAATACTGCGAAAAATTGGAAGTAAAGACATCCATTTCTTCTCGCGAGAACGAGAAAGCTACATTCTCAAGGTCAAGGGGGCCCAACAATCTGGTAGCACTATCCAACCCGTCTCTCTGGCCGCTTCGCTCAATCGCGACCTTCTGACTTCTCTCATCGAACAAGAGGAATTTGGAGATTCGGTCAACAAGGAGGAAGAAGCAACTGATGATGTCATACAGAAGTGGTTAGACAGCAATGGAACCGTCAGTCTCGAATCCATCACCCTAGGGAAACTCGAGACTGCCATCAAGACATCAATACGCATCAATGTGAATGACACAGACCCTGAGCTTCGCATAAAATCCTTGTTCATGGATTACCGTACTTTTCTCAGGACAAAGAAGTGGGACATCCTCATTGAGAAGAATCCCAAGCTGGCCATGAACCAGGTCTGTTCTTTATTGAAGCCCCAAGCTCTAAGAGAAAAAATTGAATCGGACTTGGCGCTCGATAAGCACGAATTACGAAAACTTTGGAAGCCATTTTACAGACATGTGATTGCAGAGGCTGTCTCTTGCGACAAGTACGTACCAGTGAAGACACCTCTGACCAAATCAAGGACTCCAGATGGCGAGAAAACCATGGACAAGAACGAACTGGACCCCAAACACAAACCGTCTGGAGGCTCGGGGCGAGCCACCCTGGGAATGCGTTGGGGTAAGGAAAAGGACAAGAAAACTCAAGAACCGCAAAAACTGATGAGTATGGAGCAGCCGTTGTGTCTGAACACTAATAAGTGTAAAAACGTCATAAGATGAAGGACTGCGACATCTCCACAGAAGCGGAAAAGGCATCATTTCTGAAGAAGTACCACGATGAAAAAGCCACCAACAGATCGTCCCTCAAGTCTATGACGTCAGCGGCCCCCCTCCCACTCAACGCGGGCCGTTTTGAAGGAAAACTGGCCGACATTGTGCCGGTCGTCGTGAATGGTGACTATGGCGCGGATCATTCAGCTTTGTCGGAAGCTCACCTCCAAATCTGCGCGGAAGCCAGTGTTTTCATCCAGATGTTGCCTCTAAATGTGCCCATTCGAATGAATCTTGCTCTTGGATCCCGGGATAGCGAGGAAGAAGTGACTTACCAAGCTAAGAAAAAAGCACGGAACTATACAGCTGCCAGTAGGACCGCTGCGGCTTCAAAACGTTGAATTCCTCGTATTTGAAGAACGTATGCAGGAAGTACTCCTCTCGCAACCTCTCCTGAACTCCCTTGGCTTCAATTTGGACAAACACCTTTCAAGCGTTCGAAACACTTTCCACGACGCTGACTTCTCGCACGTGGGCTTCCATTCGTCTTCTGCAGCACCCTCTACTACGGCAGCGAAATACAACACCCATCTACCGTCTACACCATCTCGACTGGCCCGCCTATTTCTCAACATGTCACACCAGCACGTAGACTCGCCCATATGTGATGAAGAATCCCTGCAGACGCAAGAACCAGTCACAGAGACAAAACAGAACACCGAGGAGTGCGATGACGCCACTGAGAGCACACCTTCACCCCTGTTCTATGGCGATGGCGAGGACGACGACCCCCTCCGACAAACAGAATACCTCTCCCCTGGAAAGGATATTCCGGAAAAAACTACTGAGCATCTGCGTGCAAGACTGGCTGCGGCTATTGCCAATGGACTACCCACTGAACTTCACACGGAGTTAAAAGGCCTACTACACGAATACCGCGATATTTTTCGAACAAAGCTGGGAGCCGATCCACCTGCCGCTGTGCCTCCTATGATTATTAGGCTCAAAGCGAACGCAAAGCCGGTACGCGTCAAACTCCCCAGGTACTCACCGCCACAGGCGGCCTTCCTTCGCCGCAAAGTCGATGAACTCATACAACTGGGTCTAATGCGACGCAACAACCGAAGCCAACGGGCTTGTGCACCCCTACTCGTACCCGAACCAGGACCCGAGGAGTTTCGGTTTACGGTCGACCTGCGCCCCGTGAATCATCAGACCATCCCTTTCATATAGTCGATGCCCCATCTCGAAACCGCAATTTCCGACCTGGCAGGCGATACATGCTATGCATGTATAGATTTATGTCATGGTTACTGGCAAATGCCTCTTGACCGCAAGTCTCTTGAATGTCAATCATTCATCACCCCGGATGGCGTATTCACGCCAACACGCGTCCTGCATGGACAAACCAACGCCACATTTTATTTTCAGAGCACCATCAGCGAGCTCTGCCTCCCTATACGTGATAATTTACTACAGTGGCTGGACGATCTACTTTTTCAGTGCAAAAATGAGAGAGAACTATTCGAAAAGCTTCTCATCTTCTTCAGAATCTGCAGTGAAAACGGAATCAAGCTCCACACCGCCAAGTGCCGTTTTTTTCTCAAAACCGTGAGATGGTGTGGACGCCTCATCTCGGCGAATGGGATCAAAATGGATCCAAAGCAACTGCAGCCGCTCCTTGATATGCCCCCCTTCTAACGGTGCAGAACTACAGCAGTTTAGTATATGCGCAGCGAATTGGATGCGGATGGCCATCCCCGACTTCAACCAAATGGTAGAACCTTTGACCACTCTCCTGGAAGACCCCCTCACCATCGCAGGCCGTCGGACGAAGACATCCGCTTCTGAAGTCTCATTAACACAAAAATGGAATCCAGCTCACGGCGATTGCTATAGAAGAGTCAAGCGCGCACTTGCCGAATCTGTGACTCTAGCACACCCTCACCCAGACAAGCTATTGTGCCTCTTCACTGATGCAAGTGAACACAATTGGGGTAGTGTCCCGACCCAAATACCATCAGGAAACGTAGACGATCCGTTTGAAGGACAAAAACATGAACCTCTCGCTTTCCTCAGCAGCTCGTTCAAGGGGGCTGGCGCCCGCTGGTGGACTCCAGAAAAAGAAGCCTTTGCAGTAGTTGAGTCAGTTACGCGCCTGGACTATATTCTACTGCGCCCCACGGATTTCAACTATTTACCGACCACAAGAATTTAGTGTACATCTTCAACCCCACGGTAGCCAACCCCTCTATTCAGAAGCACGTTGCTAACAAAATCCAAAGATGGGCCCTGACACTCGCCGCCTTTCAGTACACAATTGGGCACATATCCGGAGATGACAATGTTTGGGCTGATCTACTATCATGATGGGGAGCCACGGCTAGCAAAGAAGAAATAACTATCACCTCTGGCCGCATGGCCTCCCTGTTCTCCGCGCCAATAGCACCTGATCTTGATCCAGATTTCATTTGGCCTGGCGATGAAGACATAAAGGCAGTCCAAGAGGAGGCCATCAACGAAGACATCTCTCCAGCCTGTAAGCACCCAAGAGACAGACTCATTACTCCAGAAGGGGGAGCGATCTGGATCCCATCCACAGTTCAAGGTCAACACATCCAACTCCGTATTTTATTTATTTGGTATTGTGGAAGAAGCGGTCACCGCGGTGACGACACCACGGTCGCCAATATACAGGAACACTTTTTCTGGAAGAAGATGCGAGCCGACATTTTGTCATTTTGCAACAGCTGCCTCCATTGCCTTGCCACAACCGGAGGCTTGCGACTCCCTCGTCCTATGGCACACACACTGCATGCTGACAAACCGAACGATTTACTACATTTTGATTTCCTGTACATGGGACCGAGCAACGACGATCACCAGTACGTACTCATTCTGAAAGACGACGCATCCTCCTTGGTTCGCTTGGAACCCTGTCCATCTGCCGATACAGAGCACACAGTAAGGGCTCTCATGAGCTGTTTCTCTCTTTTTTGCGTCGTGCTGACGTGGAGCTCCGATCAGGGAACGCACTTCAAGAACACTGTAATGGCCGCCCTCAACCGTCATTTGCACGCACATCACCACTTCACCACTCCGCACTGCCCCCAGTCAAACGGTACTGTCGAAACAGTATGTAAAGAAGTTCTTTGTGCTTGTTGCGCACTACTATCCGAATTTCGATTGAAAGAAAAGGAGTGGCCCACCGTTCTTCCACTACTACAGAGCATCCTGAACCACTCGAAACGTCCGAGTCTAGGGAATCGTGCTCCGATAACAGCATTCACGGGTCTACCCCCAAACAGTCCACTGCGCACACTACTGCCAGCAGGAGAACCACAGCCAGCGTCCCTGGATTTTTTGAGAGCACAGCGAATCATACACATCGAATCTATGGCTAAAGCTCTCAACGATATACACCGTGACATCTACAAGCGCAAAAACAAGCTGAGAGAAGACGCAATACAAAGACAAAATGCTCGGACGCATGTCAGGGGTATCAACTTCGAAATGGGAGACTTTGTGCTGGTCGCCAATCGTAGTGACAGGCAAGGGCACAAATTGTGCGTTACTTGGAAAGGTCCACGACGTATCTCACGTGTCCTGTCGGAGCTAATCTTTGAATGCGAAGACCGCATTAACGGCACCCATGCTCTATTCAATGCTAACAGATTGAAACTGTACGCTGACTCACAACTGAACGTTTCTGAGGAGCTTCTGGATTCCATAGACCATAACGAGCCACATCTCAACACGGTAGAGGCAATTTTAAATTAAAAACAATAAACTGGACGGGAAAGGAACTTTCACCTTCACAATCATTACCCGCGGACTGTGCAACACCAAGTGTGCAATAGTTTCCCTCCAGTCCTCGTAAAATGACAGGCGATAACGAAAGGGTTTAACGCGGAACACACAGCAGTGCCTACCGGTCCGAGCCCCTTTTCCGGTTGTTGTGCTGCTGGAGATATGTGAGCTCTGTTACTGCGCGAGACCCCATCCTTAAATGGTCATCTTCCAAAAATAGAACGGTGGCGTTGGGTATATATAATAGCTCGCGGTTTATCGCAGCTGTTTCATCCTCAACATCCGTTATCATGGATGTAGTTCTGTTTCCGCTGCGGCACCAGACAGTTGCGGAGTAGTCATGTGCACTGGAGCGGTCTTTTGACTCGCTTAGGGCAGCCCAGACTTCGTGGTAGCGCTCGGAGGATAGACCCATCTGGAAGAAGTTCTCGGTCTCTCGTTCGTCACACACTGTTGTTGAAGAATCTTTGTATGATGCGCATAGGGTGTGCATTATCACCAGACAGAGGAATTCGTTCGCGGTTGTGGACTTCTTTCCCTATTGGTAAAGTGCACGGTTTGCGAAGCACCGCAGTTTCTCGAGTAAGCAGTCAGACAGAAACGTCTGCACGCAGCTGAGGGGAGTGAAAGTGATATTTGCATGAGAGGGCTGCGTCGTCCCACTCTCATTTGACGTAATGTCGGCTATAACATTGTCAAGAACAGAATTTGCCTCTACAAGAAACCTCCTTTCCAAGACGTCGTTTATGTCAACAATTCGCCTGTAACACCGCAGAATGGACTATCATAAGACCAATTTGGAAGCCCTCCTTCTTGCTGAGCTCTGGGCGCTCGTCTAGCTCATTTCGTGACACAGCACTGTGCAACACTCTATTTGGCTCCTCCAAGACGTCCGCCCATACACATCTAGTATAGCGTTCATCATCAAAGTTATAGAAGATACGGTTGTGAAGATCTTCGCAGAGGGCACTTCCAGACTCAGAGCTACTTAGGTAAAGTAATTTGATGCCTCGTTTGGATTGAACAATGCATGAAGCTCTGAGAATGAAATGTCACTGTTGGTATCGGACATTTCGCTAGTGTCCGCAGAGCTGGCTGCCTGAAGAGCTGCTAACATAACCTTCCACAAGTTCCTGGGAAAAAGCCGATATCACCTTGATCTAGAGAGTCCTCTTCTTCCATAGTTCCAAGGTGCCCCTCTGCGAACAAAGATTGCGCAGCGTCTGGAGAATACTGAGTGGCAGGCTGGGCGCTCTGAACTGCATAGACTTGAGACAATCCCTCGTTGAGTGAAACATCCATATCTTCTGTGTGCCCAATGGCAGATCCCGTCTCGTATCTCGTCGGACTTAGGGGAGGGGATTGGTCGGGCATTTCCGTTCTGTCTCTGAATGATAGCGACATTTTTGAGGTAGAGGCAGAGCTTTCAGAAGGAACACTAGCCACTTGATCTGCAGTTGGCTGAGATGAAGAGAGAAGTTGTTGTGCCCACCGAGACTCAAGGCCAGTGGTTCGTGGTGGCGAAATTTCTGGAGACCCGGCATCGTAAATTATCCCGTCTTCTGAGGCAACACTGCGCCTGAACTCTGGGGAAACACTCAGTACGCGCCTGCCACTGTGCGGCGAAACACTGTCCATTCTCACATTAAGGTGACAGTCGACAAGGTAAGCGACCTAAACCTGCGCATATAGCCTGGATTTCAGGATCAGATGTTGTGGAACGTATGCCTCTTGGACACCGTTGTTGACTGTCAGGGGCGCAAATTCGTGAGATGTAGGCTATTATTTGTAAGATCTAGCCTGTGAAGAGGCACTAGATCTACGCCGGCGTGGGTAGTGTCCACGTCAACAAGCCAATCATCCAATTATTGTGACGTTGAAGATCACGACAGTGTCTGACACGAGCTTGTGCTCGAAAACATTTAAAATTTGGGCCATTTGCGGATCTTGGGGTGACAGGTGCGGCTTTTGATGCCCCTGGGGAGGTGAAGTTCTAGCCCTGGGGGTGTTTTGGGGGCGACTACCCCAATTGAGGTGGCATTGAAGGGTGACGTTCCTCATTCATCCAATTCCGAGGGTGACGTCGCCCTAAGAAAACGACATGTTGAAACATGCCGATCTTTGTCTGTGTCTATAGGGCGACATTGGATCGTTTTCTGAGATTGATGTGATTTCAGTTGGGAATATAGGGTGACTTCATATGCGAAACACCGGCAACTTCTACCCACTCTATCTACATACAATTACATACAGTATTTTCCATACCACGGAAGCTTGTTTACCTAGTGTTTTCATCCCCATAAAGCTGTCTCAATGCACAATCAGTAACAGTATGCGTCTCAGAACGACAAAGAGAGCAAGTATACTTCCTCTTTGATGGCGCAGGTCCGTTCTCATACCAGCTCTTCTTACGTTTTCCCGCGTTTTTCACTGGCCTCCCACGAGGAGGGATAGCTTTGGGAATTCTTAAGTTCTGACCAAAAGCTACTAACCGTTTCGCTTGTTTGATAACTTTGTCGACAGAGTATTGCGACGGCATTGAGTAACACAAGCTGTAGTAATTCTCTTTTCATGCTTTCGTCAAATGTCGCCGCTCAACGTGCTCATACAAATTATTAGATCCGTACTTCTCACATATGACAGCCGTTCCGTGATAGCAAGGAAAACCAGAACCATCTCGTGAATGCATGCAGCATGAAAGGGGCGTGTTTGGCTCTGAACTCATGACTACATGCCTCAAACGCGTTCTGTCCACCACGCTTCGTACCGTCGTCTCCATTTGCCCCGCTCCCTCTACAAATCTAACAGACTCCTAATAAACTCTTGATCTCTGAATGAGTAGCGCAAGACGTTGTTCAATGTGAGGTGGTACGGGACTCTTGCAGTTCATTGCAGTTGCTTGCCGCTTCAAAAAAGCAGTTCGCTGTGTCGACACAACTTTCTCCAGCATCTTTTGAGGCTCCACTGTCCTGATGTGGTTTCGCAGGGCGGCGGACATACCACTTTCAGCTCCTTGAGATGTCGTGATTAGATCTTGCAACATCGAGCATGCTCTGTACAGCTCACTGTCATCAAACCTATTAAGGTAATCTGACATCTTCATCGGGAAGTCTTTTTTGGCTTGAATAACCTCATCCCTGCTTGGGTTTCGAAGCGCTTTATCGTACATGCGCACACCAACAACCTTTCCCGCACCCAGTGCTGTAGCGAGATTTTTTCGGACATGCAGTGGGTCCAGGAACAACTTCGCGTGCCGCATGCACCGCTTGTACGCTGAGTCGATAGATTTCTCCTGGTCGACAATTGTCGTCCTCGTAGGTACATCAAACCCTGGGATATCCGCGGCGGCAGCAAAAACTTTCTCCCACGTGTCCATTCCCTCAGCTCCCACGAAATGGGCGAACACCAAGGGGCAGAGTTGATGGTTAGTGTCGTATCCGAACACTTCAAATGTGGTTCCGTAAGAACGGCGGCCCAAACCCTCGCAATGAGCGCTATCCGCTGCGCAAGTCATCCTGCCCTTTCTACAGAAAGCTTCTGCAACCATCGGGACGAACAGGAACCCGCCATAATATTTACCCTCATCCGCAATATCCGAGACGTCCACATCCTCTACATTAAACCCGGATTGTAGGGATCTTAGTTTTTCAGAGTATGAAAGTTTTTGCTGTTGTTTGTATATGAATCGTGCAGCCTTCCAGGGCAGCCATGTCAACGGCTCGAGCAGCTGAGATGTATCTGTGAGTTTGCTGGTTGTCGACGATAAATTGACTTCGCCCTTAAAATGGACGCCAGGACGCTGGTGGGCATGTCAGGGTTCAAGGCGAACTCATCACGAAGCGCCCGTGCGGTCTGCTCAGCGGTATACGCCGGTCTAATTTGACAGGACTTTCTGTCGACTGACTGCCCATAGCACTGGTTTTCGTGCTCTTCGAACCGATTCAACTTCCACAATCCCGATTTCGGTTGCCGATTAAAAGTGAGAGTTGCGGCACAATGCTTTCGTCGACAGTCCATGCGCACCATTTCGAAGTTTTTCACCACATTCACTCCCTCCGGCACACCCAAATTCGCAGTATATGCTCAAATGAGCTGCTCGCAGCGCCATCTTCCGGAAAGCTGAATCCCAACCTCAGGGGTATACGGGACGCATCGCCGGGGAACCCACGTCATCTCTGCTACTCTATCCGCCGCTATTTCCGCCATTGCCTTCCGCTGACTTCTCTTTTTTGACGCTCTCTTTTGTTCCGCTCGCCGTTTCTTCTGTTCGTCTTCAGACAAAGTTCTGAGGTCAACTGGCAACACCCTTTCAGCCGCAGCTGCTGCATCACAAGCTTCCCCATTGCTGCTGGTGTCTTCAGGCGTGACGGCTATGTACGCTCCGAAATCAAAGTCATCGTCGTCAATACATTCCGGGCGAGGGGAACGAGAGGAATCTGCTTCATCTTCCATCGAACTTTCTTCTTCGGCATCAACATCCTCATCGTCCTCTTCCTCATCCGAGTTCACCCCGTCACCCCCCTCTCTATCCCAATCATTGTCAGGCGCCCCAACGAACTCTGTTTCCTCACCATCTGGGCCGTGACCCATTTTAGATTCAAACTCTCTACCCAGGACATCGGTCATAAAATCGGTTCCGTCAAACGAAGATGTATGGATCCTGGGGGAATTATTCCGAGCCGCTCCTTGGCTCCTTGATTCATGACGATCCCTTCGTTCCCTCCTCTGCCTCTCTTCTCGTTTCCGCGCCTCATTATCCATACGTGCTCGTTCCTGATAAGACATTCTCTTCTCTCTGCGCTCCCTAGCCATCCGTTCCCGCCTTTGCGTAATCATCTCAGGCTGTTCCACCTGACATATGTCTTCGTCTTCCGTTTCCCATTCTTGTCTCATTTCCTTCTCCCTCCGCTGATGTCCCCATTCACTTTCTGCTGAGCCTTTTCTTTCCCTCTCTTCCTCCAATGCCTGCTCTTTTTCTCTCTCCGCTTCCTCCCTCCTCGCACGTACTCTCTCCTCCTCTAGCCCCTGCTCCCTTTTTCGTCTCAACTCCTGAGCTCTTTCTTCTTGCATCCTTTCTTCACGATTGCGACGCCCCTCCCTTTTTTCCCTTTCTTCACTTTTTTCCGTTTCTTTGCTCCCATCCTCGCCTTTTTCCGCTTGAAAAGACATTTCCTCCTCCTCAACCATGACCTTTCTTCGAATATTCTCCCTTTCCTCCCTTAACATGAGTTCGAGTAGTTTCTCCTTCGAGGTTGGAATGAGTGTAAAAAGTAGTGTTGCGGGAACCAAATTTGAAGCATCTTCCCCGTTTTCCATCTCATCAAAACGAATGTCTCTCTCAGCTTGTTCTTTTGCACGAGTGAGCTTTTGCATAGCTTTATTCGCGGAGGAGCGACCCGACACACATCTGTCCGGATGAATAAGAAAAGAGAGCTTCTTGAAACGCTTTTGTATATTGCGCAAAGTGGGCTCGTCACTTTCGTCCGCCATATCTCCGGGATGAGGGCAACAAAAGACGTCAATTACGGGCGTTTCGTTGATGATGATTGTCCCAAAGTGATGCAGGGCCTTTCTGGCGTCTGGCGGAAAAGATCGCATTATCCCGCCAAAATATGGCAGAGAAAAAGGGGAAAGAACAGAGGGTGACAGTGAAAAGCGAGCTGCGAGTAAATCTCGGTGAACTTCGCGAATCTGACGTCTTCTCGTACGAATCTTCCCCCATGGACACGCTACCCGAGCGCACTTTTTCTTCTACCAGTTTAGTTCGGAGACTTCCACCATCACCGTTTGTTGGAAACTACGGCGGTTCGGCTCATTACGGTACGTTTTCTGGCATGTGGCCGCCCGACATAGCCGCAAATCTGCAGTCTCGAAAGCCTTTTAATAGGAATAGTCGCGTGCACGAAAACGATTTGGCATGCCCGGGTGAAAAAACGATCAATCTGGTGCAGTTGGGGGACGCATCCGAGGTGCATGAGGTTAGTTTGTACAATGCGAGGCTGAAAAAGACAGAGTCCTTGACACGACCGCCAAACAAAATTTTGAAAGTAGACAAGCAAGTGATGAGGTCGAGATGAGGTGGCGCGCGCTGTATAGCACTCGAGAAGGCGGTGACGCGAATGCGGCAATATGCGCATTAAATAGCGAGAGACTTGCCCAGATGCTTGATAGCGACGCATCATTTGTCATGGCGACAAGAATCGTCCTGCTCTAGCACGGACATACCGTACAACGTAGGATGTCATCAACAAGCGGACGAAAAGCAAAAAAGGAAAATTGACGCAAGCAGGTAAAAAAAGGCGGTCACGGCGGGTCTCTCTCCTTGTCAGCGGGACCAAACGGGGTGCCTCTCCTCTTGCTCTTCAGGCCAAACCCCTTCTCCACGGGGGAATGGTTTCCAGGAGCTGGATGTTCATGCTTCAATGTTTGCGATAAACTTATTGACATCGAAGTCACAGCACTCGGAGACGATGACGTACAGCCCTAGGTTTGTGGTCAGACCAGTCTTGGACCCGCGAGTGCAAACTATTTCACATCATCAAGCTAGAATTATACTGGGACATGCTCAGATTTGTTCTTCCGCCTTCAGAATGGTGGTGGAGGTGTAACAGCGCTCGTATTAGCTGTTCGCGATGTTGGCGGGGCGTGGTTACCAAACGGCATTGTCGGCGGATCTGAGCTTTTTAGGGGCCTCCCTCCTTTCCAAAGCCATTTCCGTCTCCTGCATCGACGCGTCCAAGCGCCTCTCCTTCTCCGCCATGAGCAGCTCCCTCCTCGCGACGGTAGCAACCCGTTGGGCAACGTGGTCCTTCCCTGCTTCCTCCACCTGGCCGACCCTTCTCTCCCTCTCTTCCAACTTGCGCACCCACGCATGTGGCCTCCCCTGCTCGACGCCCGAGTACTTCAAGCTGGAGAAGAAGGAGCGGGAGGGGCGGGGGATGAACACGAGCAGCGTGAGGGCTTCTTGGAATTGACAGGGACTTCAACTAGCTCCCTCACTTCAGCCACGCGCAAATTCTTTGCCTCATCTCCGCCAAGGAGACGAAGCACATCTTCGGTTAATGCGAACGGATACCTTGAAGCGCTATCATGGACAGTACCACGGTTGCAGTCCAGCGCAACGCAATGATCTACAATTCCGTGTTCCACTATTCGGACTATCCACACGCCTTGATTATGGTGCGCAAGCCACTTGAAAGGATTTCCATCGAACGCCTTCTTCTCAGCTTTAGGAACTCGGCGCACTGATAGTTGAGCGGGAATTTGGTGAACCAGAGAAAAGAGTTGCTTGAGTGTTTTGATCTTCATCGGATGCTTCCAAAGGTACTTGTCGACGCTTGTTCCTCCTGTGGTTACCATATAGCGCACAAGTGCCGTTGGACAGCGCAGCCGACACGCATGAATCGTCGTTGCTGCGCACCAGGTTCGGGCCATACTGGTGCACCTCAGACCTTCTTGATCCAGTGATTTGTCCGCGTGCCCCAATACCACCGATGAGTATCGGCACACCGCGATGGGCCATCATCCACACATACAGTCGACGCAACATCTCTTGCAAAAACTTTTTCTTGCGCGGCAAGTCGTTGGTACCATCATCTATCGCGTTTAATCGAGCCTGCATCGTGTGAAGGGATAGTGTAATCGAATTGGCATCGATAAGCCAGAAACTTTCGTCACCGCCTGTCAATCCGGCGGCAGCGTACAAAACGCCGTCTTGCATTTTGTGGCCGCTTGCCCCTTGTCGGCCATCACCAATCATCACCCTGTCAATCGCCCAGCTCATGGTGTCCAAGAATACTAGGAATGTTGCACCTCCCCGAAGATCTGCACAAACTTCCGTTCTTAGTGGACACACATGAGATGGGCGCCGGGCTCTTTGGTGCGGGTTCCGGGTCACTTGGAGACGCGGCCGCGGTGCACCATGCTAGAGGCAGGGTGAGCAAGGCGATGAAGAAGGCGGGTGAGGGCATTGCGGCGAGATGTGCGGGGGGGGAGCTGGGGAACGTAGACGCCAAAAAATGGCGGGTTCAGAAGGCAGAACGTACGCCGCGTGACCACGCGTCACCGTATGCCAGCCACTGTGGTGGGCACTGGGCGGCCTCTATAGCCACACTATATTGTTTCAGTTTTGAGAGCGCTATATCCAGCGCGAAACCGTGCGTTGGCGTGCTTTTATAAGGGTGACATTAAAACAATCATGTGTTTCTACGGCGACTTTTCTAACATTTAGGCCTCTGCCGAAATGCCACGATGGTTGTGAGATATTTTTAGGGAAAAATTGCATTTTACTGTAGAGGGAGATTTTATTCTGTAGTCCGAGATTTTATTTGAATTTTAGAGAAGCGCACGCGGACGGCCCGGCGGAATCCGGGCCGGATGCGTGGACGCTTCTGGAAGGAATTTCGTAGAAATAAAAGAGAGAGGGTGACGGGCGCTGCGGGGAAGGGGGGACGACAGTCGGCGAACCCTCACCACGAACGGGACGCTCACACCACTCGGCCAACCCTCACCACGAACGGCACGCTCCCCAGAACCGCCACCCCCATTTCACCGACAACATGGTACTCTTGTGGAGGGCCGACGCAGACACAAGTGCGGGCCCTAACCCTGTTACCTACGATGAGTCGAACGGGTCAGATGTTTCCAAGTTTCTGTTCGTATACGAGAACATCATTATGCGCGGCAAGCCTGACGACGAGAAGGCAGGAGCTATCCTATGCCACCTCGAGGATGCCGCGTTCGACTATTACTATGAAACGTATAGTCATAATGGGAGTCTGACCGAGGCCGCCAGTAACTGGAACGGTGTGAAGAGCGCCCTGTCTGACCGTTTTACGGAGACACCGAGGCCAGAAGAAAACATCCAGAAGGCTATGAGTTGCCGACTGGATGGTAAGAACTTGCTTACTTCGATGGATGAAATGGACAAGCTCTACAGAAGGGCTGGTTTCAACGACGAGGCAAAGTACGGCTTGCTTCGCAATGCCGTAATGGCACATTTGGATGTTGCTCAGTTCGCGATCTATCGTTCTCCGACGACGTACGAAGAACTGATGAAGACCGTGAAGGACTTTGCTGCAGGCCGTGACGCCTTCAAGGCGGCGAAAACTGCTGCGCAGTCCGTTGAACCTGTGACGCCCAAGCGCGTACTGGTGCGTTCTGATGTGGATCCTCGACAGGAAAAGCTGGAGAACAAGGTTGACGCCATCACCAACCAGCTGGCGGAACTGTCACTGATGATGAAGAAACGACAGACGCCAGGGGACAGTGATACGAGTTGGACATGTTCCTATTGCAAGGAACCAGGGCATTCAGCGACTCGTTGTCGTTCCAACCCACACCGAGATACTCGTTGCCCAACGTGTGGGAAGATTGGACACACGACGGAGACTTGCTGGTCCCGCTTTGCTAGAAAGAATGTGGCTCATGCACGTCCTCAAGGTAACGCTGGCGCAGGAAGCGCTTATGGCCCCAAAGCAGGCGGTTCTGCCAACGACGCCGGTGACAAGGCCACCAGAGACTCGAAGCAAGTCACGGTCATAACTGAGACCACCAAGGGAGAATTGGTGGCGGCTACGAAACGCAACGCCGAAGGAGAGGCCTTGCCGAAGCAGTCGAAGAACCGTGAAGAAGTTTCGATCCCGAGGCTGCTGAATCCCGCTCCAGTAGCTCCTAGGGGAACTCTCCCCTGGAATGAGTCGCTGAGAGTGCCGAGAGTGAAGCCTGCACGCCAGAAGAAGAAGAATGTTTCAAAGAAGGCGGCACTCCAGGAGCACGTCGGCAAGTATAACGTCGTGTCAGAGCTGGCGAATGCGCCGTCTGGTCTAACATTTGGACAACTTGTCGGTGGAGACGCTGAAGGAGCAAGGAAGGAGATGAAGCGCCTTCTATCCAGGAGATTGGGGCGGTCTCGCGGGTTTGCGGGCCACACGGATGTCTTCCCGAGGCGCCTTCGGGTAGTTACTGTTCAAGTTTATGGAACTGATGCTCAAGCACTATTGGATTCGGGTGCGGTGCCGAACATCATGTCGCCGCACCTCATGAGGAGACTTTCTCTGACGCCAGAGAGTACGAAGAAACACATCACTGTGGCAGATGGGAAGAGCTCCCCTTGTGTTGGATCACTGCGCCAGGTCCCCGTCTCGTTTGGGGAACTGGTGAGCATGATGGACTTCCTTGTCGTTACGGGAACACCGTACGACGTCATCGTGGGGATGCCGTCGTTAGAGGAGCTCCAAACGTGCATTGATTTGGGGCAACAGCATGTCCAAGTAACTGTGGGTGATGAGACGATTCGACTAAGTCTTGAGATGGATGAAAACCATAAGAAGCCTGGATCCGCTACCGACAGTGAGGACTTCACGTCAGACTCGGGGGCCGTGCCGGCTGACTCGACTGACACGGATGAAGACTTCGTCCTTTCGCTGCATGAAAGGGTGCCGTTTGAACCAGACCTTGCCTGGGCGGGAGCAGTCACTGAGGACGAAGATCCTCATGCTGGACTTCCGGACCTAGCTGAGGAAGGCTCAGAGTACGAGCCGGCGGATGAGAAAGAGAAGAGAGATGAGAACGAGGAACTTCTCATGTCTAAGCTGAGCCATATCAGCAGAGAGAACGCCGACCGCATAATATGTTCTATCAAGAGTATGGGAATAGCTGCATGGTCTTTGGACGACCTCAGGCCGGCAGATGTCCCTGTGTCACATTCTTTTGAGTTAAATGACGACAGACCCAGTTCGCACGCCGTTCGGAGGCTCCCTCCGAGACACAACGCGGTAGTGCGCGAGGAGATCGAGAAGATGCAGAAGGCAGGGATCATTACCCCCTCTGTAGCTCCTTGGTCGTTTCCGGTCGTCATCGCAACGAAGAAGGACGGGAAACCTCGCTTCTGTGTTGACTACCGCGCGCTTAACCGGGTGATGAAGGCCGACAAGTGGCCGTTGCCCAAAATGGAAGAGATATTCGACGACCTTGAAGGAAGCAAAGTGTTCACTACCCTGGACTTGTTCTCGGGTTATTAGCAAGTCCGGATGGCTTCATGGTGCAAAGAACAGACGACGTTTGTCTGTCGGTACGGGACCTTTCAATTTGAAGTGATGCCATTCGGGCTCATGAACGCTCCTTCAACATTTCAAAGGATGATGGATGGAGTATTCAGAGACCTGCCATTCGTCCGAGTGTACCTTGATGACGTGGTCATCTTTTCGAAGTCCTTGGACGTCCATGTTGACCACTTAACTGAAGTGTTCGAGCTGATTGCTCGCAGTGGATTGAAGTTGAAGCTTGCGAAGTGTTCTTTCGCGCAATCACAGACCAGGCTATTGGGGCACGTCATCGGAAAGAAAGGGATTGAGGTGGATCCAGAGAAGACGTCGATCATTTGGGACACCCCCGAGCCGCGCACCAAGACGGAGTTACGAAGCTTCCTTGGACTAGCGGGGTATTACCGCCGATTTATCCCTAAGTTCGCAGAAGTCTCTGCATCGTTGCATGCTGCTACTTCTACCAAAGTCGAATTTGAATTTACGGAAGGGATGCGGACCGCCTTCCAGGAGTTGAAGAAGAGGGTGACGTCTCCTCCGCTGTTGGCGCTCCCGAAGTTTGACGAACCCTTCGTGGTCGAGACAGATGCATCCAACATGGCAGTGGGAGCAGTTCTGGCTCAGAGGAAGGAAGACAAGAAGGTTCACCCGATACAATACGCCAGCAGGACGATGACGGAGACTGAGAAGAAGTACCCCACCTGTGAGAGAGAAGCGTTAGCGGTGATCTTCGCGCTAAAGAAATTTCGGGTGTATTTGCTCTCAACGCAAAAGTTCAAGTTGATTACGGATCACCAAGCGCTTCAGTATGCGTTCAAAAAGAAGGACATCCACGGTAGACTTGCCCGTTGGTTAGATTTCCTGGCGGAGTACGAATTCGAGATATTGTACCGCCCCGGCTCAAAGAATTGTGCCGCTGACTTTCTCTCGCGTATACGAAAAGACGATGGCAGGCGCGAGGAGGATGAGGGGGACCTGGTATGTGCTGCCGCTTTTGCGAAAGGAGATATACTGGAAGACATGGAACCTCATGTGCGGGACACGTACCGTTATCTCGAAGGAGAAGAGATGGTTGAGCAAGATGCTGCGCAGAGGCGCAGAATCAAGAAGAACTCCAGGCGGTTCCTCGCCTGGCACGGAAGGCTGTTTCGCAGGATGAAGAATGGGATCAGAACAATCCCTTCTCGGGGGACTCGACTGCAGATATTGCGGTCGCTGCATGACGACATTGGCCACTGGGACGCTACAGCTACGAAGCAGTTCGTCCTTGACAGGTACTGGTGGCCGGGAGTTCATGGTGATATCTACGCCTACGTTCGTGGATGTGAAGGCTGCCAAAAGGCTGCGCCCATCCTAACGTACAAAAGCACGGCGGTGATACCAGTCTCTCAGCTCTTTGAGACATTCTCGATAGACTTTGCGGGACCCCTTCCCAAGACGAAGAACGGAAAACGTTACATCCTGATAGCGGTCGAACATCTGACTGGTTGGCCCCTGGCTTGGGCAACCGAGACCGCTACGTCTGCGGAAGTTATCAAGTTCGTGGAGGAGGAGATCATCCATTCGTTTGGTCCCCCTCGGACCATAGTCTCAGATAACGCAACATGTTTCAGCGCGACAGCGTTGAAGAACTTCATGGTACAACAGGGAATTTCATGGAAACCGGCCCTCGCCTATGCTCCTATGTCCAACGGAAAAGCGGAGCGTATGGTCGGGACCATCAAGCGTTCAATTCGGAAGACTCTGTTGGGACAGGGCGCCGCTAGCCACAAGTGGGAATCAGCGCTGAAGCAGATCCTGTACGGATACCGCCGACGCCGGCTGTCGGACGGGTTCTCCCCGTTTGAGCTGATGTATGGAGTAAAGCCGCCCGCGCAACCCCAGACCGAACTGCATCAAATCCGGTGGGGCGGCGTTGAGGCGCGCAACTTGGAACTGTTAGCGACGCTCGCGCTCCGATCGACGAGGGCGGCTAAACAGTTGGAAAAGAGGAGCAAGAGAATGACGGTTGTGTCGCCACGCCAGTTCGACGTACACGATCAAGTTCTGGTCGCACGAGGAACAGCCCTAGGAGGGTTACAGAAGTGGCCCCTAGGGGAGTCGAAGTACTACGGCCCATGCCGGGTAGTACGAGCTAAGCACCCGCGGTACACACTCGTGTCGCCGGGATTGCGCTACAGTCGACGGGATATACATGCAAGACGTTTAATCCCCTTTATTCAGAAACCCACACATCTTATGTAGATGTGATGCATGGGGGAATTGCCCCATGGACTGGTACGGGGATGACTACGAGGAGTAGGAGGACAGAGACGATGTAGTTGAGAAACTTCGCTGGGATTGGACTCTGTGTGCGTTTTAAAGGCTGTGAGAAGAGTTGTTGAGGGTTACGGCAAGAGTCGAAATGAGACATCAACGGGAGTCAAGGTTGTCCGATGGAGAGGGGGCAATGTGCATTCTAGCGGAATGGTCGGAACGACTACAAAAGACGTCTACATGCAGGGTGCGTCGGTGTATCTGCGGCTGAGAGACACTGGAACTACGGCAGCGTATGATTCAAATGGATTAGTGCATAATTCATGAGTGAGTTGGTGAATCTCTGACCGCATGCAGCCTTGCATGCGGGCCACAGGTTCAGGCGACGCGGAGACCACGCGGCCTGAGGCTCAGACGGCGTGGGATGGTTAACGGCCGGAGGCCCGGAAGACGCGGAGACCACGCGACCCGGGGCTACGGTGACGCTAGACGTAAAAACCACAAGTTCGGGCGACGCGGAGACCACACCGTCCGAAGTTGAGGCTGAAGTGCTGGAGGCGGCGCGAGAAAGAAACGATGCGAGCGTAGTCGACGCAAGATGGTGGTGGAGCGGATGAAATAGAAGGGGGCTAGATTCGGTGGAAGGTGGAGAGACGGTGGCCGGGGGAGGCCAGAGCGGTTACGCAAGGAAGCGGGGCCAGTATATTTACGTGCAACGGCAGCCCCGTGGTCTGCCCTGACGAGGGGGTCGTGTGAGATATTTTTAGGGAAAAATTGCATTTTACTGTAGAGGGAGATTTTATTCTGTAGTCTGAGATTTTATTTGAATTTTAGAGAAGCGCACGCGGACGGCCCGGCGGAATCCGGGCCGGATGCGTGGACGCTTCTGGAAGGAATTTCGTAGAAATAAAAGAGAGAGGGTGACGGGCGCTGCGGGGAAGGGGGGACGACAGTCGGCGAACCCTCACCACGAACGGGACGCTCACACCACTCGGCCAACCCTCACCACGAACGGCACGCTCCCCAGAACCGCCACCCCCATTTCACCGACAACAATGGTATACGTTTTTATGGGGTGACATCCCCGAATATGAGTTTGTCGGAGGTGACTTTACGATCGTTTTTCTGTCACCTTAGAAAACGTGCATTGTCACCCCATGAAAAGGACACCATGGACCAAAATCACCCAACTAGCAAAGCACTTTTTAGTGGTGTCGCCATATAAAAACCCCACCGCATTGAAATCGCCCCACGTAGATTTCACTTTGGCCGGGTGTCGCCCCCAAAATCTACACTTTGACCCTTAAAATTTTGTAGAACCCCAAAATCGCCTACATCCGCAGCACAGGGTTACTGTACGGCAGTGCCGGATCGACCCGTCTTGAAGGAAAACGAAATGGGGTTTCCGCTCTCTCATCAGCACAAACGGGTCTCATACTGCACGGTTCGTACAGGTTTTGCGTCATGGATGCCCCTATCACTTCATCTACCCAGATTTCATCAACGGATCGAAGCATCACAAGATCTGCCACATATGCCGCTAAAGCAATCGCTGAAGACAGACAAGTAGAAGCTTCTAAAAAGCGGTCCTCTCTAAACGGCCCCCCTCAGCCCGTCAAGAAGACGAAACACATCGCCCTTTCGACTGAGAACTATTCTATCCTTATGGCGAGCTACAATATTCGCTTCAGCGAGTATTCGCCCAGGTGCACGTGATCCGCCGGACGGCACAACGATGTACCAGACTTGCGTTTGTTGCGGGCAGGTACCTTGCTGCAGGTCAGTCCGCAAAACTCGTGGTGGGATTTTTCAAACTCGGGTTTACTTTACGTCCAGCGAGTTTGTGGGCAAATGGAAAAAAACAACGCGTTATTTTACGGACAACGTTATTAAATCGAATTTTTATAAAATCAGTTTAGACACCATTTCTTTAACCAATATTCCCTCGGCAATAGCTTCCTGCAAAACATCGGGATAGCAGTTTTGAATACACAGAAATACTAAGAATCTAATATAGTTTCAACTATCGGATGATATTTTAAACAGGCGTTTTGGTTTCGAAGATATCAACAAAAAACGTTTTGATGTTCTTTAAAAAAGCTTCTTCTTTAGGTATTCTAAAAATGCCTGGAAAGGACGTGCAGATCTCATCAAGCTCCACCCTTCTACAGCGCAGAAGTCAACTGCGGTGCCGAGAGTATCTTTTTCCATTTTGTTCAGCTAGCACAAGTCGAGAAAAATTAAGTTGAAAAGTGACCTCATATGAGGCCATTTGTCACCTAGACACTTGACTCACTCTGTATTACTCTCGAGGCCGGAACATCTTCCGCATGCACACCGGCAGGCACGTCTGTTTCCTTTTCTTCAGACACCTGCAGAGACCCCTGCAACACCCCCGAACACGCGAAAGTCTTCTTCGCGCCCCTGCACCTTTCAAGCAATGACGCAACGTCCGCCCGCACATCTTCACAGGCCTTGACCCATGCGGCCGTCGCACAGATACCGCTGGAGAGTCTGATGCCGACTGCTCCGTCCTGATTAAAGGGATCGGTACTGATCCCGAAACGCAGAAGATGCGCCCCACTTCACCGACAACCGCTTGCGAGAATACGTTGCCATCGTGCCTGTCCTCACATACTTTCCCGGGAAGCCCCCTAAGCCCCTCCATGAAATCCGGCGAAGTCTGCGACAGGAAGTAGGACAAAATCGCCGCACCACACCGTCCATGAAAGCTAACCTGCCGCCAGCCATCCGCATGACGACATGAAGCACACGAAGAGCCGTTCTTAGGCGGCGCACCAGCGGCGCAGGGCGAGCTTTGTCCAGGCAGCAGAACGAGATTTGTGTCAACCGTGTGTGTGCGGCAGACGTCCTCGCAGCCAATTACGGTCGGTGGCTGGATGCACCGGTGGTGCAGCGAGACGCAGATGTCAGCAATGACGGAGGTGTGGGCGGCGAGCTGGACGTCATTTGCATGCGCGAGTGTCGACAGGAAGAAAATCAGGAAAACTCGTACTGCAAGCATCACTCGTGGGCTGACCGCCATGTTTGGTTGGGGTGGTTTGTGTAAAAGGGGGTATGCTGGAAGTACGCCGAGGCAGATACGATCAGGTGTGTGGACGTCTAGACAGAGTCGCTGGCATATAATGGAGACGCTTCATATCAGGCCAAGGCGAAGAAGCGTACATCCGGTCGATGATTGCTCATTGTTCATCAATGGTGCCCGTCAAATGTCGTGGCAACGTCTGTCGGTCTGCTTTGAATTTGCGACTAAAAATGTCGCTCGAGCCCCCCGCACGCCTTGAAACAAATGCGACAGCTGCCCGAATCTGTGGCGGTAGGAAGCGGCGAGATGCGTTCATGTGTGAGAGGCGAGGCGCACGGAGTAATTGGTTGGTTAGTCGGGATCAGCTTCAGTTGAGAACCGCTCAGCGCTGGCGATGAGCGTATCCGTCGTGATGGGCCTCATCTCGCTACTTTAGGCGAGAAATGTGACCTCTGGCGGCGGGTGCATCGTGGGAGCTGATTTCTTGCATGCTTTCGGCTTTTGAGTCGAGAGTCTTCCAAGTCTGGAGATCGAAGCGGTTGAAACAGTGCAGTACCGTCTGAGGTGATGCATTGACTTGACGCGTTTTACGGCGGTGGGTGAGAAGCTTGAAGACTGTGGTCTCTGAAGTGCCAGGTAAGAATTACCGAAGGACATTAAATGGATATCACCGGATCAAATTAAAGAAATGAACAATTTGAATTAAGAGCAGTAATTCGCATCCGCCCATGTACAGTACGGTTGTCCGTAAAGTCACGAAAACGGTGTTTTGGCGGTGTTTTCTCATATTTTCTGAAAGAAATTTTTTCAGACATCGCGTTTGGCAAAACTCACATCATACAGTATCGGAAACTGGGGGCATGTGAGTGTTCGACGAGTTTCACATCCCCCCGATCACAGCAGTGCCGGATCGACCCGTCTTGAGGGAAAACGAAGTGGGGTTTCCGTTCTTTTCATCAGCACAAACGAGCCTCAAACTGCACGGGTCGTATCGACATGCGTCACAGGCGCCCCTATCGCTTCATCTGCGCAGAGTCCATCAACGGATTAAAGCGCGACAGGATCTGCCACAGATGCCGCCGAAGCAACCGCGAAAGATAGACAAGTAGAAGCTTCTAAAAAGCGGTCCTCTCCGAACGGCTCCCCTCAGCCTGTCAAGAAGACGAAACACATCGCTCTTTCCACTGAGAACCATTCTATCTTTGTGGCAAGCTACAATATTCCCCTCAGCGAGTATTCGCCCAGGTGTGATCCGTCGGGTGGCACAACGTTGTCCCAGACTTGCGTTTGTTGCGGGCAGGCACCCTGCTGGAGGTCAGTCCGCAAACCCCGTGGCCGAAAATTTCAATCTCGGGTTTACTTTGCGTCCAGCGATTTTGTGGGCAAATGAAAAAAAAACGCGTCGTGTTGCGGACAACCTTAGTCAATGTGCTGCCAAAAGCATACACGAAGAACATCCCACTCTTCTTCGCCTGTTATCATCGCAATATCGCTCGAGCGGTATCTGACATGCATGCAACGTCGTAAAAATTTAATCAACTGTCAAATGATTGAACGCTACAAATGTCCATAGCTACATGTGGAATGGAAAAAGAAAAAAAAAGCTAGATCCGCTCCCTACGACGACAAAGCAATCGCTCAGATCTAAATCGATTGAACTTTCATGTTCAGTTTTTCGTGTGATGTTGATACCGAAATGCTCTCACCCGTTCTTCGCAATTTCATCTTTCTGTCCCGTTGTCTCCTTACGCTGGACGACGCTCAACGCTTCGGCACGAGAACATTCATTCCATCCGTTCATTCCGGTCACCATAACCCTCAAATTGTGACGTGAAAACTGCAGATAAACCAACCCTCCCTTCGCTCAGGAGTCGCAGTTTCGATAGCCACGTCTTCTCCTAAAACGCATAGGATATCAAGCTACCCCTGCGCGCAATCAGCGACATCAACCTCATCCTTTCTTGTCACTTCGGGGCGAGGATCCAAACTAAACTAAGTTTCCGCAGATTGATTTCGCCAAGCTCGTTTGCATCAATCAGAGTGGGCCTCGTTGCGAGCCAAAACTCTGAGATGTGCTATTTCTGCTCACAGACCAAAATCCTTTCCATCTAGAGAGAAACATGCCCATATTAGGTACATGTTCGCCTGTGCGGATTAGCAGACCAGTACTCCCTTGAAAGGGACTTGGAAACATCACAAGTAAATTGTGAATTCCGTGGCGCTGAGGAATTTAAATTTTGCCAAAAGAAATGTTCGCAGCAGCATCGTGCACCCAAGCTATCATCTTGTCAGGTCATGCGATTACAAGCAAAGGGCTGCAAGACAATTCCATCTTGTGAAGAGCTACAAATAAAACTGGCGCAATACTAACGGAGTTTATGGGCGCCCTGGCCCTTCGCTCTGGCGACAGAGAAAAAAAAGATTGCATGATTAGTAAAAGTTTTCTACTCACTGATTTCATATAAATACTTCTTTGGTACGGTGAAGTATGCTCTCTTTACCCTATCTCCTTTATGTTCTTACATATCATGCTCCTCCTGGCCATTCGTAAACCTTCTCGAAGCTGCAAAACTACATCATACAAGGGCACAAAAAAGCAGGAGTACGCTCGCCACACAGCTGTGCTGTGTGTTCCAAATGATGCAACGATATGCTAAAGAAAAGTTGGTGAGGGGTGTGCCGCTGAGGTCAAAGACGGCTCTACAACGCGGAAAAAACTAATCAATATGAATTCTGCATGTCCATTGACATGGAGACAGCACCTGTTAAGATATCTGAATCATTATGCGGAATCAAGAAAGATGAGGTAATACTGTAAGAGAGAGGTAGTTACTGTACCTGCGGAATCAAGAAAGAAGAGGTAATACTGTAGGAGAGGAAGTAGTCACCATTGTAGCAGGTGTGAGATATTTTTAGGGAAAATTGCATTTTTTGTCGAAGGACAGCAACACTCTCGTGGTGTGCTGTACACCGAATACTGCAAATAGTGCGGTCCGCAGTATTATGGAATGCTGACTTGCTGTCTCTGTGACAGTATTTAATGCGGCCCGCACTAATATTGGTACCGCACTAATTCGGCCAAATATGCAATTAGTGAGGACTGCAGTATTTTAGATCAGTCAAAATAGTGCGGTCTCGTCTAATTCTGTCTGTAATGCACATGTCACTCAGGGCCAATCAGAAGAAAGAAAATTTTTATAGTGTAAAGATATCTCCGCATTTCTACGTGCTCTCGCCGGCAACTATTCGCTCGTTAAGGAGAACTGGAGCACCATCGAAATGGTTTCGATACCTGATAATAATGCTCTGCAGCTTAGGAAACAACTGCCTTTCCTCCCATTGCCCATTCTTGTTCAAAGCAAGGCCACATCTGATCATGGCCTTGCGCGCGTACGTCAAACCTTCACCGTCTCGTTGAGAGTTGACGTCCCTCACTGCCGCAGCTGCAAGCTTTAGAAAATAATGCTTCCCGGGATTAGGCAGTTTGCCCGAAGACTCCTTGAAGTCGGCTTCCATAATGCGCTCCATGTTATGCCGGTCCCAACGTGCGCGCCACGCATCCTTCAGTTTCTGTATGACAAATGAGTCAGCAGGTTGGAGCAAGTCAGTGGAGTTTGGAGGGAGAAATCTCACTTCTGTATTGATTTCCTCCAACGCAGTAACCATTTCAGTGGTCTCAGCGTGCCCGCTGCAGTTGTCCATATAAATCACACGGCGCCTTCCGTGCCTTAGAGCTCCAATTACCTTCCTCTCCCTCAGCCACTGGGGCATCACCACCCGATCCATCCAACCTTTCGGACCCGAACGATACGAAACTCCGGCAACGTCGTCAGGAACCCTTTGAATTGGGTAAATTCTGTTTTTGTTTTGAAACACCAGCATCAGAGGTTCCAGTTTTGCATCCCTCCCACCGGAAATGTGTACAATTATTGTCATCCCTTCCGAGCCGGACACAACATCTGAGTATTTAACCTCTGTATCCCCACAAATTCCTAGTGTTCTATGGTTATCCATATTTACGACAAAATGTGTTTCGTCAACGTTTGCCACGTCATCCTCATCTAAGTGACCAGCTTTGAACTCTCGCGCCACAACCCCAAGATGGAAGGCTACTTCTTTCTCGATGAATGCCTGCTTCGCAGCGGTCACCATCAATTTTCCTGTTTGAGCACGACTGACAATATGATTTCGTTCCATAAAGCTTTGTACCCAACGTGGTGAAATCATGTCTTGAATATATTTCTTTGCTGATGCGTCAAAAAAATTTAAAAAATATTCATCTTTGCCGAAATATTTTATGAGCTGTCTCGCCAGGTCGCCTAACAACTTTGCGTTGAACTTAAGTCCAGTCTTCCGCAAGCGATCGAACTCCTCGACGAGGTCCCTTTGCAGAGCAACCACCCAGGTTGCCCTCTTTCTCCCGCGTCCAGGCCTGGCCTTCAGATACACCCTTTTTAATCCAAAACTTGTAACCCTTGTAATTTGCCTCGGTGTCTGGTTTGTTGTATCTGCCTCAAGGTACTCCGCTCGTGCTTTCCATAAACGGCTTGCTTTGGAGTTGTTGGCTTTTTCGTTACCACGGAACAAATGCGGAAACTGACGGACACCCTTTGAAGCTATGTGTCTACAGCCGACCCGTGACACTTCCTCTGACATCCATTTCACAATCCGGATTCGGTCGGATTGCGAAAGTACTCGCTGAACGGCTCTGGTACGGGAGGGAAATGGAGGCGTTCGGGTTGCTGGTTGTGGGGAGGCAAGAAAGGGTTGTGAGACTGTGGACGGAGGCGCGAAGGAAGCATGACTGCTTTCATGCGATTCGATCCCCGTTTCAACGTTTTGTGCCTCTCGCTTTGCCCGGACACGAGCAGCATGTTTGAAAGCAGCGACAATTGGAGACGCTGATACTACCATCGAGTGGTGGGATTTGTGTATGGGCGATCTGTTTAAGGGGATGCATAGACGAATGCGTGCTATATACTGCAAAATTGGAGAATGTGCCTTCTGGTTTTTACAATCTTGGCGCCCTTCTGGGCCAAGTATTCGCGGGAAATGGTAAAAGTGAACCGCTATTTGCGCATCCGCGTAGATGCAAGCGCGCAGAACAGCAAGGGAGCCACATTCCGAGTCCCCACTATTTCATGTGCTGTTTGCAATTAGTGTAGTCTGCAGTAATTCTCCCATCTCCGGTAGGGGTTGAACACAATTTACTGCAGTCTGCACTAATTTGCGTTCCGCACTATATTTGCACCCGCACTATTTGCAGTATTCGGGTGTACATGAAAAGCCCTACAGAATTTCCCGATTGTCATAATGAGCCAATACATATGATCTTAAGCAGATCCGAAGCCGCATTGCCTCGGAAGGGTCGCTGGGAAAGATCCAAAGTCAGATTGGTTCGGAAGGGTCGGAACGGTCGCTTGGAAGGGGGTAGTAAAATAGGAGACCAAAGGTCGCGGCCGTTTATGGTGGTAGTGCAATTAGTGCAAGTGGTCAAGAAAGAAGATTGTCAGCAGCAGAGACAGGAGCACAGTGAGTTATTATATTCGCGAAGCTTGCGCTAACGTTCCGGCGGTCCGCCGAAAAGACGAACACAAGTAAACAAAGCTGCTTTATTGCATCTATTGGCGGCGCTCTCCTGTGCGAGCAGCCGCAACTCTCGTCTTCACCTAGATCCGCGTTCCGTGTAGGAATGACGCTGGCTCTCGTGCGCCCGCGTCAGGATTGGACCTGAACCAATTAAGGAAATACTCTTTCATAGAGGTTTTCCGACATTCCGGAATAGAGGAGGACTTCTGTGTCATCCTTAGAGCAACAGCAAAACACCAAGGCCGTCAGTAGAAGCAAGATAGAAAATGACCATGGCCCCACCGACTGTACCGCCCCCGCTGCCACCGCTGTCCGATGTCCCGTCCCCCACGAATCCGCACATCAGCCCATTTGGAAACATTCGCCTGAGCAACGCTCATCAAGAAGGAATTTACAACTTGTTCGCAGGTTATTCTACGCAGCTCCCCATCCACACAGAGGAAGATCTTCTGACTCAGATACGTGAAGACCTCGAACCTCGTGAGTTGGTTGATCCCATGATCACCGTCAACTACGAAATCTACAAGAAAATACGATTCTTATTAAACGAACACGGGGTAGACACGCCTTCAACTGGAGCCTCAGTAGGCCTCATCGTCAACAGGCTACTCCACTCTATTTAGAATCGCCCGGAAGATGTAGGAGAACGTGATAGAGCCGTTTCTCAGTTCAGAGCAATTAAGCGAGGGAACTTTGTGCCCAATTTGCCAATTCAAAGCCCAGTTTCTGTACCGTTTGCAATCCCCGCCCCGATGTCACCACAAACCCCGCATTTCACCTCGACAAACTCTAACAATGCTGCAAAAGGAATGAGCGTTGCGTACTCGTCAGAAAAACAGAAGTTTTGGGGAAAGAGGGACGAACACTGGTTGACCAAACTCTCTCGATATCAGTTCATGTGCAATCAAAACAAAGTAACTGGCGCTGACAAGATTAGTTTCTTGCATTATCTGTTGGATGGCGCCGCACTTCAGTTCTTCATCAACGAGATAGAGGGCAGATTAAGCAATTGGGGAGAAGTCATCCGCCGTTTCCACGATCGCTACGCATCTGCCGCTAAACAGGACTACATTTCGCATCGCTTGGACCAGATCCATATAGCACAATTCGAGGTGGGCGGGGAGACTTCCGATGCTCAGGCGCTGCGCAAAACCATTGATGAAATTGACAGACTCACCCCGATGTCCCATCCTGAAGATCGCTCCGACAGAGCGAAATTGCTTCACTTGCAGCAAGCCGTGCTCGGTAAAGAATGGGCACGTACTGTATTTTCCAACGTGACTGCAAATGAACTGCAGTATCATACACTCATTGAGAAACTCGAATACTCACTGCAGCAGGCCACGAAACATGACGCAGCAAAGACCGACAACAGCGAAGGAAGTAGTCAGTTCAGGACACCACGGTGGAAGTCGACGAACTTCGCAGGCCAAGGTCGGTATGGCACTGAGCCAAGCAGCCGTAACTCAATTGTCCCGAAGTATCATGGTAACCATCGCGGCTCCCCAGGCCACGGACCCTGGCAGTACCCATATCCGAAGGAGCGCTGGCCCCGCAAACAATCAACAGGCCGCGATTCGCCCACGTGTCACAACTGCGGCAAGGTCGGATGTCGCTGGTTCCGATGCAAAGAGCCACTTGACATGCATCGCGTTGTGATAAACCGGATGAAGTACGCAAATCGTAGTTCGACTTCCGCAAAAGTGAACATGGCAGAGGTTGTCGAAGATCTTGCTCAAGACATGATGGAGACCCTACTCCTCACGCAGGAGGACCAAGAGGACGACATGGAGCAAGAAACCGCGAACGGGTAGTTGATGGCCCGGCTGGCAAAAGGCGCAGCGCGAGAAGCAGCCATTAATCACAATGTTCGATTCGAATTGTACGATGACCCAATTGATGTTACAGATCCCGATGAACATCTAGATCTGACTAAGGATTTTTGCAACGAGGCTTGATTTGCCAACAAGTCTCGACACTCAGGCAAAAAGGCCCTCCAGACAAGATCGACAAAGGCGTTGGAATGCGGGAGACGCATCCGAGAAATGCGAGATTTGTCGGGAACATACGCACGACAACACCAATCTCAAGTCCCCACTATTCTGGTCGGATCGTCAAGGAGGCGCTAAAAGTGAATGTGACTTGACCCAATGGTATTCGCCAGTATAACAGTCGCGTCTTCGAAGGTGCATGCGCTGATACCGGCGCTCAAAAGTCAGTCTGCGGTCTCGCCCAAGCGAAGGCATACTGTCGTGCTCGGAAGGAGCCCTTCAAGCTGATCCAGTCACCATTCTCGTACAAGTTTGGAGATGGCATTCGTGCGAGTCTCGGTATGATAAAAGTACGAATGCGAATCAACAAAGGTTGTTATATCCCGTTTTGGGTGGATGTCGTCGATGCTGATATTCCCCTACTCTTTGGTCTCGATCTACTAGACAAGCACAAGCTCGTAGCGGAAAATGCTGACAATGTCCTCGTCAGCAAAATCGGAGGGTGGAAAGTACCGATAGTTGGAGCACACGGCCACATGTTTGTTCGATGGGATTTACACGAGGTCATGTGCACCCGCACCGAGCTCGAGCGACTGCACCTACACTTCTTCTATTCTTCCGTACAGAAGCTGCTCAACCTCCTGAAACGAGGCACTCCAGATCGCGTCAACGACGATACACCGAAGATCATCCAAGATATCGTAGATAAGTGTGCAGGATGCAAGCGTTTCGATATTCGTCCGTATCGCTTCAGAGTGTCATTGCCGGATGATGAGGTGATTTTTAACCACGAAGTAGCCGTAGACCTCTTCTGGGTTGGCGGTAATCCTATCCTCCACGTAGTCGATACCCACACTGGTTATCAAAATATTGGCCTGCCGAAGAGTCTATCCGCAAGGCATGTATGGGATGCGTTTTTAGAGGCATGGGTTACGGTGTACGTCTGCATCCCCAATCGTATCCGTACTGACCAGGGCTCTGTCTTCACGTCTAAGTTCTGGGACGACATCACTACACTACATGGTATCGATCTTCAACTGTCAGGAACACAGAGCCATAATTTAATCGGGATCGGTGAAAGATATCACGCCCCTTTACGAAGAATCTTTGGAGTCATTCGTTCGCAGTACCCGAGTCTCAATCCCGAGATTGCTCTTCGCCACGCTGTAAAGGCCGCCAACGATACTCTAGGACCGAACAGTTATGTCCCCTCACGGTTATTTTACGGAGTTGATCCTGCATTCCCAGTAGTGAACGCGCGGCTGCCAGCTCAGCGAGAACGCATGGCGGCTTTAGAGACTGCGAAACGCGAAATGGCGACAATCACAGCGCAACTGCGCATCCAACAGGCACTTCGATCGAAACTTCCGCCAGCCGCTCGATACGACATCAGGCCAGGGGATGAAGTCCTGGTCTATCGAAAGAAAGAGAAAGAATGGCTGGGGCCATATAAAGTTCTCAGGATTATGGAAAAGGAGGTATATCTCGATTGGGACGGAAAGGAGCACCACTACAATTTATCGCAAGTCATACCCATGCCCAAGGAACAAGGCGACAGGGAACTGAAACGCCTACTTAATGGAATGGCGCAGTTTACATCCAACCCGCCGCCTGGAGTATTAGTGACTGAAGTCTTGCACCCCGCCCATTCCAGGAGCCGCTCAGGAATGTTTGACGATTCCAAGGTAAAGGAGCTCGCCGGTCTTGCCGAACGAGGAGTATACGAAGTTGTCTGTCGCGATGACGTACCATCTGATGCCAACATTCTCGGCGGCCGTTTCGTCCTTGCAATCAAGAACGTCCGTACCAAGGATGAAGTATACAAGGCTCGCTTTGTCGTCCAGAGGCACACGGATGTTGAGAAGAACATGCTTGTGCACAACAGCACCAACCTCCGACAAGGTTCCATTCGAGTCCTCATCGCCATTGCAGCAGTGTTTGGGTTCCGCATATGGTCACAGGACGTATCCCAGGCATACCTCCAGAGTGCCGAAAAGTTAATGCGTGAGGTATACGTCAGGCCTACAAAGGAATTTTAAGCTGTCGTCTGACCAGTTATTAAGACTCCTCAAACCTCTGTATGGCTTAGCGGACTCCGATGAATACTGACATGAGACATTCTCCAAGCACTTACAGCAAGACCTCTTCATGCGACCAACTACTGGAGATCTGTCCTTGTTTTTTAGAGTTGTACAAGGGAAGGTTAAGGGTATGACGGGCGCGTATGTAGACGACACCATCGGTACGGGTGATGATGAGTTCGAGGAAGAGTCGAAGAAAACTGGAGATCGATTCCAGTCGAAGCCCCCAGAGAACGACAATTTCCAATTTGCAGGCATTCAAATAGAGAAATCTGAAAATGGGTATCTCATGCATCAAGAACGATTTGCCAAGAAGATCTCCTCGCTGTCAAAGCAATGGACGTTTGCTGAATTCCGTTCAAAAAGACACGAGCTGGCTTGGCTGATGCATACACGCCCCGATATCGCCGCCGCCGTCAACTTGGCTGCCCAGCTCACGGAGTCGAAATTCATCGCAAAACACGTCAAAAATATGAATGACATAATCAAGCGGGCCCACGCTCAGCCTCGGAGGGGAATAAGGCAGCAAATGTTGGACAAGAATAGCCTATCTTTACGCGTCTTTACCGACTCGTCATTCGCCAACACCCCTGAGCTTCGATCTCAACTAGGATTTCTAGTTCTCTTGTGTGACGGTACCGGCAAGTGCAACATCCTCCACTTCAGCTCATACAAGAGCAAACGCGCCATGAGATCAGTAATGGATGCAGAGGTGCTCGCTTTCGACGACGGTTTTCACTATGCCTATCTCCTCCGTCACGACTTCAATCGCATCTCAGGACAAAAGCTCTCTCTCGCCATGTTGACGGATTCGGACAGTCTTTTCAAAACAATTGTGAAATCTACCAGGACAACGGAAAAGCGTCTCATGATAGACATTGAGGCAGCTCGGGAAGCTTACAGCCAACATGAGATCATCGATGTCGGGTGGATCAAGTCCGAAGACAACCCTGCTGATGGATTGACCAAGGCCGCTCCTTGCCCCGCGCTCGAGAAAATCCTTGACACTCGACGCTTGGACACACCTGTTCAGCAGTGGGTGGTACGCACTCCGCTTCGCAGTAAGCCAAATGAAGAGTGACCACGGCGTTGTTCTCAAAACATCCCCGAGTGTCGAAGGACAGCAACACGCTCGTGGTGGGTTGTACATGAAAAGCCCTACAGAATTTCCCGATTGTCATAATGAGCCAATACATATGATCTTAAGCAGATCCGAAGCCACATTGCCTCGGAAGGGTCGCTGGGAAAGATCCAAAGTCAGATTGGTTCGGAAGGGTCGGAACGGTCGCTTGGAAGGGGGTAGTAAAATAGGAGACCAAAGGTCGCGGCCGTTTATGGTGGTAGTGCAATTAGTGCAAGTGGTCAAGAAAGAAGATTGTCAGCAGCAGAGACAGGAGCACAGTGAGTTGTTATATTCGCGAAGCTTGCGCTAACGTTCCCGCGGTCCGCGGACAAGACGAACACAAGTAAACAAAGCTGCTTTATTGCATCTATTGGCGGCGCTCTCCTGTGCGAGCAGCCGCAACTCTCGTCTTCACCTAGATCCGCGTTCGGTGTAGGAACGACAATGGCTCTCGTGCGCCCGCGTCAGGATTGGACCTGAACCAATTAAGGAAATATTCTTTCATAGAGGTTTTCCGACATTTTTACTGTAGAAGGAGATTTTATACTGTAGTCCGAGATTTTATTTGAATTTTAGAGAAGCGCACGCGTACGGCCCGGCGAAATCCGGGCCGGACGCGTGGACGCTTCTGGAAGGAATTTCGTGGAAGTAAAAGAGAGAGAGTAACAAAATATGGTCCTCTCTTGACCTCTTCCGTTTAATTTTTCAATCTACTTACTGAACTAAGTATCCTTCTTTGCTGGGGCCTCTCGCCCCTAGGCCAGGTTGTCTATAGCCTCGGAGGTGCCTCGCGCACCTCCCAAGAATCCAGGTACATAGCTCGGGCTCAGGTGAGCATTGTTGTCGCCGCGCACTACAGCTATGTCATTGTCACCCCTCCTCGGCGCAACAATCTCTGCGATTGTCGCCAGATTCGAACTCACGACATTAATTTGCAATATATCATTTTCAACCACTACACCACAGTGACTAGCATGAGTTTCAATTTTCTTTCAATTTTCCAAAACGTTTCACACGTGTATCATTTGGCCCGGTACCTGGCTTCCACTCACAGTGTCTGGTATAAATAGGAATAATTTTCGTCGCACAGTCACCAACTTGACGGCATCTTTCGGGGCGTGCATACCTGGAAGCGGGTATGGAATTGAGTGGGTCCGCGCGTGTGGGTGTGGGCTAGAAGGGTTGCCCGGCTTCGGTCGTAATTCCTCGGTTGGTGAAGCAGCGCACGGCGAGAGGCACTTCCCATCTTGGGGCTCCACGGTTAGACGTCTGTTTTATTGTGCTATTTGCTCGCGCCTCTCACGCGCAGCAATTCTTTTTTCCACTAATACTTTGGATGCCTCCCGTACCTTGAACACCTCACGTGTTCTACATAAGCAAGTTTTGCAGTGACCTTGCTTCTCGGACATATTCCAAATACTTTTGTTTTCAGTTTTCCTTTTCGGCGATGCAGAAGCGTCCTTAATTTCTGCAGTGTTCGGTAATGCACCGGCTTGCTTAATATGTCAGCGAGCTGCGCAGTAGTAGGGACATGGTATAGCGAGATGATTTTCTTGAAAACGAGGTTCTTAGTGTGGTGATACTTCACATTAATATGTTTGTTGCGCGAAGAAATTTGTTCCGCGGAAGCCATGGATATGGCTGCAGTGTTGTCAGACATTACTCTCGTAGCTCTAAGTTGAGGTGTCTTTCCCAGAAGTTCACTCAGCTCCGAAATCATTCGGCGTGTCCATGTAACTTCCTTTCTGCAATACGACATTGCAATATATTCAGCCTCAGCGGAGGGAAGGGCAACAACGGTTTGTTTTTGGCTTTTCCAAACCACAGGTGCACAATTAAGTGTAATAATTACTCCAGATGTGGAGTGCATTGTGTCCCTGCATCCTGCCCAGTCGGCATCTACGAAGGCAACAAGTGAATCATCATCAAAACGCTTTTCTCTAGAATACAGTATCCCAAAGTTTCTTTTTCCGCAAATGTACCTTAGTACCCTGCGAAGTAAAATGTAGTGCGTTTCAGTTGGGTCATGTACATGACGAGCGAGAGCGCATACGGCAAACGAGATATCGGGACGAGTATACACGGCAAGATACAATAGTTCACCTATTGAGGAACGATATCTTGTATGTTCTGCGGACGAAAGGCGCCTATCCGATGTATGTGCCTTGCTGAGATCAGCATTGGTCGGAAGTGGGGTCCAGACTCCGTTGGCATGCTCTACTCCATGTCTGGTTAATAGACCAGCTGTGTATCGCGTTTGCGAGATGATTATCCCATGACGCTTCTGAGAAATTTCCCATCCAATGAACGACTGTAGGGCACCGAAGAACTTCACGTCGAAAGTTGCTTTTAGGTTACGTTTCAGAGTATCCAAGAGCTTCATTGAGTTGGTTGCGAACTTCATATTGTCTACGACAACCACGACCACAATAAATTCATTTTCATCTTGTAAGTAGAAAACGCGGGGGTCAGCAGCAGATTGCCTGAATCCCCACCTCAGGAACATTTTAGCTATCATCGATCCCCAAATACGGCCGGCTTGTTTTAAACCGTACATAGCATTTTGAAGAACACATAAATGGTTTGGCATTGCTTCTTTTCCAGAGGAATCTGTAGGTTGTTCCATTATAACTTCAAAGTCAATGTCGCCATATAGATGTGTGTTCCCCACATCCCCTCCTTCGAGGGGAAGGTCGCAAGCGGAGGAAAAAGCAAAAATAATACGAATTGCGTCATGTGATGCGACAGGAGCATACAGTGAATCCGGATCGTACTCAAAACGAGGATCTTGTAGGTCCCCGCGAACGACGCAACGTGCCTTATGGAGAAAATCGACACCATCTTTGTGGAGAGGCTTTAAACGAAATACCCACGTGTAGGGCAATGGTTGATGTTGCGGTGTGCGCAATATGTAGCGCCACGTCCGCCTTTTTACCAAAGCAGTGTACTCTCTGTCAATGGCTTGGCACCATAATGGACAAGTGACGGCTTCTGAGAATGAGCGCGGGACTTCAGAATTTGACAGTCTGGACTTGCGGCCGAAGTGAGATGATGAGATAAAAAGTGGTTCACGAAAAACGACGAAGGCTTGGATAAGCATATCTTCAGCAATTCCATCATCTCCCTTTTGACTTTCCAGTTCACTCTGTCGTGCAATACCGTCCAGGAGAGAATGAACCCCGGGTAGCCTGTCTGTGGTGTATGTGGCGGAAATCCCTGGTTCGCGAGATGATGACGCGATTCACTTCGGGAACAAGGATCTGGTATAGGCTTTCTTCGCTTTGAAGACCCACGAAGTGGCTATGATGTGCTCTTGCACTTAACTTTCTGTCCGATGATGTCGGTGACTTGTAGATAAATGCGAAACCAGGTTGTCCAAAAGGAGGGAGTCTGCCGTAATCGATTCGTGTCCTCAAATCCCATATGAGAATGGGGAGTTTTTCTTGGATTCTCTCGGATGGTAGCCTGTTTCGGAGCCAGTTACCGTGAGACATTGCTTCTGCCCAGAGGGATTTGGGTACCTTTGAATCAATAAGCAGAACACGAGAACGCATTCCAAGCTCTTGCATGAATCCTTCCGCAAGACCATTGCTCTGCGGTGCATATGGAGGGCTGTACTCTAGCCTTATTTCATTATGCCTGCAGTATATCTTGGGTTCGTTAGAGACGTTCTCACCAGCTCCATCTAGTCTAGCATTGATGAGTCGGTATCCGGAGGCATTTTCGGAACGAGCTTTGTACTCCATGAGGCGTTGTGTTAGTTCAGACTTTTCAGAAAGAAAATAAACATTTGACTTCGCCGTGAAGTCGTCAACTATGCTGAGAGCATAACTACTACCTCCAATTGATGTGGGATCAATTGGTTCAAGAACATCAAGATGGACTAATTCCAGCGGAAAAGACACTGACCTTAGACTAGGTAGAATCGTTGCTCGTTTTGCTTTTCCCAACGAGCACGGAACACAGAGTATGTGATCCAATGTACCTCGCGGGAAAGTTGGGACCCTTGGAAATTGTTCAGAAAGTTGGAGATATCGGGCAGAGTTTGGATGTCCCAATTTTGAATGCCATTCTAGCGCATGGTTGGGAAGAGAATAGTCAACACGGGACGAAGATGCGATTTTTGCATGACATAATGTGCAAGATGAAAGAGGAAGCGTTGAACTCGCACCTTGAGGTGCGATGGTGTGAGAGGCTGTATTTCGATTTTGGATTTTCATCTTGTATAGTCCCTCACTTGCCTTCACGTAGAAAATGATTCTGTTTGTAGAGCGGGTCGTAAGAAAACATGTGCTGTAGTTGTTAACAGCAGGTGGATCTCAAGTAAACAAGACGTTAAAATTTTCAGACACTTGTCCGACTGATAGAATGTTGGCAGAGAATTTTGGAGTGTGGAATGCGTCGATGTACATCCCTCCGTTGAGAAGAATATAAACAGTTCCCTTTCCTACGATAATGGAGACTCCTGACGCAGATAGCACATCTTCAACAGCGATCTTTTGATAAACTATGAAGGAAGCTCTTGAATGAAAAAAGTGGTGCGAACCGCCTGAATCAATTAGGGCATCCGCTGACTTTTCCTCATTGCAGACTGCTACTGAGCTGCGAAATTTCATACTATCCATGAAACCATATGAACGATCACGGTTAGACGGATTTGAAAAAGGCGGTAGCGCAGATATTGAGTTGTTCGATGCATATTCAGTGGATAAATGGTTGCCACGACCTGCATTATCGAAACCGTTGTGAGGATCAGATGGTGTGGTTTGGCGTTGTGCCTGTGCCCATGGTGTTTGTGGAGTAGGGTGAGAATTGAAATTACGGTACCCTCTTGTGTCTCCGTAACCTCCCCGGTTACGCAAATTTCCACGACCTCTTGGAATACGATAGCGTCCTTTTCCTCGAAAGAATGAACCCTTTTTCGAGAAGGGTTGGGAACGGGCGTGTTCGTGCCAGCAGTCAGAAGCTTAATGCCCAAGCTTGCCGCGCACAAAGCAAGGACCCTTTTTCTTCTTTCCAATACCTCCTTGTGGAGATATGAGTTGCATTCCTGAATTGAACGCCGAAGCAACTGTAGGATAAGAAGTGCCTCTTGGCAAGGGTCCAGGCTGTGTATAGCTTCGGAGGTGCCTCGCGCACCTCCCAAGAATCAGGCTCAGGTGAGCATTGTTGTCGCCGCGCATTACAGCTATATCATTTCAGAGGGTGACGGGCGCTGCGGGGAAAAAGGGAAAAGACGACTCGGCCGACCCTCACCACGGAACGGCACGCTCCCCAAACCGCCTCCCCCATTTCACCACCAACAGCAGGAAACCAAGAAGGACGTGCAACTCTGGATTGCATCAGAACGGGACAGGTGACTACTGCATACAGTGCCCTCGCGATAACTGCAACACCTGGGGGGACCCCTCTTTGTTGCAGTTATCGCGGATTTTCAGTTTTCAAATCTTATGATAGGGCCTAGCATATATCCCATAAGATTCTAGGATCCAACACCTCAAAATTTTTATTTGAAAAACATATATATATTTTGACTAACTTTTGCCGTCGACCATCTGTCGCCTGATCGAGGACTGAATTTTTTGTAACCCCTTCAAAACTGTCGCGCACGCGCATATATACTGTACGGCGTATTTGATATGATAACACCATCCAAACTGTGGATGCACAGTTTGGATATTGATATCCCGCGTGTTTACAGAGCATGGGCTGTAAGCTTTCCGTCCCCGCAGACGGCAAGCTTACATGGACCTATATGTACTACGCGCACGTCCGCGCTTCCCACGCCCGATGGTAGAACAATAAAAAACTCGAGCAAGCAACTCTACGCTACTGTAGTCTGCGAAGGCACAAGCCGGAGCCCGTTCTCACCCCTGAAGGCGCAACGCCGGATCACTCACCCCCCCTCTACTTCCCTTCTCATACTATCCTTTCTCCTTTCCCCCCCCTTTTTCTGCGCGCCAATCCCGCTCTCTGATCGTACAGAGAGCAGCGCACGCGAAGCACAAGGCCCCTTTCGACGACAATCCGGATTCGAGGGTTTTCCTTGTGATTCTCACCCCCCTACGTCTCCTTTCCGACGTACTACGAGATGTCTCAGGTTGGCTCTTCCGCCACCGATGGTTCGGCCGCCGCCGACAATGGTCAAGAGAGCGCTCCGGTCATTCTGACGAAAGCCAAGGCCTTTCAGATATACTTTCGGCTTCAGAAGATGGCGAAGTGCGTCCAAGATGAGGATGAATTTCATCGTCAGTACCTCGGGGTCGCCCGGAATGTGCTCAAACTATTCACGATTCGGCAGAGCTCTGGAACCACCGCTGCCGTTATGCCGGACTCTTTGGAGGTATGCGAAGCCATGTCTGATATGCTTCCTAGCCCCTCTTCCGTCTTCACGGCCGACTACTTCAACCACCCGGTCTTCCCACTCAAGGTTTTGTACAGCATTGCCGAGCTATTTGGGTTTGATGGAATTCCCGACGACTTCTTGGCCCAAGTGTTCATCAGAGATCACGAACGCGCCCACAAGAGCATCATGATCCAAGCCTGGTTTGCATTTGTCCTTGGTTTAGACCCCAGCTCCACCCGCTCTGTCATAGACAGATTCCAGCAGGCGCGCTCCCTTCCTTCTCGACGAGCTCTCAATACCGACATAATAGCAACTGCGCCCACGACCGAAGATCCTATTAGGGCGCCAGGAACCTTACCCCCCCGTACGCCCTCAGCAATCTCACGGCCCCCCGGGGCCCTAGAAGCGGAGCGGTTGACATTGACAACCGCTTCAATCATGGCCATGAACGTGCCATCAGTCATACCCTGGCGCCCAACGCGGCTTCAGGGGACATGCGCCGGGGCGGACCCGTTAGATTTGACCAGCGTCCGCAGAACGGCCAAGGCAATTCACCGACTGCGCATGAACCCAACATGGACGCTGGTGACACTCGCAAAGCAAACTACGTGCACCAGCAGTTCTCTGGTCGGAAGTTCAAGGGAGACCTCAGTCAGTCTGTGGACCTCCTGCTACGTGACTACGAGGCATGCGCACATCAGCACCGCCTAACTCCTGCGCAGAAGGCGGAGTACTTCATGAATGTCCTCGAGGGCCCGGCTCGTACCTATTTCCTCAACAACTACGCTCAAGGAATGGCTTATGAG
Source organism: Chondrus crispus (assembly GCF_000350225.1). Lineage (NCBI taxonomy): Eukaryota > Rhodophyta > Florideophyceae > Gigartinales > Gigartinaceae > Chondrus > Chondrus crispus. The sequence goes on from NW_005178983.1 coordinate 478,353, forward strand.
CAGGTAATTGAGCTAATGAAGCGCGAGTACGACAGCGACTCACGCGAGCTCCAGGTCCAGTCCACCCTTGAATGTCTCAATTTAGACACCTTCATGTCCACTCTTTCCAGCACAACCCACTCTGATGGCCTGACCAAGCTGGTCGAGTACCTGGAATTGCTCACCCCGCAATGCCCTCCTGGTTTCCGATCAGACGAGAACAAGATACGTTTCCTACGAAAGGCTGTTCTCGGTTGTGAATGGGGGCTCTCTCCCATTCGCAACATCGTCTCCCATCGCTACAAGTTCCACGCGTTCGTAACGGCCTTACATGAGAGCCTCCAGCTCTCAAACGAGCTCAAGGATGTGCGCCCGCCCGCGTATCCCACACACAGCGCGGAGATGGACGAGGAACAAGCCGCTGATGTCTTCTTCCAACGCTACGGCCGCAATCCTCGTGACGTTCGGAACCGGATGTCTAACCGCCCGCCGGGCCGTCCCGATCGGCCCCGGTTCCCGCCACCGTCTCGCACACCTCCGGACCGCAATGAGGTCCGCCACGGGCGCACGTTCGACGAGGCGCGCCGTCGCAAGGAATGTTTCAAGTGTGCTGCTCCTTAGCAGCCCGGCCATCGATGCCACGCTGGGGCCATTGCTGCCAGCGCGCGCAGCCGACTCCGCAAAGGTGGATCTCACGTCCACATCATCCGAGACTACATTCTCAGGATGGAGGGAGAACAGGAACCTCGCGAAGGTACTGTCCCTCCTGGGACGGAGGGAGACAACGCTGCAGCTAAGGAGCTGGACGACGCCTTGTATTATGCTCGTGATACCAGTGACCATACCCCGTATTACACCGACGAGTTCGACGGTGATGTGGTCACCAACGTGGTATCGGCCAGCGTATCAGAGCAGATGCCCTCAGCGGGTTTTCGCTAAGGCGATGTGGACAAATCGCTAATCCTCATCGCCCACACCGCTCGTCCTACCAACATAGGACTGCGACTCCTCGTCGCAAACTCCCGGTCGTTGACATCGACTGCACGAAGATCTTCGCGGCGGACCTCCAACTTGAATGCCCTTCACGACGGCCTCTCGGGTTCTGCGTTGACATAGGTGCCCCCAAGTCGGTTTGTCGGCAAGCAAGAGCTTAACCGACTCCGGGCGGCTGCTGGAAAGAACCGCCGCAACATCTGCCGCTCGGCACACCGCTTCCGCTTTGGGGACGAATCCTTTCAGTCCCTCGGACGAATCTCCCTGCTCCTCGCTACTCCGCCGGGTGTGAAACCCATCCTTGTCGAGTTTGACATCGTCCAGGCAAACATCCCGCCTTTGCTGGGCATGGATGTCTTGGACCGAGAGAAGCTCGTCGCCGATACAGTCTTCAACCGGCTGGCTCGACGATCGGCAAACGAACTAGAAGACGGGCGTATGACCTATGTCGATGAATGGTTCATACCCCTTGTCCGCTCGCCGAGCCGGCACGTCTACGCCCCTTTTGACTGTGGGACACGGAACTATTTCACAAAGGCGCAGCTTAACAAGCTGCACAGCCAGTTCTTCCACCCATCCGCCACGAAGCTCTTCAACTTGCTAAGGAAGGCCCGCCCTGAAGATGCGACACCGGAGACGCTCCACATCCTTCGGAATATATCGAAGCTCTGTGATCCCTGCAAACGAATCCAGCCTGGGCCTACCCGCTTCCGCGTCTCTTTTGGTACCGAGAACGCGCGCGTCAACGAGCGGATCATGATGGATATCATGTACATCGACTCCATGCCCATCTTGCATATCGTAGACGAGTCGACCCGCTTCTCCGCAGCCCGCTTTCTCCCCAATGTCAGCACCAAGGTCATCTGGGACACCTTGCTGCGCTGTTGGGCCTCGATCTACACCGGTCTACCTAATCGATTACTGGTCGACCAAGGCAGCAACCTCGGCAAAAGTGAGCCTTTCGTCTCGCTTGCTGCAAGAGCAAACGTAGAAGTTCAAGGCACAGGTATAGAAGCGCACTCAAGCCTCGGCATCGGGGAACGGTATCATGAGCCGGTCCGTAACACCTTTCGCAAAATGGTGCTCGTATATCCGAGTGTGGACAAGGCGCTCCTCCTCCAGATGGCCATCAAGGCCATGAATGACACTTTGGGACCAGAAGGACTCGTCCCGTCGTCCCTCGTCTTCGGAGAACTACCCCGCGTGTACACCGCCTCGGAGACCCCACAACCCCGAGACACTCTTGGTGAACGTGCCACGATGGCTCACGCTGCGCGCACTGAGATGCAGCGCATCATGGCGAAGATGCGTGTTGCACGAGGCTTGCGACACTCTATCCCACTCGCTGCCAACAAAGATTATGACCCTGGCGATCACATCTTAGTCTGGCGAGAGAAAGTCGTCAACCACCGTATTGGCGAGTGGCTCGGGCCCTTTACGGTTCCCGGAATGGACGCCAGCAAGAAACTCGTGTACATACAGGATGTCAAGGTCGGTGCTGCTCGCCCCTTCAATGTCGCCCAAGTCAAGTGTTATATTGTCCCAGTGGATGTCGCCCACTGTTTCTTCGCTGACCTTCATCGTGGCCTTTCGCACTTCTCGTCCCCGGATGATGAAGATGACTGCGTTCACTTAACCGAAGTCATCCAACCAAAGGATCCCCGAGCCACGTCTCCGGACATGTCCCAAGCGAAACGTGATGAGATTCGCGGGCTACTCGACCGCGGGACATTTAGCGTCATCCTGCGAGAAGAGGTTCCCCCCGACGGTAACGTCCTACCAAGTCGCTTCGTGCTTGCCATCAAGTCCGCAGAAGACGGTCAAGTCAAGTTCAAGGCGCGGTACGTAATAGGTGGACATCTCGATCGCATGAAGGCTCCCATGGTTCACAGTGCGGCTACGCTACAGCCGCAATCCATTCGCCTCCTGCTTGCCCTTGCCGCGATTCACGGCTTCGACATCTGGTCTTCTGATGTCTGCCAAGCATACCTCCAGTCCGCCGAACCGCTGTCTCGAGAGCTCTTCATCACCAAGCCCGTCCCAGAGTTCGAGCTACAATCGGAGCAGTGTCTCAAGCTGCTTAAACCGCTGTACGGCCTCTGTGACTCCGGAGACCTCTGGCACAAGACACTAGACGAGCACCATCGACATGACTTGGGCATGACCCCGTTTCGGTCTGACCCGGCCCTCTACAAGATCATGTCAAATGGTCTCCTCATGGGCCTTAGCGGCACTACGCGCCGGTTCACCTGGCTTCCGTCAACTGGCAAAAAAGACCAACGAGCGCTTCCAGATTGTCGTGCACTGAGGGGAAAGGGTGGGATCCCCCTCTGGCAGAGCACGCGCGTTCGGGGGCGCGTGTAGGGGGGGTTATCGGGAGACCACCCGTAAGGGACCGGTACGGGGCCGGGCGCGAGGCGCAGTAGGGGAAGTAAGGAAAAAAGGTGGAAAACAGAGCCCAGGAGGGGCGGGGCGGTAGGGACAGCTGTCGCGCGGAGAGCCGGGCGTGGTGGGACGACGCGCGCGGTAGAGACAGGAGGGAATCGGGAGGTAGATGGCTCGCAGGGTACCGTCGTGGGACGGGGACCGACGCGAGTCTACGACTCCGTTCCAGAAACCCGAGTTGTAGACCCAAAGCTTCGTGAGGATTTACTTAGGGTCGGACGTCGGCTATATACTAGCCGACGTCGGAGCTATAATTAATTAAACTAAAAGATACTAAATTAAAACGACGGCGGCGACGACCGGAGAAACTCCCCTTGGGGAGGTATGACAACCACTACACGTGGGGGGGGTGACACCTGGACACAGGAGCCTTGACGCCTGGTTACACGTGGCGCGCGGTACACGTGTGTCCCGGAGAAGGAGTCGTGCTGGCCGGGGACAGGTGTCCCCTGGGAAAAGGGAAAGGTGGGTCAGTGCACTACATACCCCCCCGCTTAGAATAGAGCGTCCTCGCGAACCCTGGTTTCGGCGACTGGTGGACCGCCGGTGGTCTGGCACGGGACATCGCCTTGTCCGGAGTTATGAGGGGGGGGCGAGCACCTGCCAGCCGCGATGTCCACTTCTTCACGCCACGCGCACTTCTTCGTACCGGCACGCGTACCTGTCCGCCTGGACGAGCGTGATGTCCTCCGATGCTCCCTGTTCGCAACAACGAGCGCGATGTCCTCCGATGCCCCCTTCCTTGCGCCAACGAGCGCGGTGTTCTCCGATGCGCCCTTCCTCGCGCCAACGAGCGCGGTGTTCTCTGATACCTGTCCGCCTGGACGAGCGCGATGTCCTCCCATGCTTCCTTCCTCACGCCAACGAGCGCGGTGTTCTCCCACGCTCCCTTCCTTGCGCCAAGAGCGCGGTTTTCCGCGGCCTCCGGGTCGTGGGGAATACGATGGTAACGGGTACGCGAACGGCGCGGAGAGGGACACGGCCAGCGCACGCCGGGAAGGGGGGGGCCGTGGCTCGAGCCCGAGTTGCCCCTTCGAAGACAGGTGTCCCGGCGGAGGGCAGGTGTCCCGTAACAGGGGGCGGCAGTCCGGGCCTTACATATGTACCGTGACCCCCCCTTATACTCGGGCGTCGCGAGCCCTGACTATGGCGGCTCGTGTACCGCCGAGGGACTCGACGATCCCCCGCCAGCCATGATAGGGGGCCGAACGTAGGTGGCTGAGGGCAACGGTATTCGTGGGTCCCCTGAAGTAGGTCGGCGCCCAGGGCCACACCGCAGCAGCTCACCTTCGGTGCCCCTTCCCCCCTTTTGTCTTGTGACAACTCCGCCTTTCGACGCGCGAACGCGGAGCCCACGATACGCAAGGTACGCCGTCCCAGTCCCTTACCTCCGTGGCGCCGACGTGATAGAGGTCCGCGGCGGTGGCATCCCCGAGCGAACGCGTACTGTCCCGCCTCTCCGAGATGCACGCGCCGATGTACCCGCCCGGGGGAGTCTCGGCCATCGAGGGCGAGCTGTGGCCCCGACCCCGAGACTTATGGGGTCGGAACTTGTACGACGATGCGCTACTCTTCGAGCGAGCCCCTTTTATGGCGCCGGAGGGTTTGCGCGACGCGAAATTGATCCGTGCGTACGCCACGTCTACTGGGGAACTCCCTGGGGGTTTGAGCGTGGCAGCCGTCGGCTCTCGCGACTTCTCGCGCCGCCTGGTCGTGGAGCCGGCTTTGGTACGTCCGGAATTCAGACGGGTGAACACGGAGGCCCGTGTGGCCTTCGTGGAATTAATTCGCCAACGTATACGCCGTACCCCCTGCAACAGGCCCGTCCCTCGGGCTTGGAACCTGGACACCTGGGCGTATCGGGCGGATGGGGACCGGGGGTACGTTGCGAATCTGAAACGAATATTTGATGAGCTCCGCATCCGGGAGGAAGAACCCGCGGTGGCCATGATGGCCTGGGACCGACCTCTGTCGCCGGAGGACTTCGCTCGATCCCCAGATCGGAGGCGCGACCCCGCGATGCATGCCAAGCTCAAGTTTGAGCGACGCATGCGTAATCGGATGGGGGTGTTCGTCGCTTACGAATGGGTGGAGGTAAAGACATTCGAGCGGACGGTGTTGAGCACGCAGTATCCTGAGATACCGGCGTGGTTTGCGCAGTACGAAGTCCCTGCGGACTTCATTGCGGAAATTCCCCCGTGCGTGGTGTACTTTGGACTGAGTCTCACGGAGGACCCTCAGTCCGCACGCTGGATGGTTTTTCTCAGCGAGTGGCTCGCCTTAGTTGCGGGGCGGTTCTTGAAGTACGCCCACGAGGGGCGGTTATTCATCCTCCCGACCATGGTCGTGGAGTGGTTGCGCCGGCTGGACTTGACGCGCATCCTGGGTAGCACAGAAGCACAGCGACAGTTACGGGTCCTCCTGGCTCTCCACGGGGACATCGACTGGTCGCGCGTCCCTTACGCCCAGGGCCATCACTTCGACAACCCCCGGAGCACGCACTACTCCCCTGGGAGACAGCATGACGCGGGCCGCCCGGACCGTGGCAACTGGGTCCAGCTCGAGAGCGGAACGCTTCGCCTGGACCAAGCGGAATTACTGAGGGGAGGGGAAGGGGTTGCCGAAGGAGGCGGCGGAGGGGGACGTTCCGGAGAAGTCCGGTTCGCGGAGCGAGAGGGCGAGGGTCGGCGCGTCCGGCGTCGCGGCGTCGGTTTTGGGAAGGGTACGGAGGACCCCCACCCGAGGGGGGTGGAGCGACGCGATACAGCGACGATGACGGACGCCGAGCTGCGCGGTTGGCTGAAGGATCCGCAATGGCGAGAACAGCTACATCGTCTGCTCGCGGAGGGGACGTCGGAGCCGAGCGAGGTGGCGGCAGGTGAGCCCGCGGGGGACGCGCTCGCGGCCTCCTCGTCGCCGGTGCGAGGCGACCACGCTGTGAGGACCCCGACGGCGGTCGCCTCCGGAGGGCTCGTGCCGCACGAGGGGGGACGCGACGCGTAAGGTCGGTGATACCGCGCGTAACAGCGTGCCGGAGACGATCGGCGATTACCGCCGTGCAGCAGGTAGTCTCGCCCAAGGCGAGGGAGTATACGACATGAAGTCGGAAGTAGGGCCGCGGCGCGTGGCAGTGACGGCGGGCCGTCAGCGAACAGCACAGTGCAGGAGGTAGTCCTCGTTGAGTCGAGGGAATATAACGACACGAAGTCGGAAGTAGGGTCGTGGCGCGCGGCGGTGAGGGCGGGCCGTCAGCGACAGCGCAGCGCGGAAGGTAATTCTCGTCGAGGGCGAGGGAATAAAACGACACGAAGTCGGGAGTAGGGACGCGGCGCGCGGCGGTGAGGGCGGGCCGTCAGCGACAGCGCAGCGCGGATGGTAATTCTCGTCGGGGGCGAGGGAATAAAACGTCCCGAACTCGGGGGTACGAATCACCCGTTTCGGGCGGCACTTCGTAGAGGGTGCCACCGGTAGACGGGGGAGGAGTTCTGGGTTCCCTCACGAAGACAGCGTCTTCTTCAAGCGAGCACCGATTTTTCTTCTCCCCCGTGCGGGTCGAGGCCCGGGACACACTATAACGTGGGCAAGGACTTCGTCAAAGCGTGTACCAATTTTTCGCCTCTCCCGTGCGGGTAGGGGCCCGGGACATGCTATGCTGAAGGGCATAGCGGTCGCGGTCGCCGCGTACGAGATGGTCCCGTACGGGGAGAGGACGCGGCAAAGCGCGAGAACGAAACGACGCATATGTCGGGCTGGTGGCTCGGTCCTGAGGCTGGAGCGGATCGTTACCGACTGACGCGGGAGACCGGGGTGGATACCACAGTTGCTTGACGTGGGAGGGGAGCGTCTTTCTCTCCCTCCGCAGGGGGTGGTGACCCGCGAGGGCGTGGGGAGAGGGAGCGACTACTGTAAGGCAGGGCGAGACACCGTCAACCGCTCCCGGAAGGGACGGGTCGGTGTCTGTTCTCGCCCGGGAGTGGGCCTCCCCAACCAAAAAATGAAAAATCAAACCATTCCCAAAAAATCACAAAAAATCAAATACGACAGGTGGGCGGCGTTGACTGGCTAGGGCATCCGGCGGCGGTCCGCGTCGACGCGTCGCGTGTTTCCAGGGGCTCCACGGTAGGCTATCGTACCTCAACCGAGGTGCTGGGGCGCGATCCATCCCTCTAATTCCCGATTCCCACGCTGTCGGGATGCCCCCATAGAGCGCGGTCGGGGATTGGTACCCGCTTCCTTCGGCAATATCGCGCGACCGTGTTGTAGTCGATATGACGGGCGGGCTCCCAGGTCGACTCGGCGTCGCTGTACCCGTACCAACGTACGCGAAACAGGGGGAGCCCGTCATCTCCCGGCCCGTGCCTGGTTAGCGATTGCACGACGTAGGTGTCGGTGGGGTCTCCCGTAGAGGAAGCAGGAGGGAGGGCCTGCCCCGATGGCACGCGTAGAGGTACGCGGAAGGCGTCGGGTCGGAACGTGCACCTCGCGGCCAGGTGCGCCGCGCCCGACGAGATGAACGCGCGCTGAGCGGGATCGGTCGCCGAGGGGGCGGAGGCCCTGTCGCGGCGGGGCGCGGGTGGTTCCGTAGGGTCCACTGTTGGCTCGTGGGGTTCCCTTGCCGTTTGCGAGCGCGTAACGGGACGCCTGTCCTTCGTTCGGGGTCTTGAGTCCGGCGGCGGGGGGTGGTTCGCTGTTTCGGGGCGGTTCGCCCCGATTCGAGAGCGGAACCCAGCGAGACGTGTGAGGGCGTCCTCGGTTCCTCCGCCGATGACTGCGTCCATCAGCCCCGGCGGCCGCGGCCTTGCGAGCGCCAGTGTCGCGGGGGTCCCTTCCGAAGGGGTCGCGTCGGGGAGGTTTTCGTCTTCCCCGTTTGAGGACCCCGGTCCCAGCGGGGGGTCTGTCACGTTGCTACGAAGCGGGAGAGACCTGACGACCCGGTCGCGAGAGAGCCGGTCGTTCAGTCCCGTCCCCCGTAAGATGGTGACGGTGTGGTCGTCCACCTGTACGACAGGGAAGGGTCCCTCGGTTCGCGGTGCGAGCTTATTGGTAACCCGGTCCTTGTTCGTTTTCTCCTCGGAGCGTAGCGCAGCCTCACGGTTCACGAGTACCTGATCCCCCACCCGATAGTCCGGGGTGGAGTGGCGTATCCAATTATCGAAATCGTTCTTATACCGCTCCTGTCCGGCCAGCAAGTTGCGGCTGGCCGTCGACATCAGGCTGCGGAGCCACGCTAGGTAGCGGATCTTGAACTGCGCCCTTGAGGCGGATGGATCCAACAGCGGCGTTTGTTGCAGGGATAACGGACTCGGGGTCCGGGATAATACCAGGTCGAACGGCCGCATACCGATCATCCTGTTCGCCGTGCAATTATAGCCGTACGTCAGCGCATCCGTGTACTGATCCCAGTCACGTTGATTATCGGCGAGGTAATGCCGGAGGGTGGATACCAACGTCCGGTTGAATCTTTCCACCTGCCCATTCGTTTGGGGGTGATATGCCGTGGTGAACACGCTCTCAATTGAGAGTATCTTGCACACGGCGAGGAAAAACCTCGAGGTGAATTGTCCTCCGTTATCGGAGAGAAGTTTCACTGGGGCGCCGTATACGAACACCCAGTGGGAAATGAACGCTTGCGCAACCGTTTCAGCGGTAATCCTCTTGAGCGGGACCGTCCTGGTTAGCTTGGAGTATCTGTCCGTCATCACCAAGAGGTAACGGTTTCCTCTTGGTGTACGGGGGAGCTCGCCGAGAATGTCGATGGCGATGTACTCCAGGGGCCCTGACGGAGGAAATGTCTTCAACTCAGAGTTGTGCTTCCGCAGTTTGATCCGTGCCTTCGCGCAGTCGGGACATAACCTTACGGTCGAGTAGGAGTCCACCGACATGCTTGGCCAATAAAACCGCTGTCTTAGCGTATAGAACAATCGCCTGCCTCCCGGATGGCCGGAGGTGGCGGGATAATGCGACAAGTACAGCAACATTTCCCGGAGGGTTGTGGGTACTACGATCTGTTCCACACCGTCGAGGTGGGCTTTCCGGCAGACCAGCCCTTCCTGATTCACGAAGAATCGGGACCGGCGCAATTCAGCGAACCCCTCCCCCTTCTCAAGACGAGAAGTCACCTCCTTACAAAATGGATCAGAGTGCTGTTCACGAGAGAAGTCTTCGTGGGTTATCGCGGCCATCGAGGCCCGAGGGTCCAGCGCGTAGCAGCCCGCGGAAATTTCGACGTCGGTGGTGTCGTAGGTCTCCTCTTGATGCTGAGGCTCATCGTCGAAATTCATGACGGTGTAGCAAGGAATTTCTTCGTCGATCGGGATAGTCGTGCCTCCCGTAGATGGGATACGACTCAGCGCATCGGCGAGGCAGTTCTTGATTCCCTTCACGTAAGTTACGTCGAAGTCATATTCGGCAAGGCGCAAGCGCCACCGGGCCAGTCGGCCACTCGCATCGGCGAGGTTCATCAGCCACCGCAGGGAGTGGTGGTCGGTGTTGACCGTGAACCGCTCCCTTTCCAGGTACGGGCGGAGCGTCTGTACCGCCCATACGATGGCGAGGCATTCCTTCTCGGTTGTCGAGTAGTTGCGTTCCGCTGACGAGAGCGTGCGTGACCAATATCCGACGGGGTATCGGTGTCCATCCTCGTGAGTCTGCAGTAGTGTGCAGCCCAACTGAGCGTCTGACGCATCCGTGTCCAGTGAGTAGGGGCGCCCCAGTCTTGGGAGTTTTAAGACCGGAGGCGAAATTAAGCACTCCTTCAGTGTCGGGAAGGCCGTGGTCTGCTCTTCATCCAGATCGGGGAGGACATCCGGTTCTCCTTTTCGGAGCCTAGCCGTAAGGGGCGCCGCTATCTTGGCGAAATGATCGACGAAACGTCGGTAGACATTACACATTCCCAAGAACGAGCGCAGCTCGGTCTGGGTCCGTGGTTGAGTCGCTTCTGAGAGCGCTTTTACATTCTTCGGGTGGACTTCGAGTTCGCCCGGTCGGATGATATGACCCAGGTACTCGACAGAGTCCTGAAAAAACCTGCACTTGTTAAGTTTAAGTGATAATCCCTCCTGCTGCAGAGCACGGAGTATTACGTCCACATCCTTGAGGTGCGTGTCATAATCCTTGGAGAAGATTATGATATCATCAAGGTAGATGAGACAGCTCTTCCAGCGATAGCCTGAGAGGAGGATATCCAGCATACGTTGAAAGGTGGCCGGGGCGTTCATCAACCCGAAGGGCATACGGTTGAATTGATACGTCCCGGCGTGGCACGTAAACGTGGTCTTCGGTCGATCCTCCTTGGCGACTGGAATTTGCCAGTACCCGGAGTTACAATCAAGGGTAGAAAAGACCTTGGCTTCCCCGAGTGTGTCCAGACACTTGTCCATGCGAGGGATGGGGTACGTATCCCGCACGGTCAACGCGTTCAGGCGTCTATAATCGATGCAGAAACGGAGGCTCCCATCTGACTTGGGGATGAGCACGACAGGGGACGCCCATTCGGACTTGGACCGGGAAATTACCCCGCCGGATAACATCTCGTCAACCGAGGCTTGTTCCGCCTCCCGGGCGCGGGGACCAGCTCGATAGGGCTGACATCGAAACGGCTTGGCGCCGGGGGTGAGTTCGATGCGATGCTCTGTCGCTCGAACCTCGCCCAAGTTTCCATCCCACATTCCGGCGTAGGGCGCGAGCATGGTGCGGACCTGCCCTCGCACTTGCGCCGGCAGGTGGTCGAGGGGAACCGATCCCGACGGAGGGGATGGCTCCGCTTGGGGGAGGGCTCCACGAGGGGGCCTCTCGCCCTGTAGAGGGGGGCTCCCCTCGGAGAATTCCGCGGCTAGGACCGCGTCCAACGGCATCGCCGTGCGCACCATCGCCCGCGGATGGGGAGTGACGAAGCCAACGACTTGGTTCTTCGACAACCTCTTGTTGGCGGTCGAGAAGTTCGCCATGAGGACCTTGAACTCTTGCAACGGGGTGATGTGCACCACCCCGTTGGAGAGGGAGATCCGATGCTTCGCATATAACTGCGGGTTCGCCTCGAGGACCGAGAGTCCGGCCCGTCCACTTGTGACGTATACCCAGGTCTGGGTGCCTGCCGGGATCTTCAGGGCGCGACACCTTGAGCCTTGGGGAAGTCCGCCCAGCGGCGGGGGCATACTCTTGCTCCGTCGGGAGGGGAGGGGCGTTCGCGGCCCGAGACGCCGGTTTCCGGACGATGAGGATCTTAGTACCATCGTCCAGTTCCACCTCCTTCCGCCGGGGGTAGATGGCTTCGACGAACTTGTCGTTAAAGTCGCACCCCAGTATCACGGGGGCGGCTAATCGTTCACAGATGATGAAGGTACACCTCATGGTACGGTCACCTAACCGCACCACGAGAGGGATTTGGCCGCTCGTACGCAATGGTCTCCCATTGGCGTCCGCGATCGTCGGGATTTCACCCGGAATAATCAGCGTCTCCCATCTGGAGGGAAGCGTGTCGGCCCGTACGAAATTGGAGCCAGCCCCTGTATCTAATATTGTGAGCTGGCGCACCAATATCGACGGGGATAATCCAAGGTCTGCGTAGACCTTGTAATTCCGCCGAGACAGCGCGAGCACTGTCTCGGGATGGCTAACACCCCTTGCAAGCGGGGGGGTGTTTCTTCGCCATGGTCGGCGTAAGGTACCGAGCCGTTCGGGGTCGGGGTCTCCCTGGGATGGCCCAGTGTGTTTGCGGCCGAGTATCCAGTACCGCTTCTCCGTCTCGGGAGGTGAGGACGGTTCCGCCACCCTGGGCGAGTGATCCGGGGATGTGACCGTGTCCACCTCAGCTGCTGCGGGCTGAGGTTCTCCTAGTTATTTGGAGGAGGAGAAGCTTCCCCGGGGGGCGGTACGGTCCTCGTCCCGGTACCAGCACGCGGCGGCGGGCCGGCGACGGCTTCATGGTTCATGACCCAGTTCGCCTCGTAACTGAGGAGGGCGACGGCTCGGAGGTACGCCTCCGGAGGCACTCGGCTCTTTTGGGCCTCGGTCAACTTCTCGTACTGGTGGGGTACGAGGGATACATCCTTCACCTTCATATCGCAGTCGGGGGAGATATGGTCCCCGACCCGATAACAGGTGAAGCAGATGATCTGCGGGGACGGAGGCCCTCGCAGATCCTTCTGGTAATTACGGGACGTTTTCCCCGGTGGAAGTCCGCGAAAGCCCTCGGCGGGCTCTCGAGCGGGTTGGTACGGCTTGCGCCGGTCGCCGTAAAACAGCGAGTCTCCGTCGTTGAAGTAGGATTCTTCCGTCGGAAGGGAAGGAGCCTCCCCGGCGAGGTCACCTTCGGCAGCGAGGCAGTTCTCGGCTCCCCGGGCCGTTTGAAAACTGGGAGGGGGCCGGTCGACGTCGACGGGGCGCTATCCAGGGCAGCGAGGACCTGTTTAACCGGGCGGGGCTTCCCGAACTCCACGCGGCGCCCAGACGCGTGCTGGGCCCGGAAGGCGTCTCCGTGCAAACGCGCGTGGGCGACGGTATCCTCGAACGAGGATCGCGGTCGATCCTCGCGAGCTTGTAACACCGGCGGCTTGATCGCGGGGGTGAGCCCCTCGATGAAGAGGGTCGTCCTCTCGTATGCCGAGTGCACGTCCCCGCACCTCCCCAGGGCGGTGGACATTCGAGTAGCGTACTCGGTTTCCAATTCGCCCGGCTTCTGGCGTAGCTCCCTCAATGCCGTGAGAGCCCGCTCGATCTCGAGATTCGTGGCATACGTGCGTAACAGCCAATTGACGGCGGCGGCCCAGCTCGCGATCCCCTGAGATGTGCGGGCAGTCCCCGCTGGGACTCATACGCTTCCTTAGCGGGCGGAGCCAGCAGATGGGGTAGGGCCATCAGGGCCATCGCCTCGGTCATATTGGCGTTGTCAAAATTTTCCTTGCAGGGAGCCAGGAAACTGATGACCCTGATAGGATCTACCCCGCTGAATTTGTACTCCCCCATGACCACGAGGAGGTACTGCACCCTCTTACGGGTGGTAGCGTAGACCCGGTAATCCAGGGTTGGGTCGGTATCCACGAGGCGGTAGGCTCGGTAGTTACACACACCTCTGAACCGGTGGTTCGTCGGCTTCCAGACAGAAACCTATTTCTGTTTGGGGCCGAACGTCGGCATTGGGGCCGTAAGGGACTCTGAATCGGAATCTGTCTCCGAGTCAGAGGAGGATGACGAGGACGGGCTCGAGTATCTGTCCGGGGGGTATCCATCCTTTCGTCCTTTGCGACGGTTCGCCTTCCGCTCTTTCCGACTGGGTTTGGACTTTTTTCGTCGTCCACTCCCCTCGTCGTCTGAGCTTCCCCCTTGATCGGGGTTCCCTCCCCGTAATTTCTGGGAAGGTAAATCACCTTCAAGGTGGATAGGTCCGGCGGAGGCTCCCTCGCGGGAGGCTCCTGCCGCGGTTCGCGACGCCTGCGGATTGGCGGAGAATTGGGGTGCGGTCTCCATGGAGGGGACCGGCATCCTCGCGGCTTGCAGCGCCGGCGTTGTCACGTTGGAAAAGAGTAGGCCCTTATTCAACGGGGGCAACCCCTCAGCGGGAGGGAGAGTCGCTACTCCGACTGTAGTCGGAGGGATTCCAGCAGCGAAGGCTGATGTTTGCGTCTTCAAGATGGCAATTTCTCGACGGAGGGCCTTGAGTTCCTCCGCCGTGGCGGTCTCCTCTTGCTTGCGCAGGATGGCAGCCTCCTTGGCGCTGGCAGCTATGTCCGCCTGCCAGGCCTTGGTGAGCACGCCTTCCAGGGCGGTTAGGCGATCGCGCTCTCGCGCGGCTTGTACCTCGGCTTGGGCCGCGATAGTTTCCTCAATAAAAGTCTTGAGGTTTTCTCGCAGCGCCGACGGTTGCGCTGCGAGCTTCTCCGCTACAGTATTGAGCGTGAATCTTTCCGCCTCTCGGAGAGTCTCGCGACAACTCCGAGTGATCCACGCCGCAACTGGCGGAGGCACGTCTCGAGGACGGGTCTCACGGGACGAATCGGACCCGGATACCATAGCCTTGAGCTTGTCGAAACCTGTTGAAACAGAGATAGAACACCTAGGACCAAAAACGGTAAGGGATAAGGGACACTCCGTAGACTTCTAGGTCGGGAGACTAAAATGTCGTGCACTGAGGGGGAAGGGTGGGATCCCCCTCTGGCAGCGCGCACGCGTTCGGGGGCGCGTGTAGAGGGGGTTATCGGGAGACCACCCGTAAGGGACCGGTACGGGGCCGGGCGCGAGGCGCAGTAGGAGAAGTAAGGAAAAAAGGTGGAAAACAGAGCCCAGGGGGGGCGGGGCGGTAGAGACAGCTGTCGCGTGGAGAGCCAGGCGTGGCGGGACGACGCGCGCGATAGAGACAGGAGGGAATCGGGAGGTAGATGGCTCGCAGGGTACCGTCGTGGGACGGGGACCGACGCGAGGCTACGACTCCGTTCCAGAAACCCGAGTTGTAGACCCAAAGCTTCGTGAGGATTTACTTAGGGTCGGACGTCGGCTATATACTAGCCGACGTCGGAGCTATAATTAATTAAACTAAAAGATACTAAATTAAAACGACGGCGGCGACGACCGGATAAACTCCCCTTGGGGAGGTATGACAACCACTACACGTGGGGGGGGTGACACCTGGACACAGGAGCCTTGACGCCTGGTTACACGTGGCGCGCGGTACACGTGTGTCCCGGAGAAGGAGTCGTGCTGGCCGGGGACAGGTGTCCCCTGGGAAAAGGGAAAGGTGGGTCAGTGCACTACACAGATGGGCGAGGACGAGCACATCCCTTGCACCTTTTCTGGTTTCTCGCTTGCACGCGACAAGGATGGAAGCCTGGAACAGAACCAGCACTTCTACCTGCAGAAGCTGGAGCGGCTCCATCTCGACGCGTCCTTTTCAGAGTTTCGGTCGATGCGAATGAGGCTTGCGTGGCTCGCCAACACTCGCCTGGACTGCCAGTTTGAGATCTCTCAACTTGCACAGGTTACCGAGGACCGCTACCTTGTGGAGCAGCCCGCGATTGTCCGCCGTCTCAACAGAGCGACACGATACGCCACGGACCACCGCGTCTCCCTCAAGATCGCCACCCTTGATCAAGAGTCCCTTCGCGTCGTCGGCTTCGCCGACGCCTCCTTCGCCAACAACCACGACCTGTCGACGCAGCTTGGCCATATTTGCTTCCTTGCTGATGGCCACGGCCGCTCCGTTCCGATCAGCTTCAAGTCGTACAAGTCCAAACGGGTTGTCCGCTCTGCCATGGCTGGAGAGGTAATCGCCGTCAGTGACCTGTTCGACATCGCTGCCACTCTCGCCGCTGAGCTCGGCGAGATCTATGGCCGCCGCATCCCGGTCCAGCTGCTCACGGATTCTAAGTCCCTCTATGATGTGATTTCTAAGGGTTCTAGGACATGAGAGAAGCGCACTATGTTGGATATCGCAGCTGCGCGAGAAGGTTTCCGCGATAAGGTTATTTCAGACATTGGGTTTATTCGTAGCGCGAGTAACATCGCCGACGGCCTGACCAAGTCGATGTCTCAAGCTGCTCTACAAGCCGCTGTATCTACAGGCATGCTCTCGATTCACCCTGAGCAGTGGATCATTCGCAACTAAGTCTAAACGCCATTCCCTCTCCTCCGTAGCAGCTCGCTTTATTTCCCCTTCCTACCCCTTATCTCTCGTACCTCTACCACTCGTAGCTTCTTTGCACTGTCACCTCCACATCTAGCAAGATTGTCAACTGAGAGCACAAGTGCCGTTCGTGCCTCGGAATCAATGATGACCCCATTGTGGGCATCCACCACGACGGCGTGATCCACCCGCTTCTCTTCCAGAATCCGCACGATGAAGACCCCTGTGCGCCTGTCTGCAAGTACACGAAAGGGTGCTATCCTTTCGCCGCCCTGGATGGCCCTCTGAACCTCCTCGTCACGCACCACGCGACAGCCTGTCACCGATTCTTGCGCCCTTTGAAAGAGTACTCCTACCTCCCTGAAGTTGTGAAATATCCGCGATTCCTTCTTTAGCACTTGCTCCAACGCTTCCGCTGCCACGAGCCCACGGCAGGCGAACGCAGCGTTAACGACGGAGGCCTTCACGCAGTCGTGCGTTTTGGAAGTGCACTTTGGCTGCCCTGGGAGGTGGCGTCGGCTCGACGAGCGCCAAGCCACTCCCTCACGTGCGCCAATCCCGGACACCCGGACCACCAGCCCTCGGTGCCGCCGCATGAACCCAAGGACGTGCCTGGCAACTTCTTCCTCTCGAGGCTGCCTTGACACAACCCTACACCGCGCCGGCACGACGCACGGCGGCCAGGGTTGGCTTCGCTCTGCAGCCCGCGACCCCAGCAACGGGTACGTCTGCAAGGTGAGCTCACCTTCGCCAACCCCTTCGAAGATTTTAGCGTCCCACTCCACGGCGTGGAAGGCCTACGTCGGGGCAGTGCCCTGCGCACTCGCATGCCGCACGCCCGGCAAGCCCCTGGCCCCGCCACTAGCGGCTTCTCCTTCACCCACCACCATGGCCTCCACCAACCACCTCCCCGCGGCCTCATACACGGCAGTCGGTTTTGCAACCCCAGGCGGGGCACTCTGTACCACAGGAGAGCCGACCCGCAGCTCAATCCTGGGTAGAGGTTCCGCCGCCCTAACTGCCGTGGAAGCCTCGCTCAGCGGGGTCGAAGGGGCGTCACCGCGTAGCGATGCTGCGCTGGACGCAGCACTTCGAGATGAGAAGGCGCGGGATGATGATGAAGCTCGCGACGACGGAGGTCCCGGAGACACAGCGCGCGAAGACAACGAAGACCGCGACGAAAGCGAAGGCGTCGAATGTAGCCATGAATACCTGTCCGACAGTGATAGAGACGGAGCGCGAACGAACGGGTCGTATAATGACACGACGATGGGAGGCGGAACGACGCGAGGCGACACGACGCGAGGCGATGAGACGCGCGGTGGTGAGACGCGAGGCGTAGTGACGTGGGATGCTTGGGCAGGGGACGGCTGTGCGCGGGACGCTTGCGGCTGTGGCGCTTGATCGTGTTCTCGAAGACTACGGCGTCGACCCCCCTTGCGCTTCCGTTTCCGCTGTGGCGCCATCTCGTGTCAACTACGGAAGGTACGACGCCCATGAGAGGGAGTGTCGCGCACGCTTATATATACTGTACGTCGTATTTGATATGATAACACCATCCAAACTGTAGATGCACAGTTTGGATATTGATATCCCGCGTGCTTACAGAACATGGGCTGTAAGCTTACCGTCCCCCAGACAGCAAGCGTACATAGACCTATATGTACTACGCGCACGTCCGCGCTTCCCACGCCCGACGGTAGAACAATAAACAACTCGAGCAAGCAACTCTACGCTACTGTAGTCTGGGAAGGCACAAGCCGGAGCCCGTTCTCACCCCTGAAGGCGCAACGCCGGATCACTCACCCCCCCTCTACTTCCCTTCTCATACTATCCTTTCTCCTTTCCCCCCCCCCTTTTTCCGCGCGCCAATCCCGCTCTCTGATCGTACAGAGAGCAGCGCACGCGAAGCACAAGGCCCCTTTCGACGACAAAAACAGCCCATATGACGCTCTGGAGGTACTATATGTTACAAAGGTTGCAGTAATCAGATCTGAGACGGTCCTATTTTTTAGTAATTTTGAGTGACCCCGGAGATGGTTCCCCACTTGCCGTTTCATTTATCGGATAGTTGCAGTTATCAGGGCTTGCAGTTATCGCGTGGGCACTGTAATGTAAGGAGGACTCCCCTCACCATGAGCACAAACCTTACACTCAGACCCGTACTTAATAATAGAATTGTAGCTCCACCAGAGATGAGGAACAACAGACACTACAGAAAAACGCAGATATAACCGACAGTAAAGATTTCAAACTGGAAGCCTAGCTTCCAGCGCCCTTCCAGACCGGAAGGACTTCCCGCTCGCAATTGACGCTGATCTGCCCCACCGGCGTGGATGTGCAGGCTGTTAGTCTACCGCGAGCTCCCTTCCAGCATCCCTGCGATACTGGATCAGCACCCCTCAGAGAAATTTGTTTATCGCCGTATCCATTCTTGGGCATGGCATAGGACATAGAACAAGTCTCAAAAAACGATGATAGTGGGTAAGGGTACAATACAGTATGCACAGAAAAGTGATTGGCCTCTTGAGAGACCACCAATAGAGTTGGTTTCTTCTTCTCTTCTTCAGATTGCGGCCTGCGAGTCGGGCCACCTCTCGCAGTCTTTGATTTTCGCCCAGCTGGATGTTCAGGGCAACGTTTGCTAGCAAGCGATCACCTAAAACATTCCAGACAACGAGGCCCAGTTTCGCGGAGAGCGCTCGGATGAGCGGGGAAGATGCAGCAAGTACGCGAGCTTCGGAATGAGAGACAAGACGAGGGATGGACTTGAGCAAACTTTCAGCAAACTCATGGTCTTCACTCTTGCTTTGTTCGACCACTAGTGTGCACCCTCTCAGAATCCCATACAGAAACTCCCATGCCAGCTCGGGAGCGACCAGAGAGTACAAGAGATGTGACTTGTCTTGGTTCAGTTCAGTTGCACTCCAATTCGCTATCTGGCTTCGAAACTGCAGTTTCGAATCTGCTCCATGGAGCAGATTGCGTTCCCGATGTAGGTGGAACTTGGACTTCAGCGCATCCACTGCCGCAGATGGATTCATGTCGAAGGGCAGCGGTGCAGGGATTGATGCTCGTAATGTTGTGACATCTGGGATGCCCCCATTACTGTGCGCAAGCTGCATTTGAAGAATGTACAATCGCACGAATGATACTTTCAGAAGGGCCTGGGAGAGAAAGATTATCGTTACTAATCTTCGCGAGAAACGTGTAAACGGCTGCGTAACTGCAGAGACGATAATTGAATGCTTCAGAAACCCAGTGACAGGCTTCGCGTCTTCGTCTTGAGTGCAGGGAGGTTATGCACAGCGCTTCAACGAGCCGCCGTCAGATTTTAGTGGACATATCCAGAGGGTTGGCGTTGGATAAAATGGAATGATTGTGAAAACCCATTAAAAACTGCAGGCCAATTTGCCCAAGTCAGGTTTGCGGCAAGCAGAGATCCGAGAGCATTTGACACAAGTGCGGGGGCAGCGGAAGCACTACAAGGCACAGAGCGGCTTTTTCGTTCTAGAAGAAAACTTAGATCCGACAGGGGCGACAGCAAGCTCTGACAATCTTTATCTTGTAGAAGATGTCTGCTCTGGTTGATTACAGAGGCCCGGCGTTTGCGGGCAGTCTGAACTCTGGTCGACTAAGCTGTCGAAGGTAAAAAGTGGTCGAGAGAAGGCGGAGAGCGGTTGCGCCGAAACCCACACGCCGTCCGGATCTAGCACAAGATCTAGTACTAGCCGTCACACAAGTGCACTGATTTCACAGATAGAGTATAGGTATGACAGTATCAGGAGCGGCATGCATACAGTTTATGAGAGCAGGGTCGTTCAGAACAGAATTACAGGCCCGTTATAGCAGGAGCTCAGAAAAACGGTAGGTGTTGCGAGAGTGGAGCAGTCTGCGGTCATACAAGTCGTGTGAAAGCATATTGGGATCGAGCTTCCTAGTCTCTGTGAATGAGGGCAATGCACTTTGAGCGTCCTCCAAAATTATTGACAGTGGAACGTTTCAGTTCTTGCGTTTTTTATCTTGTTGATACTGCTGGGAGAACTGACTACCTGCACCACGATGTCACCAAGATTCAGCACCCAAACCACGTCAAATGAAGTACAGTACCTAATGGTGCACTCACGTGAAAAGACGGATAGCCCAGATTGCGGTATTCTGTTACTGGGAATCTCTAGTTACGAGTGGCATCCTGCAAGCAAAGACGCAGCCGACGAAAGCATCCTCTCAAGGCATTTAAGGTGACTGTGTGTGCGATTACAGCCATCAAAACTAGACCTATAGTGAATACATACAGCTACGCCCGCGGTCTTGACACTCTTCAGGAATGTATTGGTGTCTCAGGTTTATGTGCATACGAGGATATTTCTGGGTCATGGGCAACACAGGTCCTGTACTTCGAGGCCAGCTAAAGCATTGCATAGACCTCTCGCGTACAGAAAAGGGAAAGAAAATAGAGATATTTGTGGGTTTACGTAACAAGCTTTTCAGAAATAGAAATGACTATTTTCAGCAATTGTAATTTCGCACAAGCGCATTTCTGAAAAGCAAATTTTCTTGCAATTTTTGCATTACGCAACACTTATCCGTTACAGTTATGGGTATTAGAATTTATATAGCCTACCCCCTCCTACTCCCATCCAAAAAATAAAGTGGTACAGCAACACAGTATGACGCTTGGACGCCAAAGAGACCACAGCTATGCGAAAACTGTCGCAAGGAAGCGGAGATGGGAGGTTGCGGCATGCGGAGGTGCCGTACAGCAAACAATAACGCTTCTATCTCCCAGCTTCTCCACAGAGCACTTGAAAAATATCAAGTGCTGTCATCAGAAGGCGCAAAAATTATTTTGAAAGCTAACCGTATCTCTATGTCTGACTTTTCTTTCAACTTGAACATTCTAACTCAATTGGATTGTCTTCGTTTGTTTAGGTTTGAGAAAGATGATCTTTACAAAATGGTCGACTGTGTAGGATGGCCATTGTCTATACGTACAACTAAACGGAACAGATACGCTTGTGACCCAGTGCTCGTGACGTGTATTATCATGCGACGCATTAGCAGCCCAGCGAGATGGTCAGATATGGAAGTGATGTTCGGAAGACATGCGTCGCAATTGTCCGAAATCTTTTGCGAAGGATTGCAGAAGTTTCGGGTCCCTCAGGAAAGCGCTACTCACAGACCATATACCTCAATCTTTCTTAAAAGAGAACGCCATACACTCAAAAAGCGACGCACTTACAAATTGCGTGGGCTTCATAGATGGAACAGTGATTGCAGTTGCGCGGCCTTGTGACGCGGAGGCGCAAAACGTGGCGTATAATGGCCATAAGCGTAAACACGCATTGAAATATCAGGCTGTAACAACACCGGATGGACTCATACTACACGCTCATGGACCGCTAGAAGGTCGGAGACACGACTGGACGCTGTATGTTCAGAGTGGGTTGGAGGAAAATTTAGAAGACATAATGCAGGTCCGTGGAATTCAGTACTGTCTCTACGGGGACTCAGGATATAGCCTCCGACCATTTCTAGAAGTTCCTTATCAGGGTTCGAACCTGACGCCTGCGCAAAAGGCATTGAACGTGGCGATGTCGAGGGTGAGAGTTACTGTAGAATGGGCTTTCAAGGAGGTGAAGCTTTATTGGACAACGGTGAACTTCAAGAGGAAAATGCGCATTGCAGAATCACCGGTTGGAGCGCTTTACTTGGCCGCCATGCTGCTGACTAATATGCGAAACTGTATCTACCCAAACACTATCTCACAGTACTTCCGATGCTTGCGCCCCACGCTCGACGAGTACCTCAACAAAGGTGTGCCTCACTCTGCGGGCCCGTAGGGCGAGAAGCAACAGCCCGGAGGGATCGCAGGGCCCGGAGAGCCCACAGCCCCGCAGGGCCGCCAGAGCCACTTTGGAACTGCAAAGGCCTGTCGTGCCTCCTCATAGTCTCACACCACGTAAAATGACCCTTTCCTGAGCGCCCCCACCGCCCTATTTCTTTCCCGCGAACGCCTCCATCATGAGACGGAACTTCTCCAACTCAAGCTTATCATGCGCAACGCGCTCTTCGCGTCTCATTTCGCGCTCTTCCGCACGCTCCAAGCGTTCTATTTTCATTCTCTCGCGGTCCAAAGCCAGGCGTTCACGCTCTACAGCCTCGCGCGCCATATCAGACTCTTTCAACGACTCTCCGAGGCCAGACAGGCCACTGTCTCCTTCGGCATCCAGTCTTCTGCGCTTTCCCCTGCCTTTTCCTCCCGTGAATCCCACCTCCCCACTGTCACCGTTGTCATCACCGCTACCGCTCGCACTTCCAGATCGTTTGCGAGCTAAATATTTCGGTACAAGAGCGCGGCCGACTTTCTCCTTTCGCTCCTCTTTCTCCTCCCGAGCCACTCTTCTCTCATCCCTGTTCTTCTGTAAGTCCTTCTGTGCCTCGAGCATTGCTCCAAGAAGCTCATCCATCTCTCCTACATCTCCGCCGATACCCGACATTCGCCTCTCCCAGTTGTCCTTCCGACGGAAGGAGTCCATGAGCTTCTTGAATCGATCCTGCAGACGCTTGCATGTTACCTTCGCGGTCAGATTCGGATTCTGATTCGCGCGCTCTGCAGCTTGGGCAAAGCTCATCTGCACCTCCCCATATTTCGCAATATGGGCTTGTGCAGCGCAGACCTCTCTGACGATGATGAGGTCATCGCCAGACGTAAAAGTAGGTCTGCGTCCAGCTTTGTCTTTAGTAGCGTGGATGACTTCTGCGGAATGGAGCTGACTTCCAACAGAGGGTGTAGGTGGAGAATGGCGAGACGGAGACGAGTTGGAGTTGTCATCAGGGATGGGAGACAGCGGGTTAACTTGCGCCATAAGGAGAGGGATAGGAAAAGGAAGAGGAAGAGGGATAAGAAAAGGAAGAGGGATAGGAAAAAGAAGCGGGTATGTGAGAGTGGTGTGAGTGCTTCTTTGTTTGTCGTATAGTTTTAGACGTGGTGCAGTAGGCGTTGCTGTGTGCTCCATTGGCGCCAATTTATATCCACATGTGCCTTCTGTGCGGGCGATGAGTTACAGAAACGATTTCACTATTTGATCACATTTCACAATCAGTAGTCACATGCAACAACAGAATATCCGCAACGTGTAATACTTGTCATGTTCTATTTCTGAAAAGCTTAATTACAATTAGCGAAATCCAGATGCGTAAACCCTCTATTACGCCACCGCAATTCTGCAACTAAAATGCAAAGAAACCGAAATTGAAATTACAGTATTGCAGAATTCTGCAACTCAGCATCACCAAAGTTGCAGAAATCGGACCGTTTAGTGAAGCGGCAACTGAAACAGTCTAACAATACGTGTAATAAAAATGGCACCAACAGATGCCACCGTGTGAGACGGGGGCGCGCCGGAGTGCGGGCGGGGTCGCGCGCGATCGGGTCGGAGGCGATGTAGAGGTACGGGCGGAAGCGCGACAGCGAGGTGGAGATGACGTGGATGTGGCGGCGCGGGGTGGACTGCGGCGCGGGCAGGCACCGCGAGGGGAGGCTATCCCAGTCGAGCGGCGGGAGCTTGGGCACCGGGAGCGAGCCGCGGCGGAGGAGCGAGGGCTGGGGCAGTGGCGAGGGCTGGTTGAGCGCGTCGGCGAGCTGCGGGCACGACTTGGTGTTGGTGTCCTTGGGCGGCGGGGACGTGGAGGGCGGCGGCAGGGGCGTCGGCGGAGGGGAGGGGGATGGGAGGGAGGTTGGGAGGGCGGTTGGACTCGGGGATGGTTATTGCGGTTGCGTTTGGCCCCGCGGGTGGAGGCGGCACATGCGGAAGATAGTGCGAGGTGGAGGTCGCAAGGCTGTTGGCGGAGTCTATCTAGGAGCGGGGCTGTGAGGAATTGAGAAGGTCCTCGTAGAAAAGGCGCGTAAGGGCGCGGGTGTCGAGAGCAGCCAGGTAAGGGCGGGGGTGGCGCGGGGGGCTGGGAAGCGGAGGAAGGGGTTGGAGGCGGACCAGTGGGTTCGGTAAGCAGGGAGGCGAAGGGGAATGCGGTGGGCAGTGTGGGCGGTGTCGTTCTTTCAACTTAAGGAATGGACATTGGGAGTGTGTGGGGGGCTAAGGGTCGGAAGCCGTCAGCGTGTTTTCTTGCGCTGTTTGAACGACTCCATCATAAGCTTGAATGTTTCAAGCTTCAGGTTGTTGGCCTCTTCTCGTTCCTTGCCCCGCTCTTCTCTATCCATCTCCCGCTGTTCTAGGTCTCTTGCAAAGCGCCGCTCGTCGAACTCTATTGTCTAGACGACAAGCGATTTGACCTCATATGAGGCCATTTTTTTGCAAAAAAAAAAATATTAAATCGAAACTTTAAAAAGTCAGTTTGGACACCATTTCTTTAACGTATTTGCCCTCGGCATTAACATCTTGCAAAACATTGGGATGGCAGTTTCCAATGCACAGAGAGACTAAGAATCTAATGAATTTTCAATGAGTTGGCTTTTTAAACAGGCGTTTTGGTTTCGAAGAAATCAACATAAAACGTTTTGAGGTTGGTCAAAAAGGCTCCTTTTTGGGCATTTTAAAAATCGCTGGAAAAGACGTGCAGATTTCACCAAATTCCGCCCTTCCGCAACGCAGAAGTCAACTGCGGTGCCGAGACTATCATTTTCCATCTTGTTGAGCTAGCGCAAGTACAGAAAAAATAAGTTAAAAAGTGACCTCATATGAGGTCATTTGTCACCTAGGCACTATGCCCGCCTCGTCGCTTTACAAGGACAAACCCTTGGAGTGGAGGTGTCTGGGCTGGGAGGGGCTTTGGTCGCCATGGCACAGTTGAGAGTACGAAGATGGTGCGGGCATACCCAGCTCTTAAGGGTGAGTTAGAAGGCGGTAGCATCCACGCCTCGGCCACCCTGGCCCCGCCCGCCTGTTTCCCGGCCATCCTGGCCTTCGTCGACCGCGCCGGCCGCACCGGCGCCGCCGCTGTCGTCCCCTGCACCCAGGACATCTTGCGCAGCGTCACCGCCGCCCTCGCTTACGTTATGATCACGAACGGCCTCCCGCTGGACAAAGCCATAGGCATGCGCCTATGCCGCCCCATCGCCGCCCCCACCTACGCTTCTACGCCCTGCTGCGCCGCCTCGAGCGCGGCCTCCGCCACAGCCCCCCGGCTGACGCCCTCGTCCTCGTCCACCCGCACGCCCCCACACACCATAAGTTCTCTGCTCACTACCCTCGCTTCCCCGCCTTTTATCGGCTGCTGCTGCTGCTCGAAGTGTATGGCACAAACAAAACAGACTTCAATCGAACTTGGACACGACTTGGTGCCTTCTTTAATTCTGGAGACAGACTAGGTCTCCCTTTATATAACTGTAGACGCAACGCTAACTACTCATAACAGTGGTGTTTGCGAACATTCCTACACTACAGTATTTGTAATTACACATCATCGACGTAAGCCAAACTAATAGGATAACAGTACAAATGTGTAAAGGACTGGAGAGCTCGTAGGATGCATTTCTGCGATCCCCATGGATGAGTTGAAACTGATTGCCAACGCATTTGCACCTTCCCCAAAATATACACACGCCAAAAACCCATCAGGACGGTAATTAACCGGATCCTCGTCGGGTGTCTGCGGGATCACAACCGGTGCTTACGTCAATCCTGCCTCGCATCAGGGCCCTGCTTCAACTCCCTTTCTGGACCTGGTGCGGAACTCTTTGAAGAACTCCGAGTGACATTCTGTGTTTCTCGAACAGTACTCTGTGCAAAGGCTTGGTGAGAATGTCTGCTGTCATTTTCTCACCTGGGCAATACTGCATTCTCACGGAGCCGAGACGAATCTGTTCCTGAACGTAATTGCCTCGAATTGCAACGTACTTCGCGTTTCTGACCCCCTCTGTAGCCCAGTTAATTGTTCCTTGGTTGTCTTCAAACAGTATCGTAGCGCCGCTTGGCAGGCACGAGAGTTCTTTAAGAAGATGGCGCAACCATACAACGGCTTTGCATGCTTCACTTGCTGAAATAAACTCAGCCTCGCTTGTAAACAAGGCAACAACTGGTTGTTTCCGGGACTTCCATAGAACGCTTGAGTTACCGATCTGAAGAACAATTCCGCTCGTAGACTTTCTATCCGATCTGTCATTTCCCCAGTCTGCATCTGCATACGCTTGCAGTGACCCGGAGCTACAGTAGAGCCTGAGAACAAAGTCCGTTGTTCCACGGAGGTATCTCAGTATTCTTTTTGCTGCAATCAAGTAGCAATGTTGAGGATTGGAAACATGGCGACAGAGCAGCCCAACAGCCGAAGAGATATCGGGGCGCGTTCTAGTTGACAAAAACAGAAGCGATCCCATTATCTCCTGAAAGAGTTGTCGATCGGCCTCTGAACTCTCATCGTTTGATGGTACTGCACTCATTGGAGTTTTGACGGCCTTGCACTGTGCCATCCCAAACTTGGTAAGCACTTCTCCAAGGTACTTTTGTTGCGAGAGGTATGCACCTTGTGAATCTTGCTCAAATGCAACACCTAAGAAAAACTTGAGCGGTCCCATATCCTTGACGTCAAGCCGCTCTTTCAGTTCCTTCTTGATTGCACTGATGCTTTCCATCGACGAGCTTATGATGATAATGTCGTCGACATACAGTAGCAACCACATATGATCATCCACAAAGACACATTCGTCAGCTGCGAGTGGCTTCAATCCCATCAATAGCATAACCTCTTTAAATTTGTTGAACCACAGTTTGGGTGCCTGTTTGAGTCCATATAACCCCTTTCTGAGTCTCAGTACCTGGTCTTTTCCGCAAATCGAGATGCCTGGCGGTGCTGAAATGTAAATCTCGTCGTCGATGTCGCCATGTAGGAAGGCGGTCCTCACGTCCAGTTGATGTGCGTGAAGCCCCTTCTGGACGGCGACTGCAAGGATGGCTCTTACTGTACTGAAATCGACAACTGGCACAAATGTTTGCTCCACATTTCCTTGAAGATACCCTTTCACAACTAGTCTAGCCTTATGTCTGCATAGAGAGCCATCCGAATTCAGCTTTCTCCTAAAGATGAACCTGGTCGGCAGAATGCGAAAGTTCGCAGGTTTCGGAACATTTTCCCACGTTCCGTGGGACTGTAACGATTCGAGCTCTGACTGTATTGCTTCATCCCAATTGGCAGCCTCGTCCGTTCCCATGGCCTCTGCGTACGTTTCGGGCTCCGGTACACTCAGGGACGAGGCTCTATGGGCGCTTCCTGGGTTGTAGAAGTCCGGTGAGTTTCTCTCTCTCCGCGGGTATCTGGGCTGTACTGCTTGCCCTTCAGACGGTACGTCTTGGTCCTCTACCGTTCCGGGAATGTAGGTCATGGAATCCATTTCCTCAGAGCTCACCTGTTCTCCGTCAGCGCTCTCCCCGTCATTCACTTCAGATTTGTGAATGTCTGCACGTTGTTCAATAACAAGTTGGTCAGCGGCTTGCTGTACGACATCTACTGCAGCTTGCTGGGCGTCGCGTTGTATAGGTACGTGTTTTGGCATGTCACTGCCCACCACGACTACATCCTCATTGGCAAACCAGTTTCGTCCTGGAAACATCGTCTCATCGACTCTGACATCCCGGCAGAAAATTGCATTACGAGTACTCCGAAGCCAGACCTTGTATTGACTTGTCTCATAGCATGCAGTAACAATTCCTTCTTCACTCTTACTGTCGAGCTTCTTGCGCTTCTGTTTAGAAATATGCACCGAAGCGAGGGCGCCAAATGCACGAAGGTGATCAATCCGTGGTTTCCTACCCATCAAGAGTTCGAAGGATGTAACCATCTGCTTGCGGACAAAAGATGCGATTCCTGATATCAGCTGCGTGTACTGTAGCCTCAGCCCAGAACTGCTTGGGCAGTCCTGCATGTCGCAACATCGACCTAGCACTCTCCACGATGGTTCGATTGGCCCGCTCAGCAATCCCATTCTCCTGTGGAGAATAAGCTGAACTTCTCCTGGCCTCAGTACCATTTTCTTCTAGAAAAGATTCCAGTGCCACATACTCCCCACCATTGTCGCTGTGGAGCGTTTTGATTCTACAGTCCCCTTTTCTCTCAATCCAAGCCATGAAAGTCCTGAACTTCCCATCTACTTCGCTCTTACTCTTAATGGGAGATATGCGTATAAATCCAGAGAATTCGTCAATAAAAGAAACGTAATAGCGCGCTTTTCCGAAGGAACGGGTGGACATGGGGCCACAGACATCACTGTGAATAATATCCCCGACAGCGCCTGCCCGTACTGGATTTGCGTGACGAACAACGCGAGATTGCTTGCCCTTCTCACAACTTGGACAGTGTCCACCGGACAGAGGTTTGACTGACTTTGTCCGAAACTTCTGGACTGCATTGGATTGCATTAGCCTTCTGACACTCCTTTGGTTTGCATGACTGAGTCTGGCATGCCATAGTTTTTCGTCAATAGCAGTGCCAGCATGAGCCTCAGATCGATCCACTTATGTTTGTACAGGATAAAGGCCTTTGGACTTACAGGCTGTAATTGCTACCTCCCCATCTTCTGCCATGGCCAAGCGTCCATTCTTTCCGAATCGAATTGTGAATCCTTCGTCACACAGTCTGGAACAGGAAATCAAATTCACATCTAATCCAGGTACGTACAGTGCATCCTTGAGCACCACATAACGGCGGATGGCGCCATTTGCTCTACCACCTAGTGCAGTATTGACGTGAACATCTCCTTGCAGTGTAGCATTAATTGTTCGGCCATCTCCCAAGACAACTCGACGAGTGGCAGCTTTACGAGGGTTCAAGAGCAAACTTGAATCATGAACCATGTGAGCGGAGGCACCTGAGTCCATGATAAACAACTCTGAGTCCTTGCTAGAGGATCTCTTGCCAATTGAGGCTGTCAAGAGCAGCGTGGATCTACTCAATTGTGCACTGCCTCTGTGGTCGCCTTTCCAGGTCAGGAGGCGATTCTCTCTCCTTCCCTCTTTGACCCTCTGAGTGCAGCTCCTTGATAGATGCTCGCGTTCGTTACAGTTGTAGCATACTCTAGTCTCCTGCATGTGTCTCTTTTGATACCCACTTCCGCGGTGCTTTGTACGCGCCGCCACTAGAACTCGTTCTCCGGCCTTCGAGTTGCTCGCCACAGATGAGCTATTTTGGTTCCACTGCTGTTCTTCGTATTCTTGCAACAGACGCGCTGTGACGCTTTCCCAGGACAGATTCTGTCCTGCACTCTGTAGCGCAGCAACTATGCACTACGAGGTCATATTTTCAATATCTGAAATGATTTTTTAGAATGGCCCGGTAGATTTAGTGGTTCGAATTTTGTTTTAGATTTTTTGGCGCGCGCGCAGCACACTTTTCTGATCGTATCAAACATACCGCTGGTCTAGCTTGATGAGCCATTTTTAATGTAAAATATAGTATAGGACGGATATCTGTTAGTTTCTACTAGATCCAGGCTGATATTGTACTGGTGCGCACCAACACTTTGAAGCTGCATAGTGTGGCCATCCACGTGTGGAAAATGGGAAGGAGCTTAGTTCATTGCTCGAGATCGCTTCAGTGTAAATGTATCGCAGCGTCGTTTATTAGTAGCCTTAAACTACATTACTATACATTACCGCCAGCGGTGTTGGGTGAACCCGGCACATCCTGTTGACCAACAGTTCCCGGGTGCACCGGACTGACAATTTCGTTCATCGCATCTTCGTTCAGCTCTCGACGCGCGTCCGCGCAATGCGAGTCCCCCACAAACATCACATATGGCATCACGACTGCCAGCTGCCCTGGAACACGAACATGCCTTTTCCTGTCCCTCTTAGACCAGTGCCCGGAAACCTCTTGCGCTCTGCGCCACACCAAATGAAAAGCCCGACTGGGCAGAGGAACTGCGCTTGACACATTTGGGTCTTCCACTATGGACGGCCTCCGCCTAGTACAACGCAGGCCTGCATCGAAGGTCTTGCTTTCCGAGTCCCATATGCGGTTGTTCCTGAACAACACAAGCTCTCCGCTCCCGGGGTTAGCAACATCCCTTTCGAAGGTGTTTCCGCAACTGTGCCCTACAAAAACTGCAGCGGGGGCCCCGACATCGCTCGAATATACATACGTACCCATCAACCTCAACATTCCGACCCCCGCACTGCCCTCCTTCTTCAACATCGCGAGACGGTCCGCCGTATGGTATAATCCCAGAAATGAACAAAGCCCTGCCATGCGATTGAACAGTATGTAGAATGTCTGCGATGTCCCGGCCGGGCCCTGTGTCTCTGCATACTCAGGATAGAACACCAGACGCAATGTCGAGTCCTCGACCATGCAGCCGTATAGATTCCTCGCTATCAACTCAGAATCTGCCAGCTCGCAATCCGCAACGACCCGAATGAAGCTCTGCGTCATACCCCCTAAGGTCCCTATATTCATTTTGTCGGCCGACGTTTGTTCAATATGACTTGACGGCTTACGCAGCGACTTCTGCACTGCGACTTCCAGGCGGTGGCGCAGAAAGTTCACTATCTTCGGCACGGACTCATCCCTTGTCGACGATAGCCCCTCCGATATCCGACAACTGTTTAGCTCGACCTTCCGATTTAGCATGTCTACTTGGCCAAGTACTTGTGCATGGCTTTTCCTCAGTCGATCAACGATATCCGTGAGTTCTTTCATCCGGTACTGGTCAACAACTCTCCGCCTCTTACTATTTTTTGCAATATCATCTCCAGTCCAGTCTCTATCCGCTTCATCCATCCCTTCATGAGCCTGTGGAATAACTGGCGTCCGCCATATCAGTACCGGATTGTTATTATCGTCTCCATCCAGCTCCGCGCGTCTCAATAAACGGCCAACAACGAATTCCACTTGATGAATATGATCACCGTATGCAGCCTTCTCCTCGTATTCCAAAGTAGCTGTCGCCAACACCTGAACCTTATCGTTCGCAGCCGTGGCGGGAGCATCCTCAATATCCGTTACTTGCGCGCTGCACCACGTTGCTTCGTCGTCATCGTCTTCCAACATCCATAGAACCTCGACGAAATCATTCGGTAGAGGCAGCGCTTCTCTTTCTCGGCATGCCCGAAGGCGTTGCATTCCTCTGTCAAGGCGGACGCCACTTATCTTGTCGAAGATACGCGATAGGCGATCTCTGAGATGGTTCGGACGGGAAATAGCCTTGTCGTGTGGCGAGCGCGGATTCGGTCTGGGCATACCCCAGATATCCGCAATCCAAGCATTCTCCGGGGAGATTTTTATTGTCCAACGACTCATTCAAGCACCCCCGAACAGGAATTTTCTAACAAAATGGAAGAGTCGTGGCCACTCACAGTACGTTTGTGGGCGTTTTCACATTGATATTCACCAATACTGTAATGGGTGGCCTTTAGGCCGGCCGGCCAACTTTTTCACATGCTGTTATAGCTGCAGGTTCTTCGTATCCAGAAATTGAGGAACACCGCCCCTTTTTCCCAATGTCGAATACACGGGCCGCCAAGAAACGTGCTATACCCGAAGCAGCCAATGCTTCACTAGGCTCTAAGAAGATGCGTCGCAACAGTTCGGAGGTTCGTCGCCGGCCAAACGTTTCTCCGCCCAAAACAAGGGCTATTCTCTCGCAGTTGACCCCTCGAAACAGCCGTAGAAGATCCCCCCGTAACCGGGCGTTAGCCCGGAAGTCTCGGGGAGCGGCCGCTACGGAATCCAACGCAACGCAGGGCGATGAGCGCCCAGTCACGACTGTGAGATCATCAAGGCGGGTGCTTCATTTACAGAATGAGGAAATGGTACCTAGACAAGCGCGAGTGCACCCAATTACCCCAGAAATCACACCAGTCAAAAACCTGATTCTCCGTCCGGGGCAAGAGGATACATTAGAACCATCACCCCGACGTTCACCCAGAACAAAAACAGCGTTGCAAGAGCAGCCTGTTCGCAAAGTGCCAGAAATGATCATGGATTCAGACGATGAAGAAGATGAGGATTTGGCAGCTGAAGACGCTGACAGAGAAGCAGAAATGGAGAGACGTGACCGCGAAGAAAAGGATAGATTCAGACTGATGGAACGACGCGCACGCATCTTGGAATCAGACGCCGAAAGTTTGTTTGAGGAAGAGGGTTCCACAGCTATGGCTGAGCGCGGCGTAAGAGAGCTTAAGAAACATCTCCGGGCGGAATACTGTTCGGATAGCGATGACGGGGGAATTACGGAAGTTCCTGGAAAAGCGTCAGCCGACATCAGCCTGGAGACGACCTGGATATCGATATAGAAAGCACGGAACAACCTCATGCATTGGGAGCCGTGACAACTACAAATTCCATTTTACAGTCCATGTTCCGAAAACTCGAGGGCGTGCTCAATGCAAGGCTCAATACGCTGACAAGCAGTCATGTTGAAAGAATGGATAAGACAGACAAAATATTTGATGAGGTGGGCACCCAGCTAGCAGATATTCATGCCATTGTGTCCAGAACAAACACGTCTAACAAATCCACAGACACCCCCTTCAGCCGATTTAACAAGCTTCTGGACAAACTCACTCCTTGTGATGGCCTTGTTGTCAACCGAGATGCTTGTCATCGAATTCTATGCAGCATCGTACCCTTCGAAGTTCTTCGGACAGCTCGTGATAACACCTTGGCCAAGGAACGGGTCTTGTTTCGTTTTTCAACTGCAGTACAGGTTTTGCTGTGCGGGAAAAATCCAAGGGAGACAGGAAAGCAGTTCAGAGAGGGTATTGGCGGACGCCACAGTCGCTTCAAGAAGAATGTTGTCCTCAACTTCATATACAATGTGCAGCTGAACAGCTTTGGAATGTTTGCGGATGACGGCGAGGAAGGGGAGGCCAGAGCAGATCAGAATGTTATCGCAGCCGACGCCGTTCGTGAAACTGCTGAAAATCCTGAGGGCCGCACTTGTAAAACGGACACTCCCGTCGATTTCAGTTGCACCGGGAAAGCTGTGAGTTTGCGCCAACCAGACTGGCTGAAGAAAGGATTCATCCTTGAAACTGACATCGAGCACGCCAGGTTGGTGCAGGATTACAGTAAGTCTGAAGCCTCGAAACGTAGACTGAAGGATGTCGAAAGTGAAAGTGATTCTGGGGAAGAAGAGGATGGTGAATACACGCCCGGGCCCGGGAACATGCAAGCGCCAGAGAAAGTTGTGGTAAAGGAGGTTCCGACGACGCGGGACGTTGCCAGGCACGGAGCTTGGAAGATATACAAGCTTATGGGCAAGCACTTGAACCAGTCCAGGAAGAAGTGCAAGTCAGCATTCCTCCAACAATTAGGTTTCCTGATGGTGCCATGGTCGGGATCTGGTGTGTCAGTTGATCAATCAAAGCTTACGGTTCGTTGGGGGTTCCCAGAAGTTGATGCTTCCAAGTCAAGGGGCGGCCGCCTTCAAGACACCAAAAACACAAAGACGAAGTCTTCCGGCGATATCAACCTTAATGAATACAATTCCAACCTTCTGAGTGAGCTGTACGGGAAGCGACAGGACATGATTCTTGTTGTTTCTCACGAGGTACAAGTGACTGAGGCCTTAGGTTCGTCTAAAAGAAAGAGAAACAGAACGAAAAAGAGAGTTATCAACAAAGCTATCAACGTTGTGGAGGCAACCGCCAAGTTTTGCACGGAGTTCGCGCAAAGTTCCGATTCGGAAAGAAGTCCACTCTCATTCCTCCTTGGTCACAAAGATGCATTCCGCTGTATTTTCGGAATCGCCTTAGTCTTCAAAGACTTGACGTCTCAGTTTTTGGTGAAGAACTGGGAAAACGGTCGCGTCCGTGATATCAACAACATGGACACCACAAGTATCAAATGTGGAAATTTGAGACTATCCGAGCTCATACCAGGTCGTTCATCACAGATCAGATCTCTTTCGGGGACAGTTCTCCGCATGAAGGATAATTTGTACTGCAAGCTAAACGTTGGGGCGAGTCCTCGCAATGATGGTACTGAAGCAGGTGTGAACGGTGTCGAAGGGCAGCGTACCAGGGACACATCAGCGCGAGAGATACGGCTTTCAGTGGATGGTGGTGTGTTCGCCATTTAGCATAGGTACAGTCAATGAATCTTTACTTCACTTTGGCCAAAGTGTTTACTAGTAGTCATTGTCCATACTCGAGCGCCTGAATCTGGTCCTCTCTGGTTCCGGAGCAGTCCATTCCCTCTGCCGAGCTCGACCACAAAACGGAGAAACATCATGGTAACCGTATCCGTATAGAAGTTCACCGTTTGCTTCTATTCTCTGCCCTGTGCCATAGCCAATGCCTTGACGTTGATATCGTTCACGACTATCCCGTCCCCTACCAACCCACTCGTTCCTATCTCGCCAGTCCCCTTCATCTCGAACATAATGATGGCGGCCGCCCCTTTGTTCTCCTCTCCTGTCATCATTGTATCCATCATATCCGCTGTCCGTCCTCTGGGGTGGGTGTACATGAGGTACATTGAACGGGCCATGGAACGGGGTTATACTCGGCCTATGGTGTAAATGTTTGGCGCGGACAGCCGACGGATGCCCAGTTGCCGTTCCATTAATGAAGCTGCGCAGCGATTCATTCTCCTGCTGCAGCCTGCCCACTTCTTGAGAGATCTGATCAACAGTTCTGGTCGTTTTGCTTGCTGTATCATACAGCAATGTTACCAGCCCTCTAACAGTCAGACTACCGTGGAGGTCCCACTTCTTGGCAATGACGAGCGCGGGAAGGCCTTCCACTAACGACAAATCCTGTGGATGAAGACTTAGGGTCATAGGCGAGGACCGCCTCTCCTCCATGCGCCGCTGCTGACGCGCAGCCAACCGAATCCTTCTCGATTTGAAGGAAAGGTATCGCACTTCTCCTCCTGCCTTCCTCATATCCGCCTCTCCCGTTCCATGCAACGCGTGGAAGTACACGCAGTTAGATAGATGCGGATTTGTGCTCACCATATAGCATTCCAGATGTCGTGGCAGCTTATGCACAAACTCCATGAGAGGAAAGAGCATCTGGCTCCCATTCACCCACTTCACATCCTTGCATACGTCCTTCAGCACTGTAATGGTACCCTTGTACACCAAGAATAGGCGGCCGCCCCTTGTTGCCTCGTTGAACCAAAACGCACAAAACATGGTGCATATCTCCATGCGAAACATTTGCCAAAGCCTGCGACATCTTTCTGACATCACGCCTCCCTCCCTTACGACCATTTCTTCATGGTAGTAGTAGATGACCGGCGGCAGTGGTAGCGGAACTCCCACAGGGAACTTCAAAGCTTGCAGCCACTGTGGGCATTGGGGAAACACCTCTTTATACGAAGCATCGTCAAAGTACATGGTCTCGTAACAGTCGAAAGGTATAAGCAGTCCATAGCGATTCCTCGTATAGCGCTCGTATGAGAAGTTTGCTCTGTGCTTGAAAGCATTCCACCAACGCCCCATCAATGGATCAGCGAAAAGAGGGAACTTGTGGCGACGTAGGGTATGACGGGACTGCAACACGTAGTCCATTTCGTCAAGATAATAACAATCGAGTACATCTCTGGCGAAAGTGCGGCCGCACGTCAATGTACTGGGCACCTCCCAATAGTTGCTATTGGCAGCAAACTGACTCCACCCTTCCATGGCCGATGCATTATCCTGCATCGCGAGCTGACGGAACCGCTTCACATCTCCTTTCTGGTGCACTGTGTGCTGCAGCACATACTTCCGAAAACTTAAATCCTGAACGGGAACCGAATGCCAGGTGTGCCGGCCCCTCATCCTTCCAATATCCAACCTCATGGGCTCGGGGCCATCCCTCACATTCGTGCACAATGCACGGTCTGCCCGTGACTGTACACAAGGCAGGCCTGCCCATGTCGAATCAAATGTAGGAAGCACAGGATTTTTATCCTGTACCGTATTACCTCTGGACACAACGAGGCCGCCATGGAGACAAAAGTCAACAAGCGGTGCTGTGCACCGTGGTGTTACAACGCCGCCGGTGGGTTGTGAGTGTTCGGCGTCAGGAAGTGGGGTGCGTGGTAGTGTGTGGTCCGTTGGCGACTGCGGTGACTGGGGTGCTGGTGAGGACGGCTGTCCAGCTGTGAGGTCAACTACGAAAGGTACTGCAGAAGGCGCAGACATGGCAGGTGTTTCCAAGTTTCCTATAAACGGGGGGGGATGAGGGGTCGGAAATGGAGTTGCAACTGGGGTGGGAGTGATGCGTTTGGGTCAGGATCAGTCGTCGTAGGGAAGGCTGAGAATGTGTGATGTTTGAGTTAGGAAGGTGGAAGGTTGAAGGTCGGCACGGGGGGGTGGAAGGTGGAAGGTCGGCACGGGCGGGGAGCCGGGAGGAGTCATCGTGGGGAAGGCTGAGAATGTGTGATGTTTGAGTTGGGATGGTGGAAGGTGGAAGGCCGGAACGGGCGGGGAGCCGGGAGGAGTGTGCGGCACGGGCTCAACTACAAGTACCCTCCAGCGGTACTAAATTTGCGTGATGCGCAAGCCCATCAATTTTGATTGACTAGGATTTTTTTTCCTATCTCGCCTTCCACATAGCGGCGTCGGAGCAATCTACGGTGAACGCAATGCTTTTGTCCACACAAAAAGCGAAGGCACAGGGCTGTACTACAACTTTTGTCTCCAGGCAAACTTTTCTCCGCCAACATCTGTACGCAAACGAGGAGCAGATCAAAAACGATGACTCCGGCGCCCGCATCGCGCCGTCGTGCGGCGCCCCCCCATCTGCCTCGCAAAGGAGGAGCAGACCCCCCTCCCATCCCAGCTCCCTCACATCCCCGAATCCTCCGAGTCGTCTGAATCCCCCGAGCAGCGCAAGGAGCGCGCGCGAAAGGCACGCATAGAGGCCGAGGGCCTCGACAAGGCCGACGAAGTTAGAAGTTAATTCGTCCTGGTGATTTACACGCCTGACCTCGACAATCTGCGAATGGAAGCCCAGGTATGTGATGCTATGCAAACTTAGCACGTCGCTGTAGAGCTGCTTGTACGCAGGTCTTTCTACGATTGTTGACAGATGTTGCCGTTTTATGCGTGAACCAGGGTCTCAAAATCGTGAAAGATAAGTGCGTTGAAAAACCCGAGGATAAAAGGAGGTGTTTGATTGCGCGCAACTGCTCAAGTTTCAGACGGCCTTGGAACTGAACAAGGCGTATTGTCGAGACTACTGAGAGCCCGTCCCAACAGAACCATGCCTTTCTTTCCGATATCAAGTTAGGCCATATGATTGGTCACTGCGAGGTGCCCACGTGAAAGACATTGATAGTATATATTGAAGACCTTAAGATATATATTTTAGGCTAATTAAATTAAAGCAGAAGGTCAGCACAAACAATGAGATGTATAAAATGTACAAATAGAGTGGGTCCTTCAAACTACTGTAGCAACAAATCGAATGATCATCAACATGCACTCGTGCGTCCCCACTTGCAAACTCCTCCTCTCTCCTCCTCTCCCACCATTCCCATATCTCACTTACTCCGTCTCTCTGTCTCTCCGTCTGTCTCTCTTTCTCTGTCTCTGTCTCTCTTTCTCCGTCTCTCTCTACCTCACTAGCTCCAGCTTCCTAACTCTCTTCACATCCCCAGAGTCGTCCCTCCCTTCCCATCCTCAGCTTGCTATCTCCCTCACAAAACGCAGCTTCTTACCTCCCTCACCAACTGCAGCACCCCCCTCTCTCACCATTCTCAGCCTCCCCTCTCCTTCAAAAACCGCCGCTTCCTGCCTCCTTTTTTATCTGCAGCTCTCTTTCTTCCAGAACGTCCCCAGGGTCGTCCCGCCCTTCCCATCCTCAGCTTGCTATCTCCCTCACAAAACGCAGCTTCTTACCTCCCTCACCAACTGCAGCTCCCCCCACCCTCACCATTCTCAGCCTCCCCTCTCCTTCAAAAACCGCCGCTTCCTGCCTCCCTTTTTATCTGCAGCTCTCTTTCTCCCGGAACGTCCCCAGAGTCGTCCCTCCCTTCCCATCTCCAGCTTGCTATCTACCTCATTAAACGCAGCTTCTTACCTCCCTCACCAACTGCAGCTCCCCCCTCCCTCACCATTCTCAGCCTCCCCTCTCCTTCAAAAACCGCCGCTTCCTGCCTCCCTATTTATCTGCAGCTCTCTTTCTCCCAGAACGTCCCCAGAGTCAACCCTAGCTCCTTACCTCCCTCACCAACTGTAGCTCCCCCCTCCCTCACCATTCTCAGCCTCCCCTCTCCTTCAAAAACCGCCGCTTCCTGCCTCCCTTTTTATCTGCAGCTCTCTTTCTCCCGGAACGTCCCCAGAGTCGTCCCTTCCTTCCCATCCCCAGCTTGCTATCTACCTCATTAAACGCAGCTTCTTACCTCCTTCACCAACTGTAGTCTCCCCTCTCTCTCACCATTCTCAGCTCTCTTTCTCCCTGACCATCCCCAGAGTCGTCCCTCTCTTCCCATCTTCGGCTTTAGTTCTCTCTCACCATCTCCAGCATCCTGGCTCCCTCACCAACTGCAGCTTCTTGCTTCCTTCGCCATCCCCACAGTCTCAGCTCCCCGTCTTGAACTCCAGCTCCATCTCACCTTAGTCAACCCCAGCTTCCCCTTTTCCACTCCATTCCCATCTTTCAACTTTTCTCCTTGCGTACCTCGTTCCATTTCTGTTCGTGTCCCTTCGTCAGTATCGCCAGCGCCCGAGCTTGTCTAGAAGGCCATGACCTTCTATAGCTTCCTACGTCAACCATTTCGAATGATCCAATTGCAGCACTACTTGTAGAGGGGGACGAATATTTATTTGTGGCGTTGGCGTACAGGAGGTCGATCCAATCGTTTTGCCTTTACCAGATCTATGAGACTGTCACGTTTTCTCGAACCCGCCATTCTTCGTCCTCTTTCCCTACCTGTGTTTGCTGACCGCGTCATTTGTCTGTGCCACCTCAAGCTTTCTGTGTAAACCTGTCTAAACTCCACTGCTGTCATACCTTCTCGCCTCGAACCGCCTTCATCGACAACGAAATTGTGTATCTTCATGGCAGTGCACACAATTTGTGATGACTTTCGTACTGCGAAACGCAAGGGCCTTTGCAAAATGCCCCATTTGGCTACTAAAACCCCAAACGCCTGCTCTACGTGCATTCGTAGTGACGAGTGGTAGAAATTGAACGCATCTTCTGTCTCTGTAACCTGCGAGCTTGGTACAGGTGTTATGACAGTTTCAGTGCACAAATATGCTTCATCAGCGGCTATCCAAAATTCTTCGCACAAACGGCCCTCCTGGAGATATCTTCCTAAACTTGAGGTCTCATGACTGAGCGAGTCATGAGTCGAACCCACGCAGCGACAGGAGTATGTCAGAAAACGATAATTAGAGTCCACCATAGCTTGCACACAAAGGGCGTAAAACCCTTTTCTGTTGTAGTACGACGCGGGGTTTTCTTCCTCCCTTGGTTTAGTGATTTTAACTGCAAGACCATCTAGAGCCCCGACACACCCGTCCAACGGACTAAGTGTTTTTCTTGAGGTTTTGAAAGCGATTGATGATGTATAGAGATCTCCTCTTGTTTTCGGCAGTCCAGGAAGCCGGAAGACAACATTTAGCACACTTACAGTGTCCTCAAAAATTCTGCGGATAGTAGATTTCCTCACGTGGTAGCTTGATATGAGGTCCCACATATCTGCTCCAGCTAGTAGGCGTAGGGTGATTCCGAGGCGCATATCTGGCATGACGGTTGCTCTCTTTGACCTTTGACCCATCTCAATGTTTTTCTGAATTTTACACTGAATAAGTCGCAACAATTTCGCGAAGATGGGACGAGACATTCGGAATGCGCCGGAAAACTCCTCATCGGTATAAATTGAAGTTACAGATAAGAACGTCCAATTCACACGCAAAGGTCTCCCTACAGTAC
This sequence comes from Chondrus crispus, assembly GCF_000350225.1. NCBI lineage: Eukaryota > Rhodophyta > Florideophyceae > Gigartinales > Gigartinaceae > Chondrus > Chondrus crispus. The sequence goes on from NW_005178983.1 coordinate 518,211, forward strand.
TTTGGGACTTTTTTTGAGATGCGTTTTCTTCTTTTGTGATAGGAGGAAAAGCACGGAAGCATATGCATACCAACACGCCGCTACCTTTCGATTACTGCATTCCATTTTCACATACGAGTGGAGGCTTTGGACTCCATGTAGCCAAATTCGAACTTCCAGTAGGGTCCAGCTATGGAAAGTCGGCGGGACTCCGGCTTGCAGTACAGTATCTATGGTCTTGAAGGGAGGGCGTTGTTAGGGTTCCGTAAACACCGCCGCGGTGTGTACACCGCCTCCCATAACTGTAAGCCACCGTCGCTATCCGCTGTATTGCTGCCAAAATCTGCCCTTTGCTTTTTCCGTCCCCGCATGGCCAGCACTATGTCGACAGTAAAGCACGTTTGAAGGGGTGTTGGCGATGGTACAAGCGTAGTTTTGCAGTCAAGTGTGTCTGTCCATCAATGATGATGTGTGGATGGTGAATGATGTAGACACGAATATCGTTCAAAAGTGGTCTGTTCCAGCTGCAATTGCAGGGGAAGCGGGGAAATGAGGAGCAGACTACTGTACTCCACGAGGGAAAAGGAGCTGCGTCAAGTTGGGGAGCGACTCGCTTTCGAGGCGAGTGAGAAGGTATGGAAAGAAGCAGTTGACAAGCGGACGCGAGTGTAACGATTCGAAGGGAAGTGGATGATGCTAGATGCGAAGAGGCTGTGAGTTAAATAACGGAAGTGTGTGGCGGATTTCCGCTTGCCTTGATCGTAACAGGCACTAGATTGAAGTACATGAGGGAAAGATGGTAGGGAGAGGTGATACAAGCATCAAGGGAGTACCTTTTGATGATGAAGAGTCGTAACACTATTCGCGGGGAGAGTCTGAAGGACGGATATTTGTCATTGGATGAGGTACTGCATACGTTACTATATATTATGGAGTCCGTTGTGGGAAGCAATGGGGAGACAGTTGGTGATTTTTCGTTTCGAAATATGCACCAGAGTCTGTGTGTTATGAAGAAGCAAGACCGGATACCTTTTTGTTTGGTTGGAGATTTGTGGGAAATGGACGAGGAGCGGACGGAAGGAGGTGCAAAGGAGATGAAAAGGGTTGGGCTAGTAGAACTGCAGTATACTGCAATCCTTCTCATATATGAGAAGGGTTGTAGTGGGTTGCGGGTGCATGATCTGACGCAGGATTTCGCGGTGCAAGAAGCAAAGAAGAAGGAGAGTGTAGAGTAGTGGTCTGAGAAGATCGCGGATGTATGCACGGCAGGAGGAAGGTTGCTTGCAATGAGTGATGGCCGAGACGGAGAGGGCAACAACGCACGGGAGGAGTATGTTTTCGAGAACATATACCGTGTTCTGAGACAGGGTGTGTGTAGAGGAGCTGGAGCGACTAATTTTAACTGCGCGATGGGAAGAAAGTGCTACGAAGAGGCGGACTTTGGCAATACGACGAAGTTGTGAAGAGATTGAGTAGAGACTTGAAGTGGAAAAGAGGAAGCGGTAAAAGGGGAAGGGGACGGGTCGATGGGGGTGCAGTGGATACAGTTGTTTTGATTATGCAAGCTGCCCGACAGAGAGTACCGTTTTGTGTTGAAAGTGGCCCCGGGATTTACTTTCAACTATGTGGGCAAGTGAGGCACAAGGCACGAGATTCAGGTTGTGTGGGAAAGATCCTGGAGAACATCGAGAGATACGCACCACGGCTGTGGGTGCGGCCTGTGAGTAGGTGTCTAGCTCAGGCCGATGAAAGGGTGGTGGAGCAGATTGTTCTTCCATATCGCAGTACCAGAGAAATTCAAGTGGGTATGGATTCAAGTAGTGAAGTGTATGGATGTCAAGTGTATGGATGTCAGGTGAATGGATCCGGGGCAGAAGTAACAGTTTTCACGCAATCTGCTGAGGAGACAAAGATGGTTTGATTTGAAGGCAAGTTCGAAACGGAGAGCCAGAGCCCAGGGGACCTTGAAGCAAAAAGTGTAACCTCCGAAGTGACTGGAAAAAACGGAGTGTGACGATAGCTACCCGCGCAACTTTCTGTGTGAGTAAGGGGTATGTTGTTGTGGGATATGAAGAAAGGACGTTAATGCTGTGGAGTTCGTCGGAGAAGAAAGTATTGAAAAGTTTCCACGGTCCCACGTCGAAATTGGCTTGCGTTGCGATGGGCGGGGACGGAAAACGTGTCGTATCTGGATCGTTTGACAGGAGCGTGCGGGTGGGGGACGAGGAGACGGGAGCACAAGTTGGAGAAGCGTCAGTTGGACACACGAGTTATGTGCAGGGTGTTGCAATGAGTGGGGACGGAAGATTGTACAATTTTGTGGTGAAAGTAGTGCCAGGATTTAGTTTCAACTATATGGACGAGTGAAGCACACGAGTCGGTTCCTGACGACGGCAGACGTGGGTACTGCTTCTCACGCCGGACGAAAATGCCAAACAAATTCAACGAGGGGAACAATTGTGCAAAGGCGAGAGGATAGGTTTGAGGCCGTCTTGGCCCAGTTGGAGATTCTAGAAGACTTGCAGATAGACCACGATGATGGGGTCGTAGTCGGACGGTTGGGCCATTTCGTTGCTACCATGAACGTTGTGGTGTAAATTGCGGAAAGCGATAGACGCTTGGCGCCCGAGACATTAATACTGCGTTGCAACTGTGGGCAGTGGTGGTGGGGAGGGTTCTTTTGTTTTAAATGCTTGAGAAGCTTGGTTGACGGACGTTGCAGTGCATGGATGTGTATGTATGAACTAGAGACGTGCCTCTCTTCATCACTCAGTAAACAAGTCTAGGTATGCGAGCGGACCTGACGTGTAATAAGTGTTCCATGGCGAAGGCTCGTCCTCCACGCAGACAAAGGACTAGGAAACGTTCTCAGCAGCATCGAAAGTGCGGACAGAAGCGACAGAGGTGCCACGCCGTAGGCTGGTAGCACTCTAAATATATTGTGATGCATTGACACAGATGTGCAAGCGCGGTGCGCACCGATTCGAGGTGGAGGTTAGCTGGGAATTGAAAGGACATGCGAGTCTCTCAGGTGTGCTTTTGCGCTCGAAGCCTCCTTATTGGCGACGTCCTCGTTCACGAATGTCGCAGGCATGATCGCCCCGAGCAATGCACCAGCCCATCGAAGGCTGCGCAAAGCTAGGTAGGCGTTGTCTAGAGCCCCCCTCAGACCCCAAGCATGTCGCCGCCTGTCCCGTCGCCTTCCCCATGCTGCGACACATGCTCAAGCTGTTCCGCGAGCAGTGCCCTTGCGACTTTCTCTTCACCTACCCGCTCTACTGCCATCATTTTTGTATCACTACGAGGCGGCTTCGATGGAGGTTATTTTTTCGGGTCTTCCAACAGTTTGCGCAGGTGATTTTTGGCTGACGCATAATGTTTATTCATCATTTCTTGTAGCTCAGCGTCGGCCTCTGGCAATGTTCTAGTGGATAATCCATCATGGTCCATGCTTACAGCCGTTTTAATAAGGCCAAAAAGTTCAGACTGTGCCTTGATTCTCTCGATGGCAATGATTTCGAGAGAAGGCGTGTTTTGACCAAGATTAGTAATAGCGGTAGTCACCTTCTCCATTTCTTCCCTTAAATCGAAATCGTCGCTCCGCCTTCGCTTGCGTGAACCGCTTGAGGTGGGAAGAGATAAGCTCTCCGGGATTTCGGCCATGGCGTCGTCCAAGGCCTCACAACCTTCCTCGTACCCCTCTTATCGGCGCATGACATCACTTTTGAAGCCATGTTCATAAAGTCAGTATTCACAGAGGGAGTACCGCATCTGCACACCACAAAAAACAATAAAAGACGCTTAGACTTGGCAGTGAGCTCTCCTCGTGCGGTGCTTAAAAACTCAAGGAATCGATCAGGATCGCCTTGTCCCGAGCGCTGCCAGCGATCGAGGGGATCGCTGAACTCAGAACGTAGCTTGCGAAAGTGCTCTTTGAGTTTCTCTCCACCGCGAAAACACGGAGGGCACCGTTCTGCAGACACTTTGAAAGCACTCCGATCAGCTCTGGGAGTAGTGGCTTATGATTGACGTCATTGAACACCTTTTCTACCACATCCACCCAAAAAAAATCCCTCCGTAGCTTGGCATCAAGTGCTGCCGCGCTCATCTCTTTTCCAGAATTAATTAATGCTCTTCGGCAAGCTTCATGGTCACGCAATGTGACGCATAGACGGGCATATTCATTCAAAGAAAACGGCTCCAGTGGTGCAATATTTTCGTTTTCGAGTATAATATCTTCGGACTCGTGCCGTGTCTTGAGTAAAAAATTTCTGACGTCATTTTGGCCACTTTGGATTCTCCCCGTCCCCACAGTTAGCATTTTTAGTTGCCACTTTGAGGGCGTCTGCGTGTGGCGGTTGCCATTGAAAGTGCTCACCTTGAATAAAGTTGAACAATACGGGTTTTCGCCCATAACTTCCTCAATTGGTTGACCGTCTTCGCACTTATTCAACACGTACAGTACGCATTCAGCAACAATCTCATTCTTTCTGCCGTGAGATCTTAAGCTCCAAGGTGAACTAATTTTTCGGAGATCTTTAACTGTCAACGACGAAAAAAATCGATGGGCTTTAGAAATCACTTTTTCGGGGATCGCTGTTTCTTTGATTGGGGTTTGTGAAGGATAGATTTGCGGTGCTGGCTGAATCGGTATCGGGCTTATATGATCTTCGTCTTCTGAAAGGGAGGATTCCAAGTCAAGAGATGGGACGATTAGGGCCAACTCTTCAGATCCCGAGGACCTCGTCTTTCCCGGAGAAGACGTGATTTCGTCTCTATTCATGAGGTGGGATATGCGCCAGCGATATTCGGTTGAAAAAGGGTGTGAAGGGGGATATGGCATCCAGGAGTGCTGGAGATAATATGGAGGTGGAGTCGACAAAAGGTGGTGCTAGACGGGAGACGGTTTGTTGCACGGATGATAGCGTGATGTTGGGGAGATCATCCCCACTTTCCGCTGGGCATTTTACTGACTCTGTTCAGCGCGTTTGAGACCGTTTTTACTGTGGTCGCTTGCTTTTGAGTTGTCTCAATCTATTTGTTGTCCAATGAAATCGCCTTTCTGTGAGGCTTACACTCCAGGAGAAAGGGCGCTTACTACCTCTTACTAAGACTGCCATGTTAATATTTGTATCAGCAGCAACCAATCAGGAGGCTCTGCGCGATTGCCACTGATGTGATATGCTGTGTTGGGACGGGCCCTGAGCGCGAGGGCGAGTGCGAATCAGATTGTTCGACGAGGACGGGAATTCTGTGCAGGAGGATATCCGAAACCGTACGTGTTCCTTCACATCAAATGCGACGCTGACACCGATGGACTAACGAGAAGCGCATTTTCGGTTATGCTGTACACATGCGGACGACTTTTTACAAACACACAGGACGCACTTTATACGCAAAAGTCGCGGAACTGATCCCCAAGCACCGCGAACTTGTTGGATGTCAAATGGTCTGCACTAAAACTGAACTAGCCTCAGCGATCTTGTGCAGTGGAGCATGAACAACTAGAATTCCCAGGCAATGTGCGGCTGCAAGAATGAGCTCATCAGCACCGGTCCCGCGAACGATCGCACTGACGACGGGGAAAGTCACCACCCACTTGCTCTCATCAAAAACTGAAAGGCTCTCGTGTTCACTCTTCCCTGTTGCATTTATTTGCACATGTTCTGCATCGCAATCGACATGTCGACATACCAGATCTGAAATTGCATAAAGCGCGGCTGCTGCATATCCCGGGGATTTAGTTGAATACTCGGGAACCAAAGTGCACAGCGTCGAGAGATCACTGCTATTTCGACCCGTGCCTTTCGTCATTCATACGTCACCTTGCTTGTCATCTTTTACATACACCACCTTTTCGTAGCTGCGGCTGCTAAGTGCAAGGGGACCATTACTTACACCGTCTCGTTTACCTACGAATGGACTCTTCAGAATGATCCCGGCTAACCCCCCGAGGAACCCGTCGGGTTTGGACGCATGCATTGCGCCTGTCACAACGACAAGTACGTCATGTGGACACCGCAAAGAACTGCCTCACCCGCTATCTAAAAATTTGTTGACCAGGACGACGACAATTCTGATGAGAAACTTCGGAATGAGATCGAACCCGACAAAGACAATATCTTAAGCTACAATGCCTCAATCAGGGATATGGTGGTAAACGACGAGTCTGAAGATCTCAGCAGACTTTTCACTCATCAGCTGTATTGCCCAACTTGTTCCGAGCCCCGGATGGTTTGTTGGCATACATAGCAGGGACATGTGCAACGAAACGGATGAGGCTAGCGAGTTTGCCAGAATCGATTCTCGCGCCCTTGTCGGATAGATATCAGGTCGGTACAATGACACAGAGTACTTTGTCGAAGAATATACACAGGCTGATCCACCAATGGAAATCACGCAAGTTACGGGGAAGCTGGAGCAGTATGGTGAAGTGAATATCAGAAGCGACGATTTTAAGGAGTCCCAAGAGTTGATGAGGGCGTGTTTCCCGGCCGGAGAGCTAGTTACTATGGCCGATGGGAGTCGCCAACCTATAGAAAGCATATCGCGGAATGATGCTGTAGCTTCAACCGACCTAGAAACGCCGAGTGAAATCTTCATGCACTCACACGCGGATCCGCATGCCGTGGCGAGTTTTGTGCACGTTCAATATGCTGACGGCGAGAAAACAGGAAACTTGCGTGTGTCACCTGGACATTACGTGTATCGCCGAGGACAGGATTCTATGCCGATGCTCCTCAAGGCCGCCGATATTGCCGTCGGTGACTTTCTCATCCGGGCAGATAGGTTGCCGAAACGCGTGGTACAAGTGTCTAGTGTGACAGGCACAGGGCTTTTCAATCGCCATTCCTTGAATGGAGACCTCATAGTCAGTGGTGTGCGGGTTTCGTGCTTCACAACCGCGGTCAAACCACCGGTGGCAAGCTCGGCCATGGCTCCGTTGCGTCTGCTGCACCGAATTGGTTCGTACCGACTTCAGGACCTGTTTTCATGGAAGATTTTCGATTACGTCCGTAGCGGCTCTACTTACCCTGGAGAATTGTAACGAAAATATCATGGTTTTGCAAGTCTGTACAACTTTTGCGGACACCAGACCAGCCGCATCACTGCTTTGAAGTCACGTCCAAGACGATAATGAAATTCTTTGCTTTGAGGTTTCAGATACTTTCGGTTTCTCGAACCATAGCTCTTGCATCTTAATGCTTCGCCCATCTATCTCTTTCTGACTAACGCGCGGCATAGTGGCACAAGAACGGTTGTAATTTATCTACCCGCGAAAGCGTCAAGCGGGAGTCTGATTTCCAAGTTGAGAGGCAGCTAAGGCGAGAGGCGGAACACGAGGACGCCTTCATATGAGAGTCACTTCCGCGCAGGCATAAAATCAGGAGCATGTCTTGGTTCGGATGTGGAGGGATGTTTGGCAGGTGTCTACGACTACACTGCCAACAACAAGTTTAGTGAAGTGTCCACAACTGCGATTAGTCTCACATAGGAGGGACGAGTCTCTCTGTTCTAAAATTGCACGGTTGGAACGTGTTCCAACCATGCAGCCTGCATTACTAACGCGTTTCTAGAAACGATGTTCCCCTGCAACACAGTTCAAGGCTTGCAAATTGAGCTGCGATTGATTGACAAACGTCCAGTGCTTTATAGTTTTGACTGTTTTTACACTGCAGCAGGATCCGTGGCAGAAGGCCTCAGAAGTATACTGTGCGGCAAAGCGTCTTCGATCAAAAGTTTTGTAAGATCATTTGGTACCCTACAGCATCTACCTTTCCATACCTCAGTGCCGCACGAGAAGACTTACCGGTAAGGCAATTATGTCATGTCTTGTGACAGTACATTGGCACGACACAACTGAACCCTACTCTTGGGGTTGTTATGGTAGATGGTGCCTCCATGTCGGTGGATACAGCGAGCGGGCCCGGCTGGAAAATGGAGTGGGGATCCTCCTTCGCGATCATACACGTCCATAATGTAAATCGGGATCCATATTCCGCATCGGGATCATGATCAAGTTTTGAACAAGTTTTGAAGAAATCCCTTTGGGTCGTCCACTCGCTCCTTTTGTTTTGATTGTGTACATCATCTTCACACGCGTTCCCCCCGCATTCCCGCTCCTTAACCAAAGCCCGCACCGGCCACACCCGCTCCTCCCCCGGCCCGTCGACGCAGTCCATCCACTATGGCTCCAGCATCTATGGCCTCGACCTCCGCCCCTTCTTCCCCTTCCCCCAACCCCACTTCTCAACCCGAGGAGCTCGTCCAAGTCGACACCGCCCTCGCCGTCCTCTCCAAAGTCAACCTGCTCGCCGAATCCACCGCCCTCGCCCTCGACATCGGCGGCTCGCTCGCCAAAATCATCTACCTCCAACCCTTCGGCACCCGCCATTCCACCGTCCCCCTCCTCATCCATCGCGTCGACGGTAATGTCGCCTCCGCCCTCTCCGTCAATGTCCCGGAACTCAATGGCGTCTTGCATTTCTTCGCCTTCGAGACATGCAACAGGTGAAGAGAAACAAGACACCAACCCGACGGAAGACAAATCCGACGGGGAGACTTCTTTCTAAAAATTGATGGCCATAGCTCGTGAGGGTCCCAAAGCAAGCTCTGGGAATCGTTCGAAGCAGCCTCGTTCCACAAGACCGAGCATGCTGTTGCGAAATCAAGCTCTTAGATTGGCAATCCACAGAAGGGGAAAGAACCACAAGAAAGGAAGACGACGCGTGAACCAAGAATTGATGAGGGCCGGGCCCCCCCCGCATCCAACATCTCTCGGATTCTGGGACTGACGAAACAAGTAGATTCGAGGCAAGCAGACGCGCCAAGAGAGAAAGACGATGACTCGTATGAAGCGCTTGATGATGAAATGGAAGAATCGATTTCCATTAGAGGTGATGCAGTCAGAAAAGGCTCCTTGAGAAGACAGAAATTTACTGCTGTCCGCCGGGTTGCCAACAGATCCTTCAAAATTCATAAACCCCCCGATGAATGGAAGCCGATGACAGAAGAGGAGATTGCTAAAGTGCGATCAGATGGGCGTTCTATTGGATGAGGACGCGTGGGAAGTTCAAAAGGAAAGGGTATTGTGGCAAACTGTCAGACTTGCCGCGGCAGTGGACTTGACACTTGTTCGGCTTGTATAGGAAGCGGATGGGTACCACCGCTAGATAAAATTGGTATGTCAGAATCTCGAAAAGAGCTTCTAGAGAAGATATGGAATCGTCCTAATCTTTGCGTCGACAACTATGGGGAAGCCCAATGCATCACCCCGCTCGAAAGCTACCCCAACCTGCGGAAGGACTTGTTCGATGTCGCAAGGCGAGAAAGGCGGCGGTGATCTTGTGCTTGTGTTGCATATGACTGCCGTTCTTGGCGGCCACTCTGGTGCACCACTTTTCCAGCAACCAGAAACCAAGGCCCGCAAAGAGGAGACTGTGAATGCTACCTAGCAAGACGATGCCGAGCCAAAAGGCAGAAATGACTTGATAATTGCCGCGATAGTCGTGCAAATTGGCAGCAAAGCGGTCACTGAGATCGTGGAAGTGAGGTCGGGAGAGTTCCTTGGTGGAATAAAATTCTTTCCATGGTCGGCAATCTTGCCAGATTTGCCTGGCGTATGAGACGAAGCGATTTGCGGTAGCCGGGCCCATGACGTTGACGGCGACATGTGGGGATGCGCAGGACACTGCGGCCGGGTCAGGTTGCTTGACTTCTGACGGATGGGCGGATGTGCAATTCTTCGAATCTCGAGCTCCGTCCAAAAGAGCTCATCGCGTTCGCGCAGATATGAAACTTCTTCGTTGCCTCCGGTACTTGCGGCAGTTGTAGCCATCAGAATAAATTCCTCCCTTGGCAAGTGGACCCGCGCCCTCAAAAGCTTGTCGAAAATATCCGTACAAGTGACCACGGCCAGGTGAGGCGAATAATTCCGAAGACTTGCAGTCCAAGGATCTTCACAATGTTATGTGCCACGCCCCAAACACTTGATAGTTCTCCTTCGGCATCTGAGCGGACTTGAAGGTGCATGCCCGAAAGTTGTGAGTGTAGCAGCACAGTGGGGGGTTCCAGAGGGGAGAAATTTTTATTAATTTCATTTCAATCATCATCGCTTGCTAGGAATGCAGCTTGTCTCGACCTGTACAGCGCTCAAAGCCCAAGAGTTGGTTAGAAGCGTATCTAACAAGTTGTTTTCACCGTTGACACCACGGGGATTACATACTTTTATTCGAAGCAAGTGCCTCTGGCTGAGTCGGAGGATTCGACTGCAATCCGAAGGTGTTATTCGCGAAGTGAGACAGTCCAGCAACATGTCTAAGATACCGGCTCTGCTGTTTGCGGAGGATTACGGCCCGCCTTCCAGGGCCCCATGCCAGGGGTGGGGCCGGTGCGACAGCGAGGGCGTGGCTTGCGTGAGAGGGCGCAGAGAAAGACAGAAGCAGAGAAGGACGAGGAGATGCGAGGGCAGTCGTCATGGTGGTTTAGTGACGGGAAAGAAAGAGGAGGTTGGGGGATACCGGAGTAAACAACGGTGGACAGAGAAAGGCAGAGTTAATACCCTGTACATGTACTGTAGTGTGTATCCGACCGACCAAGCTTATCATACCTCAACAGATCCGACAAATTTAATAATTTTTCATCATTTAGCCGACACGAATTCTTCTGAAAGAATACTTCAAGACAGCCATATCGCACTTGAACGGTGGGGTTGTCAATGAAATACCTTGTAAATCACGAAGAAGCCATTTTCAATTTCGTACTACAAAGAAAAACTGCGTACAGTGAAGATTTCTAGGTTCTGCTTCACTTTTAGAGGTAGAACTTGTCTCCACAACAAACGATTTATGCTGATTGTGTCAAGGGCTATGTGGAGTACCCAGTAGTCAAATCAGAACTAAAAAACAAGCAAGGAGTTCGAGAAAAATCCCTGTCCTCAAATTTTGTCCTCACGGTCGGATAGACACTAGCAGACCGCCACTTGTAATGTAATTATTTGGTGTGCAAAATCTAAACCGCCAGGCCTGGGGACCCCTGCACACTGTTCCTTCAACAACATCCTACACTCTCACTTCTTCCAACACCATAATCCACATGAAAATATCGGACGACAGCACCACCGTTCCTCATATGTCAGGTCGAAGAAAGAGACGTCGTACGATGGGCACTACTTGGATGGACAACGTCCCTAACTTGCCAGACCTGGCAGCCCTGTTCCATGACGTTCATACACGACCAGGATGCGATCTCGATGGGGATGCAGATGCGGCCGCACTTATGGAAGCAGAAGAAACCTCAGCTCTCGAGCTTCCGGAAACTGGCGACGCGGCTGATATTTTGGGAGTGTTGAATGGGCACGCTTCGTCGAACAATCAGACTGGAGATCAAGGTACTAGATCGAATATAAAGGGCTCGGAACATCGAGAAACGGTTGTCGTCGAAGAAGGAATAGATCTTGTCGACTATGATGAAGGCCACTTCCCAGAACTTGGCGACTCGGAACAATTCGCTCCCGAGAGCGATCCAAACGGTGTTTTAGTGGGAAATGACAATATCATTATTCCAAGTATTTATCAAGAGAGCTGTGAGGGGATGGAGTGCCTTCCAAGTTTATCAAGTGACGATCCCGAAATGGGAAGCAGGCTGGACAGCCAGAAAGTTTTGCGAATATTTCTATCGTCTCGGAAGCTTTTCGAACCATGGTACAACCTTTTGGGCTTCGTAATAGTTTGCGGTAGCGTCCGCTATACGGTCAAACAGTATAACCTCCTGAGAGATATACTGTCTTGGGTTTCTCCTTCTATTAAGTTCCCATCTTATTCCACCGTACAGAGGACTCTCTTTCCGCATGCTTTGAAGTATCTTTTTCTCAAGAGTGACCTCAAGTACTTTGTCGTCCGACGAAAGAAGAAGGCATTCAACCGAACGTCATTGGTTGAAAATTTGGGGGGGGAACGAGGAGACCGCATCGCAATATTCGAACGGGTCTAAAACTCCCGTTCGTATCGTTCCACCAAGTGAATGGGCGAAAGTGGACATCATGATGGCTCCGTTCTTCAACTCAATGTATCCGAAATCCAGTCGATGGCATGGTGGTGTGGCGGACGCAGAATGCATAGAAAGCTCGAAGCTGGTTGCAGAACGGCAGATAATATCGGAAGCTACGAGAGCACTTTACGTCCACAATGGTTCATGTACTGTGCAGGCGTTCCCGGGTGCCGTGATTCGACTGGAACTGTCAAAACTGCTTCCATCACGTTTGTCACTTGACGTGCGCAATCTGGGCTATCGTGTTCATGAGAACGCAGAGAATAACTTTGTAATGAAGTGTATAATTTCAGCCGTGTGGTGCGTGGAAAGTGAGGGAAATGTTACAAGAAGCGCCAACATGGCGATGAAGGTTCTCCGTGGCGTGGAGAATTGTCTGGCCAGGCAGTTTTGTACAGCACCGCCATTGGAAAAGTATAATAGATCTGTGAGGCGTAGAGATGGAAGGATAGATTTTGAAGCAAGGGCTCGTTCTTCGAAGAAGGTGTTGCCTGGGGATATTTGTACCCTCCTTCGACCTACAGAAAGTGAAGCAGTGGCAACGTCGAGAATGTGTATGTTGGTTTCTAGGTTTTGGAAACACAAGGAAGGTCTCACCTCAGACACTTTGTTTTGGTTTCAAAACATGAGTACAAACGGGGCCGGTCAGCGTTTCAATGATGGTGGCGATGGAACTCCAGACAAACCCTTTCGTCTGCTCGGTACTCAACATTTGAAAGGGCTGCCTTTCCTCCTCCAAGAGCCCAAAATATCGGGACGCACCCGCAACATTGACAGAAGAATGCAAAACAGCGGCCGCTTAATGGATGGAACAAAGTTCGTGGTCTATCGCGCTCTCCTATACTGCGATGACTTTTCCCCATTCTCTTCATTGTATCCGCAGGGTTCAGCAGGTGGATGCTACATGATCCCGCTTGGACTACCACCGCGAAGTCGTAACACGCGATCGTCTGTCAGAATCATTGGATTAACCCCTCCAAGTGTATCAACGAACAATATACTGCTCTCAATCATTCTAGACTTGGTTAAGTGTACAACAGAAGGTGTGGAAGCACACACGCCTACCGGCGAGAGAGTAAGAATCTTTGTCGACGTGGTGGGTTTTGTGGCTGACTATCCAGCGGCCGCTGAAACATTGGATGTTATGGGACATACAGCAAATACGCCCTGCACTCTTTGTACATTTTGGAAGAACAGCGGCGTCGGTGAGAGCGGATACGGCTATACAACAAAAGTCCATGCACACCGTACGGCGTCCTTGAGGTGCATGGAACGCCATGAAGCTCTTCGCAACAGCGAAATTGACAGTCGAGACACAAACCGGCTTGGTATGAAAGACAGCAACAAGGTTAGTGACGAAAGTTCTCCTCTTCTTGCATTGCAAAGGGAACTTGAGCGCATACGCGTTAACATACCGTTAACAAGCGATGGAAAGCGTGTGGTGTCAGGACGTTTTGAGGCATATCGCTGCAACGTCGTCGCGCCTGACCATTTGCTGGCCGGTGTCGCGAAGAACGTTATCGAGGTAGGCTTCCACGTGATTAACTGACAAGGAAACGCGGCCGCTTTCAGGGCAAAAGCTGACATGGCAATATGTGGAGCCCTCCGAGACAATGGGTTGAAGAGGCAATCATCAGTTTTTAGTTCCAAGAATGAACTCAATTCCATGACTCTGTCAGGTGTGATCTGTGCCCTTCTCGTGTGCGTTCCGGTTTTCTACCAACTGTTCCCGGGGATCCAGAGTGAAGAAACCACTGTTGTGTTGGATCTATTGACGCAATTGCAGGAATTGATTGCGTTGACGTACTGGTGGCCATCGGAAGAGGCGGATGGTGTCTCAGATTATTTGTATGTGACAAGTGATAATGGAGCTCAATACCATGCAGACTTGCTGGAAAGGGCTGAGAAGTATGTGACTGAGGCAGACAAGTTTTGCGCAAATTATTGCCAAGGAGTGGGTAAAGGTCGCCCCAGCTTGGACAAGCCGAACCTGCACAGGTCAATCGAGTTGTACAACCACACAATTCCTGCCTTCGGGCATGTACGTCACTTTATGGAACTGGTGTTCGAGAATGCTCATCAACCTTTGAAGAGGTGCATAGTCCGGGGTAATCACCAAAAAGGACATTTGGCGGCCGTGGGTCATTGTTTGGGGAATGATTGGCAAGGGCGGTTGGCGTTGCTGTCTAGCACTATGACACAAACTTCGGATGCCGGACTGAAGATGGAATGCAGGAGAGGCCTTCGACGCTTGCTTCTCGGCGAAGCTTGCAACGAGTTGTCACAGGCTTCGGATGAATTGAAGGGATTCCTGAAGGACACAGATGTTAGTATATCTGATTTATTTGTCAAACCGTTGATGGACGAGATGCGGTCGAATGGGAAGGTCAACTCCGCTTGGACGGGAGATTCCGTACGATAGGAGGGGAATTGTGAAAAGGATGTCAATGAGCTGTCCAGCTGTTGCATGTCAGAAACAGAAACGATGGATTCTCCTGAGCTTTTGTCGCAGCTTTTGTCACGGGCTACAAACATCCTGGAAAATCTCCGTCCAGAATTTGATACGTCAAAGAAGTCGGAAGTTAAGTTGTTCTCGTCTGCTCGGCGCGTTCGCAGAAGCTACTTGAGTGCGTCCCCATGGACGTACTTGCATGACACGATTGAGCCGGGATGTGTCGTCCAGGTTATGTTACCGCGCGGAGGGACGAAGGGATTGCTTTTGCATGCAAATGGGGCGGTTGGATCGTCATTGAACCTGTTGGCTGTTGTTGGGGTCTTGCAGAGAGAGGACGAGAGTCCTCACGCGGCTGTCGTAAGATGCAGAGTGGATGATCGTAAAACTCTGAGGATATCCGCGGAACTGAACTCAGAGTCTATACAGGTGCTCTGTCTCACTGATGGCGTCCGTCGCGTGGCGCTGTACCACGCCTGCTCGGCAAACTCCTGTCACGTATCGAGGGACAACTCCATCAAACACTCTGCCAATGTTTTGGGTGGCGGGGCATTCTACTTTCAGACGAGGAGAAAAGGTTACCCTGCAAGAATGGCATGAAGGGAATAGGGACCTGGTGTTTCAGACGCTGGAAACCCTGATTATTCGCGGAGTGGCGTTTTCTACTGGAAAATTATCAGATTTCAGCACCCATCCCATCTGAATTGAAATTGGGCGGACTTCTGGTTACACGTCTCGCCGATTGCGTCAAGAGTTGGACACCTCGCTCTTCCTTGGCCAATCTACTGCTGACCGAAGGTATCTTTGGACACAAACAACCACGCAGTTCGTTTCGCGTATGAGGGCGCAAGATCGATGCTATAGGGTCACGGCGGGCCCGCTTGTGGTGTATGGGTGATCAGGATAGCGAGAGATCGCCAGTGCTATTGCTGGTGGATGGGGCTGCGAACGGTCGATCTACAGTTGATCGATCTCGATGTCGTCGTGATAGGAAACGCGCTGAAAGTAGGTTGATATGCACGCACGTGCGTTGCATTTTTATCCGCGTATGTCCGCACTATCTGACCATCTTCAAATTTTTGTGATGAGATCGCCTTTGTCTGCGTGCGAACCTGACGGAATTAAAACCGTGTTTGTTTTGTGAAAGTGTTGGATGGATTGTAAGTTGTCGTTGACGCTTCGCGAATCAGTCCGGCCGGACAGGCGTGCTGCATACAGTATCTTACCTACTTCAGTTTACATCTGCGCTTGTCCCCACAACAGTTGGTCATCGGAACTTGAAGTCATGGTAAACTCAACTCCGTCATGATTGGAAGTGTCACATGGCATCGGCGCCGGAAGTTGGGCAGTTCTTGTTGCGTGAAAGTGTTGGATCGATTGTAAGTTGTCGTTAACGATTTGCGAATCAGTTCGGCCGGACAGGCGTGCTGCACGCAGTATCTAACCTACTTCAGTTTACAAATGCGCTTGTCCCCACAACAGTTGGTCGTCGGAGCTTGAAGCGGCAAGGAGACTGTATACTGCGCTGCGTAGCGTATGTAGATAGGGAGCTAACATAGTGGTAAACCGACTACTGACTCTTGCTCGCAATTCACACTGCTCCCATCCTATATGACAACTGGTACCACGGGTGCGGTGCATTGACCCGATCCTACGTGTGCACATCGCCGACCAGAAACAAACGTTGGATCATTCCAGTCTGTTTGACAGTACCAAAACGCAATAAACTACTGCATGGCCATGCCCAGCGGTTAATCTGGGATGTTTTTGAGATGGATCAGCCCAGCACGTATGGCAGTACCGCCAAATATTACAATGAGGCACTGCCATGTCCAATTGTAAATCTGCGATTTTTTTCAGTTGGCCCAGCGACGGCAAGGTATTGGAAGAGTACCAATAGATTACGGCTTGCAGGGAATTCGGTGCAAAATCAGTATCAAAAATTTTGCTCAAAAAATGTCTTGACTATCATTGGTGCGGCCAAATCCAAAATTAAATTAATCGTAACGTTACGGGCCAGATTTACTTCGTAGTATGTGACCAAAGGGTGATTTACTCTTCTCACCAAATGAAGCCAGAACCATGGCCACCTGTATTTGCTCAAGAAAGGCGTGACCCATTCCCTCAATGCCAATAAAGATCTTCTCAAATGCGTCGATAAAATCCGACATTGCCTGACCATCATAGCGCAGTCGACCAAGTTTCGCTTGTAGTTGCACCTGTGTCGCAATATTAGAAACAGCGTACCGTTCTTGCAAGCGGTTCCACATCCGGTGCGGGTTTGCTCTGTCAGCGAGGCAAACTCGAAAAGGTTTAGCGTCAAGGCCCTGCATTATGATAGCTCGGGCCTTGGCAACCTTCAGCTTTGTGGGTTCGTCCAATTCTTGTGTTCTGTCTGCAACAACGTCATCTCTTACGACGATGAGCACTTCCTGAGCCTCCAGGGCTGCCTCTGTCCTTGCAGACCATAGATTGAAGTCTTCACCGGGTCGTCCATAAAATTTCTAGACACGTTTGTGGTCCTCCATGGTCGGTTAAGACCATACAAGACCTGCGAGAATCTTGCAAAATCGTTAGACTTTGAGACGAGGTAAAGAGCGTTTTCTCCTTCTGGGCCAAACAACCAAAACAGACTTCAATCGAACTTGGACACGACTTGGTGCCTTCTTTAATTCTGGAGACAGACTAGGTCTCCCTTTATATAACTGTAGACGCAACGCTAACTACTCATAACAGTGGTGTTCGCGAACATTCCTACACTACAGTATTTGTAATTACACATCATCGACGTAAGCCAAACTAGTAGGATAACAGTACAAATGTGTAAAGGACTGGAGAGCTCGTAGGATGCATTTCTGCGATCCCCATGGATGAGTTGAAACTGATTGCCAACGCATTTGCACCTTCCCCAAAATATACACACGCCAAAAACCCATCAGGACAGTAATTAACCGGATCCTCGTCGGGTGTCTGCGGGATCACAACCGGTGCTTACGTCAATCCTGCCTCGCATCAGGGCCCTGCTTCAACTCAAACACGGGCACCAGATACTCGTGGCCATCATCGGCCGATTCCCCACCGCCCCTCCTTTACCCCCTACCCTTCTATTCAACTAACACACATCCTCCCATCCAGCATCCCCCATATCCCTAATCCCTTGTCCCACATCCCCACGGCACTCTCGCCCGCCCGCCCGTCCGCGCCGCGCTTCAGACGGCGGAGGGGGGTGGACGGCTGGGAAAACACAGTGGTCAGGCTAAGTAGTTAGAGGGGCAGCTTGGTACAGTACGTTGGCTGGTCGTGAGGGCTACAGCTGGTAGGCAGGCGCCTTGGTTTGCTTTTATCAGATGCTGTGTTAGTGCTGTGCGTGTGCCCTGCCTCAATACAGATGGGCGAGGGAGTTCTGCTTAAATGCACTGCTAAAGGTTCATGAAAGAACAAAGGAACATACGGATGTGATTCTATGCTACATTACTTGTTTGTGGGGAGTACGACATAATTTCACAGGAGAGAATGCATTCAGACTGCATCGGCCATGCAATAATTGCATTCAACTGAGTTCGATGATCATAAGCAGGTTGCATTGCTGGTGTACTGCCATGCAATTATAGGAGATCAACCAGTATGCTAGGCATGCATTGCTGTGATACACGTGTGCAAATCATAATTAATACAGGCCTTCATGTTTAGGCCCTACAGTTTTGAAAGGTGGCAGAGTTTACAACAGTTTCCGGCAGAGCAGTCGCCCTCCTACAGTTTATCCCGCTTTGCTTGCAACTTCGCCTGCCGTTTACATTGTCTTCCGCTTGCGCTTTGCCCTGCCACCCCTTCACACAAAATTGTAATACTCCCGGGTTACAGTATTGGAGTGGCAGCGTAAATCAATCTATGAACCAAAACGTTAGAGAATTCTGCAATGTATCATACTTCTTTCTTTACAGTACCTTTCCAGAATAGTTGCGGAATTCCGCCAGGCGTAATACATCAAATATCTACCTTCGAAGGTACACCCTGTACCTGTATCGGCTTCCAAGGCTGCCAACTTGTGACAACAAGAGCAAGCGGAGCTGTAGTCAGTAGCAACCAATTAAAGAGGGGCAACAATGTCGCTGGCGTACGGTATGATAACTAAAGTTTAGTTTAGTTGACATCAGGAGCGTATTTCGCCTTTCCCAACGAGACACTTTTGAGATAGGACGTCTACATAGTAGCTCTCCACTGTGTCCTGCCAGGGTGCTTTGAGCGGTGGGGTTCTCTCTCGCTCTGCCCGCATTCAACTTTCCCACGGCGCCTTCTGTGCGAGCCGTCTCCACTTTTCTGCCCCCTTCCCGCAAAAAGGGAGAGGGCCTCCTGCCCTCTCTTACGGCTTCTACTGTACCGGTAGGTGGCTCCTATTGGTCTCCCTAGTCTCATACCGGGCATAGAAATAACCTGCGGCTTTCCTACTTAATCTCTGATATTTTGCGGGGCTCATTTCTTACTTCCCCAGACTACTTTCGTGATCTTCTCTGCAGTATCCCAGAACTCTGTTTTACCAATCTTGGTGAGAAATGGGTTGTTTCGAATCAAAGCCCCAACGTGTACTTCTGGTGCAAGCCCCGCGAGACGCAAGACTAGTAGGGACGTTGATTTGCCAATCTATGATGGAGGGACGTTTCCTGCTGGAGGGATGTTTTCTCCCGGAGGTGGAGATGGGGGAGGGGGCGGTGGGGGGTATGGAGGTGGCAGTGGGGATTGTGGAGATGGGGGAGGTAGCGGTGGGGGGGATGGAGGTGGCGATGGGGGTTGTGGAAGTGGAAGTGGCGGTTGTGGAGGTGGCAATAGCGGTAGCGGAGGTGGCGGTGGATGCGGAAGTTACGGTTCTTGAGATGGCGTTGTTTCCCCCCCAAAAACAGAAGTACGTGTCCCTTGAGAAATATGGGGACCAATGCCAAGTGGTGTTTCCGACAAGACTCTGGTTCCTTGGATCGTTATTGGGCTATGGCAGTGTAGTGTTTGCGCCTTTTAGCTTCACAGTCGTGACAACTGCTGAAAGTCTTGTCGGTTAAACGCGCATATGAAAAGTAATACTTGCCTCAGACGGAGCTCCAACTTGAACAATTTGATCAACAGGCTTTGCCACCCCTACGCAAGCCCTAAGAGGGATCCTTCCAGGGTCGTCAGAAAATTGAAAACTGCAAGGGCGAGTCGAAATGGCTTTCTGTCTTACTCGAGAACCTGATTTATATTTTAATGCAACTAGCGCAGATTGGGGCAAACGCCCAGCTGTGGTTTAGATTGGGAATGCGACTCAAAACCGCAAAGCGTGCACAAAAACGATGACATCGGGGAATGAGGACGATGTTTGCACTGCATTGAAACTAAAATAGCAAACATGTCGTTCAGAGGTGATGCAATGCGAGGGTGTTTTCAGTTCCATATCAGTCTAGAGCAATGTGTCGTTCAGGCGTTATACTGCACAAACATGTTTTGAATGCAAGCTCAAATGGAGACAACGACACAACCCAACAGTGCTAGATTTTATGGATAGAAAGTACAGTCCGGGATGCTCACCTTCGATTTTACATGGAATTCGGAATCAGTGAGTCTCCTACTCGCACTTGCTTGGATAGTGACGAGTCAACCGTGAAACAGCAGCACCTTGTGCTCTGGAGCGTACCATAAGAGCCTTTTCGTCGTTGAGCATGGCTCGATTCCGGACGAAGTTATGTCTCACAATTCATTTTCAGGAAGTGTGCTTTGGTACACTTGCGAGGAGAGGGCGCAGTTGTTTTGTGAACAAAAGTTGAGTGTTCCTCCGATGACTCTAAGGAGGCCAGCAGAATGAAGTTGTTGAAGAACTGAAACCAGGCAAAATGAAGGACCATCCAGGAAGAACTGCTGAAATTACATGTGGGGGCGGCAATTGGTTAGCATCCAGCAGGACTCCAGCAAGGTGCTACGACACATGATTGATTGGCTGTGCCCCCAGACATGTTTCTACAGTACATGTACGTACCAAGGTAACAGTACCAAGGGTACTGTACCAAAAGAGAAGACGGAATGAACCACACGCCTTTAGCGTGGAAATGCCTTCTGTTCTGGCAGCAAGGATGCTTTTTTTTGAGTTCCCTATACGTTTCGCCACGCACTTGACTATCCACTATCTCGGTGCGTGTCGGCATGTGTGAGTTAAGGATAGAGTCAAATCCCAGTCTGACAATTCCAGTGTATGACACACCTCGTCGCAAAGCCGGGCGGTCCTTCCCTAGCTAGGAGAGGACCTTGCTCCTGTTCATTCGATGAGGGAGGAGGCCCGGGTGCCCTCGTCCTTGCCTTCGTCCTCCCGACCACCTTTTCTCGATCAGTATAAGTTTCCCGGTCTTTTGTGTACAAGTACGCCCATGCACCCTGCCCCAACTTAAGTCTTTCTCCCATCTTCACCTGCCATCGCTCGACCTCTCTGCACTGCAGCTACCATCAAACTTCTTCAGCACAATGACAAATCGTTCGATTCACCTTTTCCTCGCCGTTACCGTCGTTCTCTCGATCTTCTTTCCAATCGTATCGGCAGGGCCTCTAGGCGATTTTCGATTCAGTGGCTGTCACGGCTCCGCCACCGTTCATGATTGCGGATGTTACAACGGCTACTGTTATTCAGATTGTGACAACGGCCTTGACGGGCTCTTTGGGTCCGATCCTTGGTGCTATACTACTGATAGCTACTCACAAAGCTATAAGTACATGACATGCTCAAGTGATGCGGATTGTAGCTACAATTGGGCGTGTGCCGGACCTTGTTCCATTTGATGTTGCTGCTGAGAGCGATGGCGCCATAAAAGACGGGGAATTCTCAAGGTGTCGTCTTCGAATTGGTCTCTTTGCTTCTGAAATTAACATTTGTTTGCTTCTGCGGCAAGGCCATATTTGCTTCTCATATGAAAATGGAGCAGCTCGCTTTACAATACTTAGCTTTTTGAGTGATGGTTTGGCTTGTTTTGGTGGGGTCGCTAGAATTTAATCCATTAAACTGGGTAACCTTTATCAGATTAATACCACGGTGAGCTTGCTTCCGCATTGCAAACGAGAAGTCACCGCTAAGCATGAGAAATCATATCTTTTGACCATCACGAGGTGAAGTTCAAGGTATGCATCATTCGGATGGGCGAAGCATCTCTTTTGAAAGCTGATGCATCTACATTTGGCCTCAGGGATTGGAACAATAGTACTGCAATAGAAATGCGAGGCATTTTGCAATACAATAACGTTGTCCGCAAAGTAAACGCGTGTTTTTGGTTGCAGAAACCAAAGCTGGTGGGTCGCAAAGTAAATTATAAACTGAAAATCCAACCACAAGTTTTTCACAAGCCGTACGTAGCAGGCCTTCTCGATGTCATCGTCAACCTGGAACGTGGTTCAACCCACCCTCGCGTGACTTTTTGTACGGCCGCAACCAGTATGGCCGGTGGCGGAGTTTCTTTGTGCGCGTTAGGGGCTGGCAAGGAGTCCATATTTGCGTTTGAAAAGGGTTGGCGGGGGGGTGTGAGCTTGAGTGAAGGGCGAGGATGGTTAGAAGAGTGGTGGTGGTGTTGTGCGGTTGCAGGCCGAAGTGCTACAGAGGCCGTCAAAACTCACGTAAAACTCACATGCAACGTGTTTCGGAGGTCCTGTGAGTTTTCGTAAAAGGCGTTGGTCGAAAATATTTTTGCCAGAAATTTTGATCCAAGTCGTTGAAGAATGTGGTTACATCCAGACGACAGTACGGCACACCACAGTAATAAGACATAGCCAATAGGGCATACCGTAGTCGCGACGCAATAAAGTATCCGACGGCCACCTGCTCCCTCGGGGATCGAGGGGAATCGGAGTTCACGGAACCACAGGTTATGGGCACCACGAACCACTGAGCACGATCCGTCCCACCCAACCCCGCACACAGAAGACGTTAAACATAGCGCACGCAGCGCAACAAGACGAACCGAACTGCACAATCGCACAAGACCATCCAGCGCCCTCCTCCGATTCGTCACACCAACAACCCACAAGCAGATCACCAGCCAAGACACCTCAAAATGAGCGAGAGAACCAGCATGTCCCAGGGATGCCTCTCACTACTCACCCTCTTCAATTTCTCTTACTGGTATGATGCATTATAACTCCACGCAAGAGCGATCGACGCACAAGACCATCTCGACCTAACGATAATCCAAGCAACCGATCCAGCCCAAAGGAAGACGCAACAAAAAAGCAAGATCAACTCACAACGGCCATCATGCAAAGCCTCAGTGAGAGCTAAACCCCCACACACCATCGGTAAGTTCACGAATCACATCCAACTAGCGCAACTGATCCAAGCGCAGGCACACGCACACACGGCTCAGCTATCCGCAGCACCACACACAAAATGGGAGAAATACCCAGAGAAACGCAGACTGCAAAGCACCACCAAACCGAGAACCACACAGAGACGCTACGACAGACCACCAGACCAAAAAGGCACCTGGCGCCACATCCACGGCAGTGTCACGCATAGCACTGACAAATGCTTCGCATGGAGACAGTACAACACACCACGGATACCACACACGAACAGAGCCACAGTGTCCCACAACGGCAACCACGGGCAAAGCTCAGAACACAGCGAAGTGAATGAACTCCGCGAACGCCTCCAAATATTGGAAGACGTAATTGCAGAGCAACAGAACACGTTCGAAGGTAAGGACACATTCATATTAGATTCCGGTGCACAACCGACGTATACCGCTTCACCTCACGCGAGCATGCATCCCAGCACCGGTACACTGACACAGACTGCCACTGGCCAACGCGTACGCATTACACACTCCGGCAACATCGGAATACAGACGAAGAATGACAAGATCAGTCTACCAGCTGTCCACACACCGGAAATCCAAAAAAATCTCCTCTCGGTACACGACCTGACTGCACACGGTCATGTTACATTCCCAAGAACACACGCACGACTGCATGCACCCACCAAGATACCAACAGCCACACTAACGGCACCCTACTCGAAAGGACAATATAGAGTCACAAGTGAGTCACCGCCAACCGCCAAAGGCGCATGTACGTACCCAAGTAAGAAGAGAAGGATAAAAACGAAGACAACCTCTCAAAAAACAAAAACAAAACGACCCGCACCCACAATAAGTCATACACACAGCATCCCGTACTCGGGACCATCCAAAAGAAAACCCATACTGCGCACCACAACAGCACCCCAAAACACAGACGCTAAACGGAACGCCACACAACAACTCATGCACGAGTGGCACCTCAATTTGGGCCAGGCCCACCCGAAAACATATCTATAATGTCCAAGAACGGCCTCTTGCCACCCCTACCGAAAGGGCTAACAGACAACAGCGCACAGATAACCTGTAGTGGCTGTATTGACGGCAAATCGACGTCCAGACCCCACAGGAGAACCAAGCACCACGCCGCAAGAGGAGACAGCCTCTCATCGGACGTATGCGGACCCATAAAGTCGTCATCCACACACAACGCAAATTATTTCATAACAATAATGCCACGGAAACACGGTGCCTATGGGTATTCTGTCTCAACAACAGAGCACAAGTCTCGACGATCATCATCAACGCCATTGAGCACATCGCCGCCCAGAACGAGAGATACCCGCGACTCCTGGCAACCGACAATGCAAAAGAGTACCTCGCCAAATCAGTACAAGAAGCGCTCAAAAAGAGAGGAATTCACTTTCGCCCGACTACCCCGTACACTCCTCAGGAGAATGCGCTGGCGGAAAGAATAAACCGCACGCTGATGGAGAAAGTGAGAGCGACACTGTCGCACAGCCCACTCCCAGATGCACATTGGCAGGACTCACTCTACGACGCGGTATTTAAATACAACTTAACATACCATCACGGACTGAAAAGCATCCCGCATACGGCATGGCATGGCACCACACCGGAAATGCGGAAAATGTTCACATTTGGACAAGTAGACTACTCACCGATTCTCAAGCCCAACGCCCCGAAGCTGCAACACAAGGCCACCCCAATAAGATACATGTACGGAATAGACAACACACACATCTGTGTCCAACACATTGTCACACGCAAATACACAAAAATGCGTGCAGACAACTTCCGTCCGTACCACCAACACAGGGACCCCTGCACGACCACGACAACAGCCTTCGCAACTCGCACAGAGCCCCGACGAAGCCACTCGCAAATGACACAAAATGCAAAGAAGAAAACCCCACACAACCGCAAGCGCACCACGCGCACGGTGTCAACAAAAAGCGACAGAACACCCACACCGCCGAAGACACTAAAACGAGCGCGACTGTACCCACAGATGGATCATAGCGCACGACGCCGAATTGGAGCAAATAGACGACATGAAGGCGATAGATTGGGCATCACAGAAACCCTGCAACGCACGCACAGCAATCATCCCGACCACCATGACTTATCGATACAAACATGGACACGGGCAAGGGACCACAACGAGGAAAGCGCGATGCTCGATACGAGGAGACCGCATGAAACCACACGAGCACTACGATCCCGAAAAAACCGCCACGTACATGGCAGATCGCACCACGATCAGAACGCTATTCGCCATAGCAGCCTCCATGAATATGACCATCGAGCATTTCGACATCACTGGAGCATATTTGCATGAGAAATACCAACACGAAAACCGAGTATACGTGTGGCAGCCTCAACGCTTCGATGGCACGTACAAACACATAAGCACACACGGCGAGCTGAAGGGCAACTTATGCGGGACTCCAGCGGCAGCCAATATATACGGTACAGAGCTACACCATCACCTCAAACGCCATGGTTACATCCAGATGAGATCAGACACCTCACTGTTCACAAAAAAGGGCACACCATACTCGTAGGTATTAGCATGGACCACTTCCTCCCAATTGCCACCAGCCAAGCCCTCATCAATGACCTATACACAATCCTCCAAAAAAAGTACAAGGTCAAGAGAATGGGGCGGCCAAGCAAGTACCTCAACTGGACAATAAGGTACAGCAAGGAATGAATACACCTGTCCCAACCAGAGCACATAGACAACGTCGTGAACCTCCTTTCTCAGCAAGAGTGCAACACCAAGAGCACCCCCTATCTGGACGGCATCAATATGGACCCCCCAGCAGAACGCGAAGAAAAATGTGAAGAGATCGCCGCGATATACGAAAAAGCAGTCGGAGAAATCCGATATATCGCGGACAGCACCCGCCCCGACATAGCATTCGCCACCACTGCCCTCGCCCGAGCACTCAAGAAACCAACACGCAGACACTGGAAACTTGTACAGAGGCTTGCACAATATCTGAGAGCAACGAAGAACGAAGTCATACTCATACCATCAAAGAAGGAAACAGGAGTGACATTCAACGCGTTCTCCAACGCGGACTACGCGAACGACCAGACCACCAGGAAGTCAATCACAGGGATATGTAGCATGAACACCCCCAGACGACTGGAGGTGTATGCACAGTTCGACCTGTAGACCCCGGATCGGAGAAGGGGTGAAGCGGGCCAACCAGCTACGGAACCGGGCTCGGGCCCGGGTAGCGGTGGTAGAGCGGGAGCGAGCAGGGACGCGCGCACGCACGAGCAGATCGACGCCTCGACGCCCCGGAGCAGCACTGGGTGACGTACCAGTGGCGACGGGCGGAGGCGGTTCCGTGCTCGCTCGCGTGCTGCGCGTCCACTCCGGCTCGGCTCCGACTAAACGCGCGCGAAGAGCGAAGGCGACGTTTAGAATAAGCTGGCTGGACTGACCTCGGCGGTCGGTTGAGGACAAGCCAGTGCTTGTCCCTCCCCGCCGCCGTCGGTCCGCACCATATTTAATGTACAAAACAATCTATCATAACACTACAGTACCGAGGTACTGTAGTGGACTACTGTAGTGCAGGTCGGCCTGCACTGTAATACTGTCAGCTATGTCAAGGCTGACAGTACACGTATTACCCGTGGTGCGTGCGCGCTTCGTTCGCGCGTGTACACGTGTGCGCGTGTATGCGCGTGTCCCTTGTCCCCGTGGTGTACACGTGGACACGCGCGGTTGTACTGTAGAGCGTCGAGCTCTACAGTAGGGGATCCTGTTGTTGATCTAATCTAACTAAAAAGGCCCCAGGGGGGGTTATACTACACGGCCCCCCCGTCAAGCGTGAACGTCCACGTTCACGGGTGCTTGTAGGGAGAGCCATGTCGGACGCGTCTCACTTGATCTTGACTTGACCAAGGTTCCATTCGTCCCACCCCGTTCGTCACGTGTCTCCCCGTTCCCCGGTGTTTGCGTGGTTACGCTTCCCTCGCACGTCCCGCTCCCTTGTCCTTGATTAAATCGCCCCAAAAAAATCCAAAAAATCATTTTCCCGCGAAAATGTTTTCTTCCAAAAATTAGCGCACGATCCGTGATTGGTGCGCAGTCCAGTCCGAACTGTGTGCGCACAGTGTATGAATACAGTACTGTTGCGGAACGGCACGTGGATACGTGTAAAACTGGACTGCGAACCGAAATGTGGATACGCACCACCTGGGTAGGGAACCGAAACGCAAGAGTCCGACAGGAGCGGTGGAAGAGGGCGTGTAGTCGACGCCACCGGAGCGTGGCGAAAGGAAAGGGGATGATGTGAGGCGGCGGTGGAGAGACAGGAACGATGGACGTGGAAGCAAGGGAGACAGGGATAGAGAGCTTCTCGCAGGGAGTAGAGAGTACTTAAGGGCGGCCTCCGGAAGATAGAAGGCGGGGGGAGGCAGCGAACAGTCACGAAGTAAAGAGTTTGGGTGGATGCCCTCATTGAACTGGTCGCGAGTGCCACGCGGTTGGGATAACCGCAACATTACAAGCTTGTAAGTGATCGCGGCACAAGTCGATCCGACTGCCAGCGATTGGCAGAGGCAAGGAACAAGGGGCGAATCACTGTGATAAATCAGTCCACCGAGAGAGACGGTGACGATTATCGCGGACGTTCTGGTGAGGCGGTTCAGAGCGAGAGTGCTCTGCCGTCATCAAGCCCTATGACTGCAGCCAGTGGAGGTCTCGGTATGATACCGACACCTGCTACGATACGGTCTCGAAACACAGACGCGTCCCAACTTCGTGAGAGGCAGCGTAGTTCTGGGGATATGGCATTGTTAAGGACGCCCACAAATGGGTCAGGAGTCGCTCAAGCGCTTTCCGGGATGAAAGAGGCGGTAGAAGCGATGATAGAGTCAATGGCACGAACTACGCAAACTGTCATACTGATAGGCGACATTGTATCGAGAGCGTCGAATTCTCTAGAGAACCTAACGGAAAGAATGTCCGAGGTGGTGCGGTCTGCTGTCCTCGAACGGGGAAATCTGGATGAAGCACAAGCGTCGAGCACCCTCAAGGAGCAAGATTTGTCGGACGAACTCAACTCTGTGAAAGCGCGTGTTGTGGGCTCCAGTCGTGCACAGGAGCTGCAAAATGATGCTAGTGCGCAGCCGGATGTATACTCCCTTCACACAGCGTATCGGATTTACAGTAAGTCTATGGAGCCGGTCAAGGTCAGCAAGCCTGGCGACGCGAAGTTTTTCGCTGCTCGTAAGGCTTGGACACGGCTCTGTAAGGACTTCCCCATTCGAGAGGGATGCCACCGCCGCCTACTAGCATGTGCTTTCTGTGGAACGGCCTTGGCCATTTTCGAAGACGTCGCATCATCGCACCTCGATGCCAACGCCGACGATCTCTGGGAGATACTGCGAGGGCGCCTATGCAACAGCAGTCACCAGAGAGGTTTAAGGATTGCGTTTGACACGATGGAGTGGGACGAAGGGCGGGAGAGCGTTGGGCAGTTCGCGCAACGATTGCGTACGGCCGCAGTGGCCCTCCCAGACAAAGTCTCGGACGAGAGGCTTCTGGACCGTTTTACTCAGTCCTTAAGCGGACGGCTTCGTGACCACGCTCTGGCAGTGCAGGGAACATTTGACGAAGTGACGAGCCGGGTTGCGATGATGGGTACAAGAAGGGCAGGCAGCAGTCGGGAGTCCAAATTCCGGCCAGAGCGCGTAGCTGTACTCAGCGATGAAGTAACTACAGCAAACGAGAAGCCCCAATCACGTTCGAATTCCGCACCGTGCGCCAACGCGATGGAGGATCGTTTTGCCACGGCCATATGCTACCACTGTGGCATCAAGGGCCACCCCGCGCGTTCTTGCGATAAGAAGCGCCGCAACAAGTCACAGAAAGCCACGTCCAACGCGGGGGAAGGGGGAGGGGAGGGGGAAGCAGCCGGCACCCCTCTAGCCAAGCAGAACTAGCGGCCGACCAGGCCCCCGCGACAAGCTCAGAAGGGCGCTTGTGCCGATGTCAAGGACGGCGCAAGGACTTTGAGAACAATATTGTTGTCGAATTGTGCGCGGGGTGCGAAAACGTGTGGGTTCCTTTAGACACCGGGGCGAGATCAATCTGGATTGATTGATCTTGATTTGAAGGAATGGGGGGTCGTGGGTGCCAGCTGACGCATCGGCTACAGCCGCAGACGGACATGAGATTGCCGTCTGCGGGAAGGGCAAGCTCAAGTTCGAACTCTGGGGCACCACTTTCGTGGAACCGGTGCTGGTGGCTGAAAAAATTCCCAGTAAACTACTGATTGGAAGCGAGTTCTGGCGTCGATACGGACTCGTGCTAGACCTGCGTACACTCCGCGGGAGGATCTGGGTCTCAGGGAGGAGTATCCAGGGAAACGTTGCCAAAATGACGACGAAGCACACAGGAACGGAACAAATGGCGATAATCAGCGATGGTGATGTCGAGGATGCCATAAGAGACATGGACTTGTCTCAGTTCCATGCGAAGCGAGAGGTGCAAGAGAAGTTTCGTGACATACTGTGGTCTCGCCGTGCGGTCTTCAAGGGACTCGGCAGGATAAGAGGTGTGCAGCACGAGATCAAACTGATAGAGGGCGCAAAACCCGTTTGCTGCCCTGTTAGACGACGTTCGCCTCGGGAAGAGGAGGTAGAGAGGGTAGAACTGGAAAAACTGCTCAAGATGGGGGTCGTGGAGCCCGCCGCCTCGCCATGGGCCGCGTGCAACGTCTTCGTGAAGAAGAAAGGCGGCACAATGCGTGTCACCTCGGATTTTCGCGAACTCAACGCAATGACCGTCACGGACACATATCCGATGGAGGATGTCCGCGCTACCCTCGATTGGATGGGTACGAAAAGCATATTTTCGACGTTCGACCTGAAGGACGGTTTCTTTCAGATCGAGCTGCAAGACGCCTCCCGCGATTGTACCGCTATCCGCACCGTGATCGGACTACTGCGCTACGTCCGTCTTCCCCAGGGAATGCAAAACTCCCCGGCGGCATTCTAGCGTGTTGTAAATCTTATTCTCGGCGGCAGGAAGGGATTAGACATCTGGGCGTTTATGGATGATGTCAGTCTGGGGACGGCTACTGTGGAGGAGCACCTTCGCTCGGTGGACTCAGCGTTGGAGACCTTCTACGAGGCCGGCGCAAGGCTGAAGTTGTCAAAATGCCAATTTGGCGTGCGCACGGCTGTAATTCTGGGACACAAGATCGACCGAGATGGCATCAAGCCCTCAGATGCGCATGTAGCAACAATCAGGCGCCTCGTGGAGCCGGGAGGAGGAGAAGAGCTTATGCGGTTCCTAGGGTTGATGAATTTTTTCTCGGGTTTCATCGACCACTTTTCCGAAATTGCCCGGCCCCTCCATGAGGTCCTTGCTGGCACCGGGTTCAACAAAAAAAGCGAAGGGGGCAGCGGTTAGTAATCTCAGATTGGGGTAGGCGCTGGGGCGCCCGACAGCGCAGAGCATGGAAGGACCTCAAGGCAGTCCTCAGTGACCCCGACTTTCTCAAAGCACCCAGGCAAGGCGCGAGCAAGAAACTGATGACGGATGCAAGCGGTTATGGCATCGGGGGGGTCTTGCTACAGGAAGGGGAGGACAAAAGGTGGTACCCCGTGGCATTCACAAGCCGTAAACTTTCAGATGCCGAAAAGAAGTTCACAGTCACTGAGCGAGAGTGCCTCGCCGTCGTACATGCGTTGCGTAAATGGAGGTTCTACCTACATGGGGAGAGGGGCGTTGTCGTAGTCACGGATCATTGCTCCCTCAAGTGGCTCATGGGCCTAAGGGATCCACGAGGCAGATTGGCACGTTGGATGGTCGACATACAAGATTTTGACTTCACGGTCAAATACGCCCCCGGGGGGGACCTCGTCGTCCCAGACACCCTCAGCAGGGACGCGGTCGAGAAACCACTTTGCGCACGCTGTTTCCAGGAGATGGAGGATCCCGGGACCGTTCAAGGAGACGCAGAGGCGCTGTGCACGCTCCTGAGCATCACAGGACTGGGTGGGGGGCCTTCACCGGAGGACTTCCGTACAGAACAGCTGGCCGAGTTTGGTGATATCAAGGACTACGCCTGGAAGAGGCGAGGTCTTGGATATGCTGTGGATGAGGAGGGACTGTTGCGGAGGACGAGGGCTGGGAGAGAGCTGATTGTAGTACCTCCGAAGCTAGTTGACGCAGTGCTTGACCAGGTTCATAGGTCCAGGCTAAGCGGTCACTACGGAGTCAGGCGAACTACGGACCGCCTGAGCAATTATTTTTGGTGGTCGGGCTGGAGAAAGGACCTGCAGCAAAGGGTTATGCGCTGCGTGGCTTGTACCGCAGCGAAAGCCACCAAGCCACAAAAGCATGCCAAGATGGTCGTGTACCACCCACGTAGACGCTTCGAGCAGGTGGCAGTTGACGTCCAGACGGTTACCCCAAGGACAGCCGCGGGATGTGTGAAGATTTTGGTAATGATCGACACGTTCACCCGGTTTGCTCGCGCGCTGCCCATACCCGATGAACGGGCTGACACAGTGGCCAGGGTCATTTTGGATGAGTGGGTGTCAATATTTGGGCCTATGGAGTCCATGCTCTCGGATGGAGGACCAAACCTCATCGGCAACGTTGTCAGAGAAATGGCAAGACAACTCGGTGTCCGTCGCGTTCTCACCTCTCCACTTAACCCTCAAGCCAACGGGCGCGTGGAGCGCTGGAACCGAACACTGGTGCAAGACCTAGCCTGCTTCTTCAGCACAGGGACTGAGGACTGGGACTCGCATGTGGCACTCGCTTGTTTCCGGTACAACACGAGTGTACACGAAGCCACTGGAATCACACCGTACGAGGCGATGTTTGGTATTCCTGCCTTCATGTCCTGGGGATCGGGAGAGGCGCGCAGATTGCGGGGCGAGCCGTATGACCTGACTGAACACCTCCGTGGACTGCACAATTGCCTTCTGTCACGTGGAAGGAAGGCACGGGAAAGGGCAGCCGATGTCTATGACAGGGACGTCAGGAAAATGATATTGAGGAAAGGTTGTCGAGTGCTAGTTTGGTCGCCTGAACTCGCTAGCAAGGAGGGAAACAAAATCGTTCGCCCTTGGATAGGCCCCTACCGCATCGATGAAGTCCTGTCGCCGGTCAGCTACGTGCTCAAGTCAGAAATGGGTGGGAAAACCGCGCGTGTACACCCTAATCGAATGAAAAAAATTCCTGACGGGGCTGTGCAGACCTGTAGCGCGAGAAACGGAGTTTTTCCTGATGGGATACGGCTCCTGAGACGCATGCAAGAATCAAAGATGAAAATCAATCGACGCTCGGGGCAGGAAGAAAAATGGTTCAAGCTGCAAATCGCGCGGAGGAATTCCCCAAGATGGACCAGGGAGAGCGACATACCCGCAGTCATCGTCAGACTGTTTGACAAAGGCACTGACCGCGACGCGCCGACACACAACGACGTGAGCCCATAGCGATGATTGCGAATACCTGCTCCTACTACGATTGGCGTTCATTCATCCCCGTCCCCGCTTGCAGGGTTGTTTCTCTGGCAGAAGCGAAGGAAAAGGGACGAGTGTTGCCGAACGGCGCGTGGATACGTGTAAAACTGGACTGCGAACCGAAATGTGGATACGCACCACCTGGGTAGGGAACCGAAACGCAAGAGTCCAACAGGAGCGGGGGAAGAGGGGGTGTAGTCGACGCCACCGGGGCGTGGCGAAAGGAAAGGGGATGATGTGAGGCGGCGGTGGAGGGACAGGGACGATGGACGGGGAAGCAAGGGAGACAGGGATAGAGAGCTTCCCGCAGGGAGTAGAGAGTACTTAAGGGCGGCCTCCGGAAGATAGAAGGCGGGGGGAGGCAGCGAACAGTCACGAAGTAAAGAGTTTGGGTGGATGCCCTCATTGAACTGGTCGCGAGTGCCACGCGGCTGGGATAACCGCAACAGTACAGTACCCAACGGTGGGCAGCACAGCTTGGCGCTGCCGCGGTGCCGTGTGCATCATGCGCTAGTTCTTGTCCGTCCGGGGCGGAGAGGGGTATCCGCTGTACGCGACTGTGCGCCGCCACCGCTTGCTTCCGTCACGTGCGCACAAAGCGCGTGCGCAAGGTACGCGCCCTCCATGGCTTGGTGTAATTCTTCATTCCCGCTAATTTTTCTTGCATTTTGGGGTCGGATTGCGGCGGTTTGACGGAGCCGCCGGCGGCTCCTCCTATTTTTTCGCATCGGCTCCCAGATCTGGTGTGTACCTCGTGCACACCTCAGGACCCGGATCGGCGTCACTGCTCGTGGTAACTCATCCCGACTGCACCACCGTACACGTGTCGAACCTTTCTTCCCTGTCTATTTTAGCCCGTGGCAGCGTCGGTCGTCTGGGGGTGCCAGGTCTTCCTTGTAGCGCTCAAAACGCACGTTTGCGCTCTCATCTACCGTGTCCATTTTCCCTATTCTAGGGTGGGGTCGGCAGACCCGCCGTATACTTTGCGCGTTCCCATTGCACGTGCACCGGGACCCGCGCGGTTCGTCCGCTCTCGTCTCACGGATTACCACGAGGGTCGTCCCTATTCGGACAGTACGGCCTGACCGACGACTATGCGCATCCTATTTTGCCAGATCGTGTTCTTCTCGCGTCACTCGCCGTTCTTTAGCCCATTTTCGTAAGACGGTACGTACTGTCCATCTTTCCGCTTCCCATCCGGGGCAGCGATCGTGGAAAAGGTCTGCGTCGGCGTAACAATTATGGGGCGGAGGTCGTCCTCCGTGTTCGATTCAGGACGGGAAAAGTAACGCGTATATCTGTCTCGCTCGTGCTGTCTCCCTCATGGCTCTCTTATTTTTGTAGGAAGGCTGGCGCGGTTGCTCAGCTTCGCGTGACCGCCTTCCGTCTCACGTCAGTGCGGCGATCTGCATACCTCTTTCTGCCCTGGGTAGTTGGTTTCCTTGACGGTGGACTACCGGGTTCTCGTCGGAGTCTCTCGAACCCATCCGTGGGGCCATGTTTTCGAAAGACAGTCCGTACTGTCTTTTATTCCGCGTCCTGCCGGAGGCGTCGCGCCTTCTCGCACTGGCTTGGTTTGTCATTACGTCTTGACGTCGGCCGTCGTCTTATCGTGTGACCCTCCGATGGAGGCAGTTGTCCTTTCGCGTCTCTTCTTTCAGTATGCTCGTGCAGTCTGACATTTTAATCCGGGAAGGAGCGGTTGCGGGCCCCCTCCTCAAGCGTGAACCTCCGCGTTCACGTCTGAGTTGAGTTCCATGCCGGTGCGTCTCCGGAGGCTTTTGGCGTAGCGCGACACTAACTCCTCGGGGACGTGTGTCCGCGCATTCCAAGTGGGTTGGTCGTAGTCCGCCCAGTTGATGAGGAACTCCGTAGTTCCGTCCTCCATGGTTCGATGCCGGAGTAGTCGGTCGACGGCACACTGAGTACCCTCGGTGACCTTGTCGGCAAGGTCATCCGGGGTTGTCGTGCTCATCCGCGGTGCACCCGTCGGCGGTGGCGCATACACGCAGCGATCTGTGGAGACGCGCTCGGTGACACCATCACGATCGATCGTGATGGTACGGCGGTCATTGGAGAGCACGCCGTAGGGTCCGACAGCGGGCGAGGCGAGCTTGTTCGATGTCTTAGCCCCATCGGTGGGGTTGAGATATGCGTATTCTCCGGGACGGAGCCGGGAATTGATACGTCATATGCGCTTATCGAAGTCGCGCTTGTAGCGAGCCTGCGTCTGACGCAGGCTGCCGTAGGCATTCTGGATAGTCGAGTCTAAGGTCTTGAGAAACTCGGCACGTTGGTTCCCCCTATCGGAGGGGGGCACGTCGCCGTCCGCCCGTCGGAGGGAGAACTCCGGCGGTGGCCTGCTGAGCACGAGCTCAAACGGCGTGGTGCGTGTGGTGCGATGCACGTGAGAGTTGTACGCATACGTAAGCGGCCCCACGTACACATCCCAGTCGTCTTGGTGTTCACTCACGTAGTTCCTCAGCATCGAGGCGATTGTTCGGTTATATCGCTCGACTTGCCCGTTCGTCTGGGGATGGTACGCCGAAGTGTACAAATTCGTTATCCCCAGAACGCGGCACGTGCTGTGGAAGAACTTGGCATTAAACTGAGGGCCGTTGTCCGAAAGAAACGTGCCAGGGACGCCATACTTGAACACCCACGAGTCGCAGAACGCAACTGCGACCGTGTACGCCGTTATTGTGCGGAGCGAAACGACTTGCGTCAGCTTACTGAAGCAGTCCGTAATCACGAGCAGGAATCGTTTTCCTGTCTTCGTATTGGGGAGCGGCCCCAAGATGTCGATGGCGAGGCTCTCGAGAGGCCTCGTAGCTGGGAACAATCTCAATCGATTGAGATGTTTCCTCAGCTTGACCCGGTTCATCGGGCAGGTCCGACACCCTCGCACCGTGGCTGCCACGTCTGCAGCCCGGTGGGGTCAGTAGTACTCGCGTCGAAGTGCGTAGTACATACGGTTCTGGCCCGGGTGCTCCGCGATGGCCGGGTTGTAGCACAGGCGAAGGAGCCTGGCGCGGAGCGTCCGAGGCACCACCACCTGTACGGTATCAGGATCAAAGGGGTGTCTCCGTTTGAGCACCCCTTGGTGGTCCTCGAAGAACGCGGAGTCTCGAGACTCGGACTGTCGTGACAAAACGGTTTGGCAGAAGTCATCCACGCGTTGCTCCTCGGCTATCTCCTCTATCGTAAGAGGGGCCGGAAGGTCGTCCTGCGGTGGGGCGACCGGGGAGTCGAGCGCGCCAGCCTCGGGGTATTCGGCGCGCTGGATGTCGGCGGCGTCAAACTCGTCGTTCTCCTCCCAAAACGAATTGGGTCCTTGGAGAGCGGGGGCTCCGTGGTCACCTCGCGGTTCGTCGCGCGTCCGTACGCGCGACCTTGTTCGGGCTTCGGCTTGGTTCCGTGTCGTTACGAAGACATGGACGGCCTGATGATCACAACTCGCGGTACAAGCGTGGTCCGCGAGCTCATTCGATACGTCTCGAACGGTCGTACCCCCGTCGAAGGTGGGAATGTCGTCATCCACCTCGACGGTGGGGCGAGGGTCATCGGCGACCTTCGGCGACACGAGTCGTGACAGGGCATCGGGCACCTGGTGCCCGCGCCCGGGGCGGTACTGAATGGTGAAATCGTATTCAGCCAGACGTAGCCGCCACCGGGTGAGTCTTCCCGAGCTCTCCGTGAGCGACCTGAGCCATCGGAGGGCGTCGTGATCCGTCCGGGCGGTGAACTTGGTTCCTTCGATGTACGGCCGCAGTGTGCGGACGACCCACACCACGGCGAAGTACTCACGCTCCGTAGCGCTGTAGTTCCGTTCGCTATCGCTTAGCGAGTACGACCAGTACCCAACGGGGCGCCAATCGTTTGGTTCGTCGTGCTCCTGTAGGAGGGTGCACCCGAGTTGATATGCACTGGCGTCAGTGTCCAACAGGTACGGTCGGCCGTACCGTGTTAGCGCGAGGATCGGCGGGGAGATCATCGCCGCCTTGAGGATTTCGAAAGCCTGAAGCTGAACCTCCGTTGGGTTGTCGAAATCGTGATCCGAGTCCTTGCGCGTTATATCGGTTAACGGACGGGCAATCTTCGAGAAGCCCTTGACGAAGCGACGATACACGTTACACGCCCCGAGGAACGAGCGCACCTGCGTCAGCGCCCTCGGGAACGAGAACGTCTTGAAGGCGTCGATTGCCGTATCAGCCTCGCTCAACTTACCTGGGGACATAACGTGCCCCAGGTAGTGCACCTTCGGACGGAAGAAGCTGCACTTCTTGAGCTTGAGGGAGATGCCGGAACTCCGCAACAAGCTCAAGACGGTATCGAGATGCCTTGCGTGTTCCGCGTCCGTACGCGAGAACACGATAACGTCATCGAGATAGACGAGGCATATTTGCCAGCGGACTCCGGAGAGTATGATATCAAGGGCACGTTGGAAGGTGGCCGGTGCCCCTTTTAATCCAAACGGCATGCGCAAATGGCGGTACGTACCCATATGTGTCGTGAAGGTAGTCTTATCCCGGTCCTCCGGAGCGACCGGGATCTGCCAATAACCGGAATTGCAGTCCAACGTCGTAAAGACGGCTGCATCTCCTAACGAGTCGATGCAGTCGTCCATACGCGGCAGCGGA
Source organism: Chondrus crispus (assembly GCF_000350225.1). Taxonomy (NCBI): domain Eukaryota; phylum Rhodophyta; class Florideophyceae; order Gigartinales; family Gigartinaceae; genus Chondrus; species Chondrus crispus. The sequence continues at coordinate 555,155 of NW_005178983.1, forward strand.
TACGAATCCGCTGCAGTCTTCGCGTTGAGGCGCCGGTAGTCCACGCAGAACCGAAGAGAGCCGTCTTTCTTCGGTACGAGCACCACCGGGGACGCCCACCCGGTGCTCGCGGGCTCGATAACCCCTGCGTTCAACATCTTGTTGACCTCCTTCGCGACCATTTCGCGCATGGCCGGGCCCTTCCGATAGGGCATAGAACGAATCGGTTTCGTTCCCGGTTCGAGGGGAATGCGGTGCTCTGTGGCTTGGATCGTTCCGAGCGCACCGCTCCACAGACTCGAGTGCTTACGGAGCATCTCGAGTACGTGGCCACGGAGCTTGTCATCGTCGATGTATGACAAGTCAATCTCTTTTTCCCAATCCATCGGTGGATTTTCGGGATCCTTCTGCTGGGGGGTACGGTACCCTCCGCCGTCGGTTGGGATATAGGTGACCGTTCGTCCGGGTCAACCCCTTCATTCCCAGCGGTTGCCTTCTCGTCGGAGCTGGATCGGCCAGCTCCTGCCTCTCCGACTTGATCGGTCAAGTCGGTCAGGTGCAACGCGTGCGCGACCCCCTCAGCGACTCGACGATCGGGCGTGACGATCGCGAGGGGGTTGCGCTTCGCGTATCCCACGACGGTGTGCTTCGGAAGCCGCCTCTCCCGTCGCGAGAAGTTCGCGACGATGACTTCGAATGTGTGGTTCGGCAGGAATTCCGCAACGCCGTTCGTCATCCTCACTCCACGCCGGTGTTGGAGTGAGGGCTTGGGCTCCAGGAACACGAGACCCCTCCCCGCGGTTGTCACCCGCACACGGGCTTGCGACATCGCGGGGATGGTAATCCAGCGGGCGACTCGGATCGCCTGCGGGGCCTCCTCGCGTACCTCCGGACGACTCGTTTGGCGACCGTGTCGCCTGGTAGGGGAAGTCGGTTCCCCCTTCCCATCGACGATGGCTACCGAGCCACCGTGACGAAGTTCGAGCTTCTGTCCGTCCATGTCGATGCTGCATACGTGAGCATCGATGAACGCCGTCCCAAGTAGAACGGGAACAGCGAGTTGTTCAGCCACTACGAAAGGTATGCGGAACGTCGTGTTCCGCAACCGGACCGCGAGGCGGACGACCGCCGTAAGTCGAAGGGGGTTACTGTTCGCGCCAGCCAGGCGTGGTAATAGCGCGTCCCGTATTACGTAACGGGCCCAGTCGGGAGGGAGGTCGGCCTTCCTCACCAAGTTGTAGCCCGAACACGTGTCGACGGCGATCGTGTGGGGCTTAAACGCGTTGCCTTCGGTGGCTACGGAGCCCAAGACGTTATATATTTTCGACGTCATGAGGCATACGAGGCCATCGACCACCTTGGGGGCGACCTTATCGGTGAGGTCGTCCCGCCGGGGCCTTCGACTTCGGCGTTGGCCCCTCTTGCGTTTCCTTCGGCTCGAGTCGGGGGACGTTCGCGTCTCAGTGACGCCCGTCCCGGTGCTGGAGTCCGTACGAGGCGGACATTTCGTCGGCGACCTTGGGCTCACGGGGGTCAGGAGGCCGACCGACTCGTGTCGGTCGTCGCTAACCGTGTCTCGCTTGTTGCGCATCACTGGGACGTCGGGTGTCCCGGTGATGCCTTCTTCCAACATCGGGTCTACGTGGGCCTCGGTGTTGGGTTTCTCCTGCGATGTCGACATTGCTGGAGTCCCCGTGCTCAACTCCGATAGCGAGGGATGTATTATCGGACAATACCCCCCGTGTTCTTGGCGAGCACGCGGGGACCGGTCTAGTTCATAGGGAAAAGACGGCTCACGCGACCGCGTGTACGTAACTGTCTTTACCCTTTTTTCGAACTACCGGTGCTATCCGAGCTACCCCCCTGGCTATCGGTGGCCAGGTCCCCTTCGGATCCTTGGCCGCGTGGGTCGGGACGATCCCCCCACTGCGGCCGTGCGTCATCGGCGAAGTACCCGGGTACTTCCTGACCTTGAGCTGCGACATCCGGACGTCGCAGGATCTGAGGGACGTGTCGAACCGGTTCGCCTTCTTGTCCCTCTGCGGGTAGGGGATACGGGCCGTCTACCCAATCTTGTAGGTACATGATCGCGTTCTGTACCTGTTGGGGTAACCGAGAACGGTCTCGGTCCCCTCTCCCTCCTTGGCGGGGGTACCTTGTGTCGGCCTGGCGGTAGTCGGGCCGATCCCGACGATCGAGTTCGGTACGACGATACCCGCCTCCACGGGGGGCGAAGCGAGCGCCCCCACCCGACCGATTCGGGAAACCTTGACGCGGGGGACGACCCTCGCCGACCGCTTGCCGGAGTAGATTGCGCGCCCCGGGGCGCGTCTCCATCTGGTAGCGGTAGTTCCTGTACGCCGTGAACATTCGTTGTTCCGGCGACAGGAACGGGCAGGCGTACATGGCGTGTCCGTACGTACGACATAGCCAGCACACGTACGCGCTGCCGTCCTTTGAGGCGAAGTTCGCCCCGTGACGCGCCTCCTCATCGGTGAGGAGGGGCACGCGAGGGGCTTCACCTCCGGTATCTCGGTTTGAGATGTCGAGCTCAGCGACCCGGGGTTCCGTACCCCTGGGCGCTCTTGGAGTGGCCGCGAACGCGGTCGCGTAGCTCGACGTCGTTCCGGTCGACATTGGTGAAGGGGGTCGACCCCCTACTGGCCCTGCTCCTTGCGTAATGAGGACAGAGTCGGCCTGCCACTCATCCTCCCCGACATGGAGGGTAGAGGCGGGCGAACTTGTTGCGGCGGACTTCGTAGTCCTGCCAGCCCTCCCTATCGGTTTCGAATCCGGCAGAGGTAAACCGCGTCGAGCGCGGTAAGTCGTTCCTTCCGCCGTTGCGATACGGCAGATGGTCGGAAGATCGGTCTTCTGGCGGCTCGGCAGCCGCTGCACTGTCTCGGAAACTGCGGCACGGGTCGCAGGAGCGAGTCCCCGCACGAAGTAGTGCGCGAGGGACTGTTCGGAGAACACTGCCGTGCACCGGAACGCGGCAGTTTCGAGCCGGTCCGCAAACGTGCTCTCCGTTTCATGAGGCTGCTGTCGCGCCGTCGCGACCGCGTCGTACGCTTCACCTAACACGTCGTCGGTTAGGTAGCGTTTCAGGAACTGGTTCACGAGCCACGGCCAACTCACGTCGTCGTGTAGTTGGCCGGCGCAGAGGCCACGCATCGTATAACTCGTATGCAGGCGCTCCGCGTCGCGCTCTAAGAAGTGCGCGAGGACTCTCACCGCAACACCTTCGGTCAGGTGTTGCGAGTTGAAGGTTATCCGAATATCCTTCAAGAACGGTAGCAGCTCGATCGGGTCCGTACCGTCGAAGCTACGCATCGTGGGACGGATCCCACGACAGCGTTGGACGTACTTCGCGATCCGTCCCGCGTCACCCGAGGTGACGAGCCTCGAGGTGTTGTCCAAGCAGTACATACGACAGTCAGCGACGGCGTTGAACTCTTGTATCATCGTATGCACCGGCTCGAGCTCGGGCTCGGCGGAACCAAGCGTGCCAAAGGCAGTGGCGGGTAGCGTACGGACGTCTACCGGACCTGGATGCGCGGTGTAACCCGCCGGCGGTAGCCGTCCCAGCGGGGATCGACGGAGAACATAGGTTCCTCGGATCCGCGAGCGGCTCCTCCACGGTCCTGTACGTCGGCGTACGATACGCTTTCCATCTGCCGCCTACTTGCGGGGATAGGCGGCAATGCTTGGGTCTCGGACGCGAGATTCGCGCCCATCTGAGGACGGTTTCCTTCCGCAGTCCGACTAGTGTCAGCGCCAGTCGGACGCCAACCTTCCGGGGCGACGGCGCTTGGAGGTACGGCACCACCGGGCCCTCTCGTGGGGGCACCGGGCAGCCTTGCGGCCATGGTCCGTTCCATGTCACGAGCACGCTGTTGCGTAGCGTTGAGCTCGGCGGAGAGGTGCGCGAACGCATCCAACTGTTCTGCTGACGGGGACGGTCGATCGTCGGGACGTCTCGTCGAGGTCGCCCTCGTGGGGCGACCTTGCCCGTGCAGTACGGGCTGTGCGAGGCGTGAGTCTTCGACGAGCACCAGTCGCGAGTGTAACTCGTCGACTAGTGCTCGGAGATTCTCCAAGGACTGGCTGACTCGATCGAACCTCCCTTCACGTAGGGAGCGGAGCTCGTCCATACATCGCGAGTAGACGGCGTCCGTCACGTCTATACGGAGTGAAGTACGGACTTCCTCGATGCAGTCAGCTATGCGATCGAACATCGCAGCCGCTTGTCCTTCGCGGGACTCGGGCGACGGTTCGCGGTCTCGGAGACCAGCGTCGCCGTCGCCGAACGGCGGGGATGGCGCGTGCATAGCGGCCGCCCTCGGATCCGCCGGTTCGGACCGGATCGAGGTGGCGTATTCTTGACTCATCTCAACGCGTACGGACGCGGAGGAAAAAGAAAGTCTTCTCGGAAAGATCTCGGGGTCTTCTAGGTCGGGAGACCACTGTAGCATAAACACCCCCAGACGACTGGAGGTGTATGCGCAGTTCAACCTGTAGACCCCGGATCGGAGAAGGGGTGAAGCGGGCCAACCAGCTACGGAACCGGGCTCGGGCCCGGGTAGCGGTGGTAGAGCGGGAGCGAGCAGGGACGCGCGCACGCACGAGCGGATCGACGCCTCGACGCCCCGGAGCAGCACTGGGTGACGTACCAGTGCTGACGGGCGGAGGCGGTTCCGTGCTCGCTCGCGTGCTGCGCGTCCACTCCGGCTCGGCTCCGACTAAACGCGCGCGAAGAGCGAAGGCGACGTTTAGAGTAAGCTGGCTGGACTAACCTTGGCGGTCGGTTGAGGACAAGCACGTGCTTGTCCCTCCCCGCCGCCGTCGGTCCGCACCATATTTAATATACAAAACAATCTATCATAACACTACAGTACCGAGGTACTGTAGTGGACTACTGTAGTGCAGGTCGGCCTGCACTGTAATACTGTCAGCTATGTCAAGGCTGACAGTACACGTATTACCCGTGGTGCTTGCGCGCTTCGTTCGCGCGTGTACACGTGTGCACGTGTATGCGCGTGTCCCTTGTCCCCGTGGTGTACACGTGGACACGCGCGGTTGTACTGTAGAGCGTCGAGCTCTACAGTAGGGGATCCTGTTGTTGATCTAATCTAACTAAAAAGGCCCCAGGGGGGGTTATACTACAGGATGCTAACCATGGTCAACGGTGCCCCCGTACAATGGCTGGCGAAGCAGCAGCCAGTCGTGGCGAAGAGCACCTGCGAGGCAAAATACATAGCAGCGGCCGAAGCTGCCACACTCACAACATGGCTGCAAAAATTGATCACAGAAACGGGGATCACAAGCGTCCGCCCCACCATGCAAATCGACAATACCGCCGCGGCCCAAATGGCGAAAAGCATGGGGGCCACACGCTGCCGCAAGTGCATAGATGCCCGCTACCACTACCTCCACGACCTCGTACAAAAGGGAGAAATCACAATTCGCAGAATCCCCGCTGTACAAGCGGCACAAAACCTACATACAGATGTGCTTATCACTCCCCTACCCACAACAACTCGCACCCACCACCACTGGCGTCAGGGGGAGTGTGGTTGCATCCAGAAGAACAAAAGCGACGCTTGGACGGAGTGCGCGAGACGCACACTGCAACACAACAGTAGTTACATCCAGACGGCAGTACGGCACACCACAGTAATAAGACATAGCCAATAGGGCATACCGTAGTCGCGACGCAATAAAGTATCCGACGGCCACTTGCCCCCTCCGGGATAGAGGCGCATCGGTGTTCACGGTACCACAAAGAAACACGTGTTTTTCCGACTCGGCGGACAACGTTAATTAGGGCAAAAGCGCAAATGAGGGGGCGACTAAGAAAAGTAAAGCGTAGAGGACCAAATAAAGGTGCAACGTAGGAACTAGCGCAGCCGGTAGTGGGGTCAAACAGACAAAGATCGGGGGACAGCGCGAGTCACAGTATCCGAAAAAATCAGCAAGACAACGTTTACAACTAATTCACTGAGCAACTGTCAAAGGGATGCAAAGCGGAGAGCAAAGAACGACAACTGAGCGATAAACAGGTTGAAGCGATGGAGTTACTTGGTAGAAAGAGTGGGAAGTCACACATAGAAAATGCAACACACAAAGAGAGTGGAAGCTGACAACGCAAATAAATCTCGAGATACGGGAAGCGCTCCGAGGAGGCTTTTTGAGTAAAGGCCATGTACTTGGATACTTCCTTAAACATAGCCTAAGTTTCACACTCTTCCTCTTTGAAGATAAGCCAATATTTCTTAGCCAAGGTTTGCATGACAAGAGCGACTCTTGAAATTCGTCATCTCAAACTGTTGGCGTCCTTCGAATAACATCAGCTGAAGAGTATCCGCCAAAGGGCTATCTTTCTTGTTCAATAGATGAGATGAGTCTTGAGAACCAGGTATCCAAATAACACGATCGAGTTGTTTGGTCTCATAATAATATCTGATCAACTGAACATCGGCTCGAATTGAACGATCTTCCGGAACGTGACAGGAGGAAACCGAGTCCAACAAATCCTTGGAATCTACAATCAGGGTAGTAGGATAGCTGTTTTTAGAATGACTGACAAAGCGGATGAAATCAGTAGAGCTTCATCAAGAGCAGCACCTACTGCGAGTGTTTCTGCCGAAGCTATCGACTTAACTGGACGCCTTGATAGATTAGATCTCCATGAGAGTACATGAAATATAGAACCACGACTCATATCGCCAAAGAGAAGTCCTCAAATCATGCCGAGCTGACTGTTCTCCTAGGGCGAGCTGCATGCGCGAACACGGTAACACTGACATGATTCGTACCCCGTAGTATCTTATCATAACTTGTTGTGGATCCAATCTGCTTAACTTTTTTCGCGTCGGTGTACACTGTGGTGTACGCGGGTGAAGCTCCATCGTGAAGTAGCGAGTGACTGACGAACACTTCTCACCTACCGAGCGTCGCCGTCTCCTACTGCGGCGCCGTCTCTGCTATACATGCCGACGATGGGGCTCAACCCGCCTCCTCCTTGCTATGGCTATTTCTCTCTGACAAGAGAAATTTCCCTCAGCGTCGAGGCGGTAACAGTTTCTAAGCAGCACACACAGAGTGCTGAGGCAGAATGGACCCTACTCCGAATAACCAAACCGCGCCCCTCGCCCCCGCGGCGGTGGTGGCGACCACGGCACCCCCGGCTGACTACGCTGAAACTGTGCGCGCCGCTTGGGCGGTCGCTAAGCCTCAGCGGCGCGACTACGGGGCAGTCGTTACGGAGCTAAATTCTGCTCTAATGGTCGGGGAAGGAGAGATCTACGAGCGCGGGCCCCATGTTCTTATCACACACATGGAGTTCTTCAAGCCGCCTGTAGATGCATTCCTATCCGAACCCCGCTCCAGGGACGGACGGTCGGCCAAGGAGTGGGAGTATTTGAACGCAGTGGGCGTTTGGGCCGAGCTGAGCGTGACCGCTTTGGAGGTTGCGAGGACGCACGGTGGATGGATCGATGATATGATGAGAAGGTTGGTTTTGGCTGGGGACTCTTTGAAGGCCGCGTTGGAGGTCATGGCGATGCCGACGCAGTACTTTAAGAATATAACTGAGCAAGGAGTAGATATCGCTATGCAGATGTCCTTTCTTGTCGAGCAGAACCAGGACGAAGTGTTCTCCGAGTCCCACCGGTCTGCGCGTACCATCCTCACGTCAAAGATGGAAAGCGAGGCTGCAAAATGATCGCCAAAGCCATGCTTGAGCGTGCATCTACGCGAGGAGGCGGACAAGGTGGCCCTTCAGCAGCTGCCCAGTTAGAGTGATGGTCCCCTCTGAGGGACCGTCGGCTGTAAAGGGAGAGGAGGGAAAATGGAACACCTGTATACGTGCCAAACACGTGGACACGTGTTTGGTCGTCACGTCAGTCGCTCCGAGACCTGTCATATCGTCGTTCATTTGGGGGCTTACGCTTCCCCACAATTCTGTGAAAATCCTTTCAAATATAATCTACACGTGTCCGAAAAATCTGTTTACGATTTTGCTCATGATGCTTGCGCAGTAGCTAACGCCGTTGATCAGGATGGGAGTGGTACAGCCGACCCTTCAGCGACAACTATGAGACAAAAAGACTTTTCCCTCACCGAATGCAAACGAAGAGCCTCGCTCTTTCGCGCTGCACTCGCAGTAATTGGCAAGCGACATGTTACATACAGCCGCTCAACTTCTGCATTTGTATCACAGCACGCCTTCATCTGTGTCGCGTCTCGATATGTCGCAAAACAACAACAGGTCAACTTTTTGTTGGACAGGTCAAATCGTATTGCTACTACTGACTTTTGGTTTAACTTCAACCGTTTTAGTGATATCGAAGCTTTGCGAAACTTCCGTTTTCGCGTTGGGGACATCAAAATCTCGTACCAGTTCTAGGGTGGCCCTCGTCCAAACGCCACACAACCCGTAACAGATATGGCGCGGATCCAATACTCGAACCATGCATACTTTTAAGACATGGAAGTGCCCGACCGCTGGGAAGACCTGGCATACCTATTCGGAAAGCATCCCTCCCAGATGTCTGAAATATTCTGGGAGGGGATGGAGCATTTCGTTCAGGCGCAGGGACATTTGGTGTTGGGGCCGGTTCCCGCACAGTACATAGAGAAGCGAGCGCAAGAGTTCGGCCAAGCCGTTAACGACAAAGGAGCAGCTATGCAAAACTGTATGGGATTTATTGACGATACAGTGGTCGAGGTCGCTAGACCCAAAGTCTACATGCGGCAACTTGTCGTTTACAACGCTCATAAAAGAAAGCATTCATAAAAGTATCAGGCCGTAAACACGCCCGAAGGGATGATATTGCACGCGTATAGACCTGCAGAGGGTCGTCGTCATGATTGGTTTCTTTATGCGACGTGCGGTCTAGAGTCGAGCATGGGGCAGATTATGCTCGTGAGTGGTACGCAGTACAAGATTTATGGAGGCTCAGGATACAACTGGCGCGTCTTTATGGAGGTCCCGTTTCAAGGCAGTGCTCTAAACACGCACCAGAAGGTTTTCAACAGCTCGATGTCGGGAGTGCGAATAACTGTAGAATGGATCTTCAGAGAAGTCAAAATGTATTTCCCGATCATCGACACAAAGTGCAAGATGAAACTATGTGAATCTCATGTCAGTTTGCTATATATTGGGACTATGATGATGTGAAATTTGAGAAATTGTATGTACCCGAACCAGATTTCTGAGTACTTTAGGATGCGACCATGTGGCTTGGACGAATACATTCAGGAAAGACGTGGGTTTTTTGAGGAGTGAAGAACAAAGTCTTTTCCCGGCGAGCAGTAGGCGAGCACAACGGCGTTATGCAGCCCCGCAGGGAAGCCCCAGCGTTTACTTAGGCGACAACTATAGAACGAACACTGAATGACTCTCAATCCAAACTTTCCAAAACCTATATATGAGACGTACAAATCCCACTGAGCCTCAGTCCATCTTCTACTTCAGAATGTCCAACGTGATCTTAAACTTCTCTAGCTCGAGCTTTTGACCATCCTCACGCTCCTTTCGCCGCTCTTCACGTTGCTTCTGGCGCTCTTCTAGCTCTTGAGCATACTTCTCCTTCTGAAAGGCCAACTGGTCCACTTCAAGCTGAATTCTGGCCATATCAGCTTGTTTCAACTGCTCACCGAACAAACACAGCTCTCCACTGACGTCCATTATCCCCGCCTGAAGTTTCTTTCGGTTTTTTCTCCCGCTGCCCTCAACCCCATTCCCTCCACCGCTGCTCGCCCCACTGTCACTTGCCTCTTCTTCATTGTCTGAGCTGTTTCTTTTAGATTTTCGACAAAGTGCCATCTCGACTACGCGTCTACCCATCATTTCCTTCTCTTCTTCTCGCTTGGTCTTCTCATTATTGTCTGCTTTCTTCTCCGTAAGAAAAGTGTCTCTCTCTTCTCGCATTTGAGATAAAGCCTGATAGAGCTCCCCCATCTCCCCTCCCGTGATACATGATAGACTTCTGTTTCTCTTATCGTCCACGTTAAATTCCTCCTGCAGTCGTTTGTATCTGTCCTGTACGGCTTTCCAATTCACCTTCTGCGACATATGCGGGTTCAAATTAACTTTGCGAGCAACAGTTTCAAACGACCTCTTCACGTTACCATAACCAGCGACATGAGCGCGCAACGCGGCCACTTCACGTACGATGATTAGGTCCTCCTCCGGTAGATAGTTCCCTCGCTTCCTAACACCTCGCAGATCCCTATCATCAGTGTTGCTGGCGTCTAAAACCTCCGCCATGTCGCAGGTGACAGGAAAATCTGAACGTTTGATGGTGTGTTCTGCTGATCAGGACCGATCCTGCTCGAAGAAGAGTAACGAAACCTCGAAATTGCGCCAAAACGTAAAGACACCTGTCGTAAAATTTAGGCAGAATTGCCGTGAGCAAATGGTCACTATTCCGCCACTCTGCTCACGTAGAGAACCAGAATTCTGTGAACATTGAAAGCACTGCAATGTTCTGCGCGATTTTTCGCTCATATTCGGCTCATGAACGGCAGCGTAAGCTCCCTATTGTCGCAGGGCGAGGGGAGAGACTTGCATCGCCTGGAGCCCAACGTCACAATGCACAGCGATGCTACAGACGTGGTATTCGGGGGAATGCTTGACGCGGGATTGATGGCGGCTGGTACTCCGGGTTTTTGGGAGGGCCACGGCTTCTGGACAGCTCAAGACCGCGCGGAGAGCATCATTTTGAGGGAACTACGGGCAGTGCGGCTTTTACTGCAACGGCACTTCGCCGCGTATGTGTCCCGGCCACACGTTCGCCGCTTGCTACTACACGAAGACAGCCAGGCGGTTGTTTACGTGCTGAACGCGATGGTCTCCGCGTCCAAGCCGCTGATGAGCGTGTTGCGCCGCCTGCAGCGTATGATGGCTGTTCTAGGGGTAGCGATCGAGGAGCGTTGGCTCCCCTCCGCGGTGAACCGTTACGCGGAGGCCCTGTCCCGGACGTGCGACTCAGGCGACGTGAGGGCCACGGACCGTTTACTGTCCTCAATCCGGCGCGAATGTCGCTTGGACCACGTCGTGTTTTCCCATCCTCCCTTTGGGGAGACGCTCGTCACGCGCCGCAAGTATCTAACTACGAAGATGGAGGAGAACTAGGGCCATGGACGGGAGAGGCTCTGGAAGCCACCCTTAGATCTACTTCCGGTCGTGGGGCGCAAGATAGCATCGGATGGGGGACGCGGGGTGTTGTTGGCCCCTCACTGACCAGTGCAAGCGTGGTTCGCACGCTTGAGCGAGCAAGCCACCGACTTTCACCTGCTGCGACCCACCGTCGACGTCCCACTGCTTCTCGGAAGCTCACGCCCGATGAGCGACGCATGGGAAGTCGTCCTGGCAGTGATCGCGTGAGGGATTTATGGCAAGTGGGCATTCGCCATGCGGTGCTCTCGCGCGCGGGTGAGGGGCGGACGGGTGCAGCGCAGGCTGCGGTATATCTGCTTGTTGGGCATGGATGGGCGTCGAAAACGTGGAACACGCGTAGCAGTCAGGTCAAGACGTGGTTACTATTCTGTGACGAGGAGGACCGCGACCAGCTTCCAGTGACTGAAGGAGGTGTGTTGGCGTACCTGGGGTACCTCTTTCTGGAAGGCCGGATCGGCCCGAGCTCAGTTCGGCAGTACGTCTCGGCGGTGTCCCGCTTCCATGTGCTGCAAGGTCTCGAGTCCCCGACACGCACGATACCTGTAAGGGCAATGATCCAGGCTTACATCAGTAAGACTGAGTCAGATCGCCCCACACAGTCCACCCGTATTGGATTGAGTACTGATATTGTCAGAAAGATTGGGGCCTGCGGTCTGGGATCGGGATCGTGGCGGATGTGGGTTCTTGCCGCATGGTGGTTTTTGCATTTATTTTCCAATGTCGGGCCATTTCAGCTGCACACGCGGCTGAGGCTGACAGTTCTGTAACATCTGCTTCTATTTCAGTCACAATCACGCGCCGGAAGGGGAGATCGCATCGTCGCCCATTGCTTCTCTCCTACCCGTCCAGAAATGCATGGGCCGTATCACTTAGCCCGATTGACTTGCTGCGCAAGTGGAATGACGTCCGACCATACTCAGCTCCAGTGGCTAGCGTAGCGGTCAAGACTGCTGAAGCAACGACATTGGCGTCCGGAAGAGATACCTAAATATCAATAGCTACTCCGTGGGTCGTTGCGCTCGGCACAACGTGGCTCGTCGGCGACGACAAGAGCAGTATCGGCCGCGCTACTCAGTACAAGCCCTGGAGTACTCTGTTGGCCTAGTGAGTCCATCGGGCCCAGGAGCAATTTATACGGGCACACACTGCTCGATTTCTTTCTCACGTGCCTCCCACCAAACCAACTCCGTGCTATAATGACTCTTACAAACGGGAGCCTACTTGAAAAGAATCTGTTGCCAATTACGGATATTAAATTGGTGATATTCTTTGGCACTATGATACTCTGCACCCTGTGTCAGTGCATTGCAGTGGACACACTCGACGACGATGGCGTAAATATCGCTCTACAACACGCAGTATGTCCAATCAGTACCAGGGTGTTCTCAACCCTCTGTCTGGGTAAGTCAGAGGGTTCGCGCGGGTCGCGGGTAGAGACGCGGTATCCGCAGAGGACTGCACTCCGGCTGGAGGCTGGAGTGCACTAGAAAGAGTAAACGGGAACAAGAAAATTTAAGGAAGAACGAAGAGAAAGAGTACAGTAGAAAAGTTGAAGTAGGGCAAAAAGTAAAGGAAAACAGGAAAAAGGGTGACGACGAAGGGTGCAGGTACCAGACTTATCCGACTAGATAGAAAACCATGGAGGATCTTACTAGAGATGGGGTCCGATCACATGATGCCTCTTTACAGTAGCCTCCTATGGCACCCGACCTATATAGGCTGAGCGTCGTCGTCGGCGTCGGTTATTAAATGGGTAATAATTAATTATTAATAATCGCCATTAAAATTGCCACTTGTAGAGCACTGACCGCCCCACTCAATAGCGGGGCTGTATTGTAACACACGCGGCATAACACACTATCATAAGTGATTTACTATGTGTAACCGTGTACACTAACCACCGACCTCGTCCGGGTGTAAGCTCCATGGAGCCCTGTCGAAGTACTGACAGTCGTAACCCACGTGTACCTGTGTAATTCCCGGCGGGTACTCGTGTCATACCCCACGTATACCCATGTCCCGCCAACACGTATCACGAGTGTCATACCCCTTTATTTTAGATAGTTATAATTATTTTATTCCGACGTTGACTTCTATATAGGCGACGTCCGACCCTAAGTAAAACACCACGAATCCTTGGTTCTACGTCCTGAGTCTTTTGAGTTGGGAGTTGTAGCCTCGAGCTTAGTATTGTCCTACCGCTATACTACGCCAGCTTATCTACTTCGCTCAGTTCCCACCTACCTCTATTGCGGGCGACCCCGGTTCCCTGCAGTACTCGCGTACGCCAGCTTGCCCCTACCACTCCGCCCCTCCTGTGCGTGCCCTTTACCTCCTTTTTCTTTTCTAATTCCATACTGCGCATAGCGCCCGGGTCCGTATCGGTTCCTTACCAGTGGTCCCCCGGAACCACCAACGCGCCCCGAACGCCCGCGCTCTGCTACAGGGGGATCCAACCTTCCTCCCCATCAGTGCACGATATTTTTGCAGCGTAAACACCCCCAAACGACTGAGGGTGTATGCACAGTCCGTCGTAGACCCCGTTCGAACGGGAAGACGGGTGAAGCACCAGCTAACGAGGCAGGGAAGCGGGCCCTAGTAGCGGTGTGGTAGAGCGGGGCGGTCGGGGATGAGCGTCGCGCGGGCCGATCTACGCCTCGACGCCCCAGTGCAGCGCTGGGTAACGTACCAGCGCTGACGGGCGGAGGCGGATCTAGGCTCGCTCGCGTACGCGTGTGTCCCCTACCCGCTTCCTCCCTTCTAACGCGCGCGAAGGCGAAGGCGCGTGGTTAGAATAAGCTTGGTCGACTGACCTTGGCGGTCGGTTGAGGACAAGTCCGTGCTTGTCCCCCTACCCCGCCGTCGGTCCGCTCCATATTTAATATACAAAACAATCTATCATAACATTACAGTACCGAGGTACTGTAGTGGGCTACTGTAGTGCAGGTCGGCCTGCACTGTAATGCTGTCAGCTATGTCGAGGCTGACAGTACACGTATTACCCGTGGTGCGTGCGGGCTTCGTTCGGGCGCGGTACACGTGTGCAGGTGTATGCGCGTGTCCCTTGTCCCCGTGGTGTACACGCGGATCCGCGCGGTTGTACTGTAGAGCGTCGGGCTCTACATTATGGGATCCCGTTGTTGATCTAATCTAACTAAAAAGCCCTAGGGGGGATTATACTACAATTTTGGTCTCCCGACCAAGAACTCGACGGAGTGTCACTTACCCCTTATCGTTTTTGGTCGTTGGTGTTCTTCTTCTGTCTGCGCACGTGTCAACAAGCTCAAGGCTATGGTATCTGGGTCCGAATCGTCCCGTGAAACCCGTCTTCGAGACGTACCACCGCCCGTTGTGGCGTGGATCAGTCGGAGTTGCCATGAGGCCCTCCGAGAAGCCGAAAGATTTACGCTCAACACTCTAAGGCACCATCAATGCTGCGAGAAAACTTCCAGACTTTTATTGAGGAACCTATCGAAACATAAGCCGATATCCACGCCGCGCGAGAGCGCGATCGACTATCCGCCTTAGAAAGCATATTTACCAGGGCCTGACAGGCGGGTATATCTGCCACAGTCAAAGAGGCGATCACTGCTCTGAAACAAGAGATTGCTACCGTGACGCGTTCCTCCGCGGAGGAGCTTACTGCCCTTCGTCAGGAAATTTCCATCGCTAAGACGCAACGCTTCGATCCGTTGCTTGGTCCCCAGGGCGGATCGCAGACGCAAAACCCAACCACTGCTGCTGCAAACTCCCCGACTGCAGTGGCAGTCGCAATGCTCTCCCCTACTGAGATGTTACCTCCGTTGAACAAGAATTTTTCTTCTCCAACGTGACGATTCCGGCACTACAAACCACGGGGATACCGGTCCCTTTCATGGCGACCGCTCCCCAATACTCCGGCAACCCGTATGCGTAGGAGACCGCGGCCGGAGCCTCCTGCGAGGGAGTCTCCACCGGAGCTCACCACCTCGAAGGTGATTTACCCAACCAGAATTTACTCGGAGGGAACCCCAACCTAGGGGGAAGTTCAGACGACAACAGGAGTGGACGACGAAAAACTCGGACGACGAAGTCCAAACCCAGTCGGAAGGATCGGAAGGCTCACCATCGCAAAGGACGAAAGGGTACCAACCTAGCTGAGGACTCGCCCTCGGGATACTCGCGCCCGTCCTCGTCATCTTCCTCTGGCTGCTAATCCGATTCCGAGGCAGAGTCGCTCACGGTGCCAACGCCGACTTTCGGGCCCAAACAGAAACGTAACTCTGTTTGGAAGACGACGAAAAACCGGCTCTGGGGTGTGTAAACCTACCGAGCGTATCGCTCCGTGGATACTGATCAGACCTTGGACGACAAAGTCTACGGTGCCACCGGCAAGATTGTACAGTACCTCCTCTTCATTATCGGGGAGTGTAAATTCAGCGCGTTGGATCCTATCAGTGTCATCAGTTTCCTTTCTCGTCGCAAGAAATCGTTTTACAACGCCAATGTGACCGAGGCGATGGCCCTGATGGCGCTGCCCCACCTGCTGTTACCGCCCGCCAAGGAGGCGTTTCAGTCCTAACGCGGACTTCACCACAAATCTCAAGGGATCGCGAACTGGGCCGCCGCGGTCAATTGGCTCTTACGCACGTATGCGGCGAACGTCGAGATTGAGCGGGTCCCACTGCGGAGGCAAAGTACCAGGAACAACAATACTTGTAGTATTCCGAAACATTAAAGTAATATCGTGTCATGATATATGTAATGTTTTTGGACGATACGTTTTTGGGATACAAGAATAGTATTGTCCGGACACCAATACATCAGCATTCCAGGAATGATAATAAAACGTCCGTGTACGATGAAAACATCAGAATTCGGGTACCACTTGCATCAGCCGCGAACAATAGATATAATGTCATTGTAAACATTATAACGTCAACAAGGGACGTTACTTATAATGTGTTATTAAAACACTATACTTAGCGTATGTGAATATTATAGGCACTGTTTATTGAAACGATAAATGAATCATTTCAGCACACTACATATAATTATATTAGATGGCACTAAATGCAACGTGCAGAAACGTTAAATATAATGTTCCTTGAAACACTTTAAACATTGTCCAACGACAATATAAAATATTCATTTATTGTATTATTCCTTATATCGTACAGAAACGTGAAATATAACGTTCGGATAAACACTGGTAATGTTGTCCAACGACAATATATATCAGTAATATTTTGAATTATTACTTTCATCGTTCTGTGCACGTTACATGCAATATGTAGGAATAGCAATAAACGTATCGTCCGTGAACACTATAATCGTGGTTTTCAGAAGTAATACTTATATTGGTTTTGGATGGTAGTTGACACATGTTCTGAGACGACAGTATAATGTTGCTGGACGACATTTTTAGTGTTTAGGAATTGGTAATGTAATGTTTTGGGGACTACAATTGCAATGGTTGTAAAGCACTAAACTAAATGTAAGGAATGATAACGGAATCGCTGCCTGACGACACTGTTGATGGATGTGAAAACAAGCGTTTCATAGGCCAGTACCTACATATATTATCAATATTGATGCAGCTGCAACAGACACAACAGTTGTGTCTGTCGACGATCGTCTTCGTCATGCCTGAGGATGTTTTTCATCGACATGGCCGCGGATAGTCGTCTTCGTCCTGCCGCAGATGGCGGTTTTTGGGCGGTAGAGCCTGTTAGCTGTGCCCCTGAAATTCGCAGCACTTTCAGGTTGTTGACTTTTGCCGGCGATTGGTCACTCTCTTTCGTGGCACTAGGAGGATCATATCACGTGCGGGATAGTTGTGAAGTTTCGTTAGTATCTCACTGTGGATCGTGTCGCCTGCGGTGATGGTAGCTCACTGTGGATCGTGTCGCCTGCGGTGATGGTAGCTTAATGTTGATAGCACATTGTGGATCTCATCCACTGGGAGGGTGGTGGCACTACGGCGTTGGTATCACGCTGCTCATGGATGTTTTGGGCTTAAGGGCAGCTCAAAGGATGCGTGAAACGTACTTATAGGGATTCGGGAATACATTTGGAGCTCGAATGTATTCTCCAGCGCTATAAACGTGAGCCGGTTGTGACCTAAATTGGGTTCTTACGACGAAACGGATGATGCTGCACCAATAAAACGTCATTTCCGTTTTGTCCATGGGATGGGCACGTAAAGCACAGCACAGGTGTAGAGCAACTCGAGTTGGAAGCCAATGACCTGCAAAATATGTTTACAGAATTTCAGTCTGCCAATTTGCAGGTGTGATTGACGCATGTAATCCAAGCTGATATCAGACTGTCAACAGTCTGATATCAGCCTGGATTACATTCACATTCATGAAATACGAGTCTGGTATGAGGTGGCTCCAATTTCAATCTCATCCGATGTCTTCCTCGCTTCTAACAGCTAATGAAGAAAAGAATTCGAAAGCAACGGAACATGTTTCAGCTCGGGAGTCGGGGAAGAAGGGGTCGCATTGCGTACGACGATCGGTGGGGAGAACATCATGAGGAGACATTTCATCTGCCAGATACATCCGCTCCCTCAACACAAAGTGCTGATGGAACGACACAAAACTGTACGGGTGCGGAGAAAGGTTGCGATGAAATCCGAGGAGCGGGTGCAGCGGAAACAAAAGAAGAAGAAATGGCAGAGGCGGAGGATAGAGATCATAAAGATGTGTGTTTTGAGACTATAGAGGGGTTTGGAACCCCTATGGTCCACGAAATGCAGTTCGCAGATGAAATTCCAGTGGCGGAGATGCATGAAACGAATGGGCAAGACATGGGTGGCATGGTAGATATGGTACTTGAACACGTGAGGGGTACGACAAATGAACTGGTGGTCGGGCTCAGTGCACAGGACGAGGAAGGTGAAATGCATCATGATATAGGACTGCAGTTGGATGTTGCGGAGATCCGTCGTGGATGGAAGAAGCTTGGCGTGTGGCAAAATTTAATGGCTGTTTTACTTGCGTCCGGGACCGTTCGGTACTCTAAGTCTGGTTATAACATCTTTCGGAGCTGTTTCAACCACCTTCTAAGGAAATACGAGCCGGGGGGAAATTGTTTCCTGACTACTCTACGGTTTATCGGACTCTGTCCCCTTTGCTTCGAGAGTGGGGTTTTTTGATGAGCATAGAATGCGAGGCGATTTTAGATACTTCGAAATCGGGCTCCAGACAGACGCTTCAGTCACTGCAGGGATTTGGGCCAGGTTCAAGCCGTTTCAAAGTCATATTGCCATCATCTTGGTCTTTGATGGACTTGGCGTGCCGCGAGACATGGAATGTACTGAAAGGCGCTGCGAAAGAGTCCATCTCCCCTAGCTCGGGAGCTCTGTTCTCCACTATCGAAAGCGTTCCCACGGTTCGAAATAGAGATCTCATTCTATACATCGCTCGTAACGTCCTTCCCAGCACCGGCGACGAAACGGCGCCCTCCTGCCCATTGCTCACTGCGTACAGGGGAGATGGAGGAGTGGTCACCTTGCACTTGCGGAAGGAACCTCCATTTCGGCATGAAGTATTGTGCACTCTGGATATGTGTAGCGGAGCAGATCCAAGATGTTTCAAATTGACGTTCAGGGTTGTCACAACCTCTCTCGAAGTGTCATGGAGAGGCGGACCACCCCTGACCGAAGCGTCGAGATCAGAGTTACCTTACGGAACATGGAAGGCATTTCGGCGGCCAACAACGGACCTGTGGCGCGCTGGTGACATTAGCACAGTTCTACATATCCGTGCTGAGCTGGATTATGTCATGGTACTAGTTCAGCATCACAACAGATCAACACAGGGAGGGCAGCAAATTGAGCTTGTGTGCATACCCTTCGCTTGCGAGGTTGGAGACGAAGGAGCTGATCATCCTTTACGCATCTCGTTCCATACAGCTTCGAAGGTTTCCGTGGTGGACGTCATAGTGGCCGGCAACCAGCCATCTCTTTCATTTCAACACTCCCGACCCCCAATTTCACCGTCATATGGTAAGCTTAAAGACGGAATGAAATACTTTGTTGACCATATCCTACTATATTCAGATGGATTTTCCCCGTTCCGATTTAAAGCGGGTTCAACGGGGGGTGTCTATTGTCTCTCCCTAAACTATCCTCCGGAATGTAGAAGTAGTAGAGAGCGGGTACGTGTTCTTGCCCTGACTGAACCTGGAGTGTCAACGAAGGAAGGTCTGAAGCAAGTAGTAGCAGACCTCGTCAAATCATCAACAGAGGGTATACCTGCCAGAAATGCCGATGGGGAGGATTTGCTGCTGTTTACCGATGTGGTTGGTTTTGTGAGCGACTACCACGAGGTTGGGCATGTCCTGGATGCGCTGGGAGTGAATGGAACAGCACCATGCAACCTCTTCTCGTTCGTGCGATTTAAAGGGCCTAAAGGACTCGCATCGCGATATGCATACACCACGGATATTCACAGCGCAGACGCATGTTTCGCGAGAAATGCGGAAAGAACGAAGGCATTACGAGCCTCTGGTATCTCGGATGTAGAGCTGAACGCATTGGGCCTGAACGGAAATGACGATGCAGCAAGGATAGCAAGTCCTTTTGTTTCTTTTTCTCAGGATTTGAAGAACGCGTTGAAAAAAACCACGATACCGCTGACCGAACATAACGTCCCAGTCGCAAACTCTAGGTTTGACCCGTATCGCTCAATGCTTGTTGCCCCCGACCATCTCCTGGATGGTAACGCAATTAATATTTTAACCCTTGCCTTTAAGTCCCTTCCTACCGCGACTAGAATAAAGCAGGTAGACGGGTTAATCCGTTCCTTGTTGCGAACAAACCGCCTGGTAACTGAGACACGCATCTACAATTTCAGTACAAGTAGTATGCACACGGCAAGCATATCGGCAACGTTTTCGATATTATTGATTGCTTCTTCTGTATTCAAAGAGATTGTTGATAACCTATCCTGCCCTCAAGAAATATCTAATGTATCCAAACAAGCACTGTGTTCAATTGTACAGAACCTCAGTTTGTTTAGCAAACTTGTCAGCAAGACATACTGGTATCCTAAGCTGCATGTGGATGGATTGGAGCAGGTGAAAAGGTACAATCGTGAAGATGGCACGGCGCATATGGCAGACTTGGAACGCCATTGCAAGATGTACATACGAAACTGCAATGACCTTTGTCGAAGCAGTACTATGGCGGGGAAAGAGCTGGACAAGCCGAATATCCATCGGCTTCTAGAGCTTGATATGCATTCTATCCCTGCAATGGGTCACGTGCAGCACTTCGCCGAACTTGTTTTCGAATGCGCTCACCAGCCCCTTAAGCAGGCCATGGCAGATTCCAACGGTCATGACGCCCATATACAGGGAATGGATCACATTATTAATAACGATTGGAAAAAACGGCTTTCATCTGCTCTTTATTCTGTAGACGGCAGTTGTGAAATGGAAGGCAAGGCAATCTCTTCAGTGGTCAATCTCATTTGCGGACGAAGAAGACACGTACATAACTATGTAACGAAAACGAACGGTGAGGCAGAGAAGGCTTTGAGTATTATTAGAAATGGGTTGTTGAAGCACGTACTCGGAGCTCCATCTACTACTATTAACAACAACCCGAGAAGGGCGGAATGGGTCCTAAGTGAACGTACGGTAGATGCTGAAGGTTCATTCCATGCGACTATGACTTGTATTGCTGCCGACTTCATTGTAGAAGCGGGTCCCAATGACCCCAAATTCTTCGAAAAGGCATGTCGAATGAAAAAATCCCTGTACGGGTTTGGAGTTGTTACATCGCATTCAAGACCGCACGACATGCTCTCGAAAGGCTCTGCGGTTCAAGCACTCGTGTTCGATGACGAACCGCAAATTGTACCTATACCTGCGGAAGATGAAAGAATTGCTTACATTGATGAGCTGCACGTAGCTTACTTTGCAATCGAAACATTTATGAAAATGCAGGATGCATATCAAGAGACAACACCTTTCGCTGTTGACAAGAAATGCCAGTTCACTTCCGGATTTATTTATGTTGACGTCCACAAGCCATTTCAATTCTTGAAGCTCACGGACTCTGTCAGAAGAGTTGGACTAGTTCACGCCTGTCACAGTGACCGTACCACACAATGTCTTAAACCCGAAGAGAATAATTTGAGTTGCACTGCCTCTATCATGGAGGGGAATATCTTCTACTGCTTATCCAGGCACGACGGTTACCCTCCTCGAATGGCTTAGTTCTCCGCATGTGTTCCCTGACTTATCGCTGCGTTGAAAATCGGAGCGGCCGTAGTTCCGGATGAGCAAGGAGTCGACGGTGATGACCATCGCAAGATTGCAAAGCGACTAGTCGAAGCGCAGGCGCTTGAGAGACTGGAGAGCGTTATCGAAGAGGAAGAAGCAGAACCGGCGGACAACGCTAATCCCCAATTACCGGAAGGCAATGAAGTCGCCCGGAGATTGGGGGGTGGAACAGAATCAAAAGCTGCTCGGAAAAGAGGAAAAAAGCGGAGAAGGAAGCTGAGTCGCAGCGCCGTGTTGAGGCGGAGCAGGCCAGCATCGCTACATGCGCAACGAAGATGCGTACAACGCACACACCAGTAATTCGCACAACCACGCTTGCACGCCGCAGCCCGACTTCCTTAACACCGAGCTCGGTGTAGCTCTTCAGCGCGACGAGCCGCAAGCGATAGGGAGTTTCCCAAGGAGCCGCTTGTGATCATTCGCGCGCCGCACGGCCCGTGCGACGTGCGGCACGGCCAGAAGACGAGGGCCGAATTAAAAATAGATGAAAGACGCCATTGTAGAAACAGCCAATTAAACCACGTAGCACACATACGTTTCACTCTCCGATGTCTTTCGACATTTCCGAACTCCCGACACAATATCGCACTACCGCTCGTAACCTGCACCCAGCTGCAACATTATCTGGCCTCCATGACTCCCACTCACCGCGCCTCCCACGGCTGAATTCTACATCTGAGCGTGGGAGGAAATCCTCTGGATCGTTTCATGCAGGATGGCGATCAACAAACCCCACACAGGCTCGCTCACGGCTCGGAGCTTGGCAGCAATTACTCACCATGTATCGAATGTGTTTTCTTCTTCACGGTTTCTTCACGCTATACTACTTCATATTTTCCAAACATCACTACTACGACAGCGAGATGCGTGCTATTCACGCCGATGTCGAAAAGCTTCTCCGTGAAACCAGCAATTCCATCCTCAGTGAAAACCTCGTAGAAGCGGTACTTCCTGACAGGTTTAACGAGACACTCAATCATAATCTCAGTACGCACAGATTTCAAACGAACATGCTCTTCTCCAAAATTGTCTTTAGAATCCGTCCCATCGTTTCCCACCTTCATTGATATGTACACATCCCAGTCCGCATCGTCCACCCCAAACGTGTCCTCCTCCACATGTTTCTTCCCACGCCCTCTCCCTCGTCCCCTCCCCTGGCCCCTCATTCTTCCCTTCCCACTTCCTCTCTCGCGCCCCTTTGAGTTCCGTCGCCCTGGGTCTTCGTCGAAACCTGCATTGCTTCCTGCTTGTTGTGCCAACAACCTCATTCGTTCCCTTGCAGCCTGCCACCGCCGATCCCACCTCGCTTCGCGCGCGGCGTCCTTTCGATTTAAACGCTCAGCTAGCTCATCTCGCTCCGTTCGCAGTTCGGTCAGATACTCTTGTGGCCTCTCCATGCCCATCTTCTCTATATCCTCAGCCTTCCTCTACGCTTCCGCCTTCGCCGCGAGCTTGAACCGTGCTTCCGTAGCCCCGCAAAGCGCCCCCTCGTGCCGCTTTTGCTTGAGTTACGGCGCGCTCAGCTCTGACATCAACAGAAGCTCGTCTGCTCGTACGCGCTTCCACCCCGCCACCTCCGCTGCCCTTGCCTTTCCCGCGCTCAATTTCGCACGTTCGTCATACACGAGCAGCTGCCGCTTGTCGATCTCTTGGTTCAGCGCTGTCGACGATTCCCACTGTCCGACGCACATGGAAATGTAGTACTTGTCCTCATCTATATCCCTCATATCTTCAATACACAACCTCCTCCAGTGTATACGATGTATCCACTGGCTCTGCCTCTGTCCCCGACACATCCTTATCCCTTCCGCCGGCTCTTGACATCTTCCACCGTGTCCACTGGCTCTGCCTCTGTCCCCGACACATCCTTATCCCTTCCGCCGGCTCTTGAATTCTTTTTATCCTGCATTAACTTATTCAACCTCCTCCTATTATCAATTCTCGCCTGCTCCTCCGCGCTCGTCGCCGTCTTATCACTCGCCTCCCCAGTTTCCACCTTGACTGTCTTTGACACTTCGTCAAAGTTATCTGGTTCCTCTCTAATTTTCTTCCACTCGGCATCATAGCATGGCGCATGCGGGCGACATACGGTGGGGTTTCTAAGATTGGCATGGAGGAGCCTGAGAAGGCGGCCACAATGTGGACGACCCGAGATCGAAGATGAAGTCTTGCGAGTTGAGATGAGAGGGCGGGGCGCGGGGCGCGGTAGGCAGAGGGGACGGTGAAGGGGGGCGGAGGAGGGTCGATCAGATACACATCAGGGGGTGGGCGGATGACTTCTTTTTGCTCGACCATGGCGGGGGATGTGCGTGGTATTTGGGGTAAGTCGGCAGGGTTGCGCACGACTTCGGAATCTGGTTGCGGAGAGAAAGGACGGGACGAAGCCCCGTTTGTCCTTTGGAGACTTCGGGAAACAAAACTTGGGGGTCTTGCCTGCCACGTGTAAAAAAAGACGAGCGTGCTTTTTCATGACGAATTCATAGTGATAGGAAGCCTTTCCCAAGGCTCAGACTACTGTACCGAAATGAAGCCTCTGGTACCTGGGATACTAATTGAGGTCCTCTGGGACATCAAATTAACCAAAGGGGAAGGACGAAGGCGAGGAGAGAGAACGCTTGCATCCCTCTGGTGGCGGGCAGAGTTGGTAACTAAGGAAGTGGTCGAGGGAAGAGTGAAAGGGAAACTGAAATACGTGGCAAGGGAGGGGTTCGATGAACAACAAGCGATGGTGTGGATTCTTCCTGATTATATTCGCTTGGTGGAAGATGACGCCACTCAGTTGCGGTGGCGTTATTATGAGTGCCCAGGACAAGTGAGCTATGAAACAGATGGAGAAAATTTTATTCGCCAGAGCGAAAATGGTGTTGGTGATGGGGAGGCGGTACAAAATTTGCGAATGTATAGCGTGGAGGGGAAAGTGGCTACGCTTTTATCTCGAGTTGAAGAAATCGAGCGCATGGTTGTTGGCCAGTTTCAATTCTTTTCTTGGATCGAGTCTGCATCAACGGCAGAACGGCAATGTGCACGTCTCCTAAATACTTTGAGACAGAAAACATTGGTACTCATCCAGAAGCCGGTACCAAACTTCAAACCGCGACAAGGGGATACGGATCAGGACACATACTACGAAGAGAGCTCTACCGGAAGCATTCGTTCAGTGGTAGACTGCACCTTGGAAGAGTATGAGAACTTGGCCCGCGCTGTTCATTCGTTGTCCGATTCTGCCCAGTTCAAGCCCTCGTTCCAGGAAACCCAGTCTCCCGCAGCGTGCACCGAGCTCGCAGAGATAATTTTCCCATCATGCAAAGATTTGTGCACAGTTATTGGCATAAAATCTGTCGTGGACATGAGAAATATTGTGCGACGGAGGAAAGGAGGAGGAAAGGAGGAGGAAAAGAAGGAACCGTGCATGAAGCAATTCGCATTATGGGGTTGTATGTCGCAGATGAGACCGATGAGAATTCGGCGGCGGCACTGCTGGTGGGAACATGTATGCCATACGTTCGTCGCAAGGCGACGGTCGATGCCCTTGTCCGAAAGAGCCGAGATTTCGATTTTCGAAGTATGTCGTACACTCACCCTCTCTCACGTTCATCACTTCAAGCAGTTGATCTTGTAAGCAAGGTTTTCGCGGCAAGGCTTTCAGCAACACCGAGCGAGGTGTCGGAGGACGAGGCTGTAAAGACTGTTTTCTCGCAGTTGAAAACTTTCTCTTTGCGGTGGCGTCCGATGGTTCCCTCGAACAGTCGATTCTGGAGTACAGCTACATCCGTTTCTGAACACGTTTGCGGGTCTCTCGAAGTAGAGCTCCCCTACTTCATTATTAGAGGCTTTCAGACCGTGTCCGAAGTCAGCTATTTGGTTACAGATGAGTACTTGACGCACGTATTTTGTACAAAGGGTCAACCACACATGAGCACCTAGTCACGTATGTCGTCGTAGACACATCTATGAATTGTCAAAGTCTCAGAGACTTCAAAAAGTTGTCGAACTTTTCAGCACAAACGCGTTAAATGATTCAGTGCAAGGCCATTTGGTAATTTTTTTTGTGGTTGAGATCTTACATGTTATGACATGGAGCTCCTCTGACGCTGGGATATCCTGGCGGTTGGACATGATGCGAGTTGGGCTCTTACTGCGAGGCGTGCGGGTGGTACGTCTGATCGTGGGGTGGATACTGTTGGTAATGAGGTTGGTGTGCGTACGGCTGGGGTTGGCGGGGCGGATATGCAGGTGTATGGACCGGGGGAGACTGTTGATGAGGTAGAGGGGCGGATTGGTGGTTCGGGTAGGCGGGAGCGAAAGAGTAGTTGTTCTGGACGTTCTTGAATGTGCCGAGGACCATCTTCACGGCCAATTTGCACGGGTTACCCGCGACGGAGCAGTCTCCGTCCATGCTTCGTTTACCAGAGCGATGAAGAGTCCGACACCTTCTACGTACGTACGCCGGAGGTCAGTTTTTTACCAACGATAGCCGTAGTGGAACAGTGTGGAATTGTGGAAGCGCTGCAGATGAGCGTGTGGAGCATGTCGACAATCTTGTGCGAGGTATTACTGACTGGAGGAGTAGCCAGAAGTTGGCGGTTGGACATGATGCGAGCTGGGATCAACTGCGAGGAGTTATCGCCATCCTTCGAGCCCTCTCGTCCCTAGCAACCCTATTGTAGGCGTTCGTAGGGCAACCGCAGTGTGATCGGGGGACTAGGGGTGCAATCGTAGTATTTACCTAGTATTTACGTAGTGTGTATGTAACAGTAGGTACAGCAGGGCGGATATCTGGGTCAATCGTGCAGTGCTGTCGTATCACATGCGGAGTGCCACCGCAGTAGCATCCCCGCGCCGTTTCTTGTGCGGAGTGCCACCGGAGTGGCCTTCCCTCATCTCTTCATAGCTCGTCGAATTTCGCAAGTCGGGTGCCGTTATTCTTCGTCTGCAAGAAGCCCACTGGCTGTTGGACCGTGATCCGAAGAGCGCCGTCAGCTGGATGACCGTCAGCTAATACTACTTCGCGTGCGGCAAGACTGAGGTGGCGCGCCGGTTTCTGCACGAGGCTACTACGCTGGATGCAGGCTTGGCACCAGCGTGCGTCGCCGTGGGGCATGCGTGCGGCCTCGACCTCGATGTTTCACTAAGCCGCGACGCGCCATCGTGGGCCGCACGGTCTCCATCCTCGTCGTCTGCTGCCTGCTCTACTCTAGCGTCCTTTCCCCCCGCGCGCACCATGCAACACCCCCGCCCCCGCAACCTCACCGCCGCCCTATCCCCTACCGGCTACCACCCGGCCACGATCCCCCACACGTGTGTGGTCACCCGCCGTCCAAACACCGTCCAAGACACGACGCCCTGTGCCGCCTGGGCCTGGCGGATGCGCTCCTTGACATCGACGCCCAGGTGATCCGCGGCTAAGCCCTCTTCCTGGGCCCGCGAGACGAGCGCCTGCCGTACCACCAGCCTTCCAGAACAACTAACTGGTCGTATACCTGCTGGCCATCGCGGCCGACTGGCTGCAGGGGCCCTACGTCTACGCGCTGTACGCCGAGTACGGCTACGGGAAGAAGGAGATCGCCCAGCTCTTCATCGCCGGCTTTGGCTCGTCCGCCGTCTTTGGCACTTTTATCGGCTCCATCGCCGACAAGTATGGCCGCAAGTTTAACGTCCTGGTTTTCGTCATCACGTACGCCCTGTGCTGCATGAGCAAGCACTCGCCGAACTTTGCTACCTTGATGCTCGGCAGGCTGCTGGCGGGCATTGCTACCAGCATCCTCTTCTCGGCCTTCGAGTCGTGGATTGTGTCGGAGCATAACAACCGCGGCTTTGATCCCAACCTCATCGCCGACACTTTTTCAAAGGCCCAGTTTGGGAATGCTGTCGTCGCCATTGTCGCAGGCCAGATTGCTGGCATGGTCGCTGCCCAGTTTGGAAAGGTCACCCCGTTTGATACGGCCGCTGTCATCCTTGCCGCCACGGGCCTCATTGTCATGTTGTCCTGGTCCGAGAACTTTGGCGATAGTAGGCAGACCGTCACCGGCGGCTTGCGCAGTGCCTGGCATATGATGATTGCCGATGAGAAGATCTTGCTTGTCGGCATCTTTAGTGCAATGTGCCTGGCAGGCCGCGAACACAGTCCGACGGTCAAACAAAAAGAAGAAAAACAGCAACAGCAACAACCACTGCCGATGGCACGCGCTACGGAGCGTTCGAGACTCCCTTTCCCCTTGTGCGGGCTTGCGGTCCACGGTAGATCAACTCCGACGGGGGGTTAAGGAAAGATGCCTGGCCCGGGAGGATAATGGTGGTAGAGACTTGTGAAGACTTGAGCGCTCGACAAGTGCGGGTTGGGCTTGTCTACGAGGATGTAACCGCGGTTCGCTGGGTTGTAAGGCCAATGCTCGACGTGCGTCTTCAGCACCTTGTGTATAATTCAAGGTCTTTGACGGGGGCTTGTTCAGCACTACCCGACGGGATCGTAACCGTGTAGCAACGCTACTACCGACGTGTTGCCCGATGGCTAAAAACACCCTCACCAGCGCGATCGCAATCGCGGTAGGTGGTACCAACTCTGTCTTGTACAGTAAGACCTTCGACGGAGGCGTCGTCGCAACAGCTTTCCGACGGAACTTGAAACAGTAGCAGCGCTACACAACATGTTGCCCGATGGCTAAAACACCTACACCGGATCGGTCGCAACCAACTCCAGTGGAACCAACACAATTAAGGGAAAAATAGAGGTAGAGGTAGAAAAGAATAGGGAAATAAAGGAAAAAGAAAGGGGAACCCCCGAGCGCAAAGGATATCGTAATCTGTGGTAAAAGGGAGCGTCTTGGGAAAGACGGACTTCGACCAAGGCGATATTCAACTTTGGCAACTCGGGTTACCTTTACTGACTTGGTGGTCAGAGGGCTAAAGTATATATCGCCCCGCCGGAGTCACTACAGTAGCTCGCGGCGCTAGATCCTAGATCTAATCTAGTGTCAGCAAAATTGATGCCAACTAATTAACTAAATAAAATAAAACAATTAAAAATTAAAACTGTGCAATTCTTTCCAGCACTCCCCCAACCCGGACTACTTTTCATACCCAAATATTTTCCTTTCTTTTCACCCCCCTTTCCAGGTGCGTATTGCACTACACAGACGCCGAAGGGCCCCGACGGAAACGACAGCGCCGAGGATAGCGTGAAGGGCGGTTCAAGAACAAAAACCGACCTCCACGACGCGCGCAAAAACGGGACGTACGGACGTGCAGGGCGCGTCGTAACGACAGAGACGCCGGAAGGAGTGAATCGCGAGGTAAACAAACGCTGGCGAGTTCGGAGTAAGGGGGGGTTTTGCGATACGTCACGCGGAGAGGGTATCCGTAGGGCGCAGGACCTGCCGCATAAGACAGAACCACCGATCGGTCGTGGTAAGGAGAGGACTGCGGGCGATTCGGAAGAGGGATGCCGCCTGCCGTGACAGTCTACCGACCCCCAGCGGAGGGCACGACCGACGGCGGCCCTACGTCCGGCTCCGACGAGCCGGGAGGAGCCACACCCGCTCGCGAAGGAGAGCGAGGAGTGCTCATGACGCTTGCGGGAGGAATATACCCCGTATTAATACGGGGTCGCGGCGGACGAAGTGAGAGAGCCGCGACAGGGGACACGAGAGAAAGGGAGCGCGGCGCAAGGCAAAAGAGGCAAGGCGGACGTATCGATGAAGGGAAAGGACCCCCCCTATTTGCGAACGTGAACGCGGACGTTCACGCTTGAGGGGGGGCCGTGTAGCATAACCGCCGGCTACTGTACTATACATTAGAATTAGATCTAGCGCTGTAAGGTACGGACCTTACAGCGTGCGCGCACGCATACCTTACAGCGCGCGCGCACCAACACGTGTACCCCACCTGGAGCACACGTATGCTGTCAGCCCCGACGGCTGACAGCGTTACAGTGCGGGCCGGCCCGCACTGTATACAGTAAACCGACTACAGTACAGTCCGTACTGTACTGTAGACGGTTAATTAACTTGTACAATAAATATAGGGAGCGACCGCCGGCGGGGAGGGCCAGGACTGGCAACCCTCCACCGACGGTCGACCACCCAGCTTACTCTACTCACACCGCCGTTCCGCGAGTAGTTACCACCGAGTGGGTAGTGGACGCGCGCGACACCGCGGCGAGCTGCGATCCGCCTCCGCCCATCAGTACCGGATCGTCAATCGGTACTGCTCCGGGGCGTCGAGGCGTCGATCCGCTCGCCTACGCGCGCGTCCCCGCCGACCACGCTCTACCACCCGCTACCGGCCCGCTTCCGGTGGCGTTGGTTGGTTCAAGACCCTCGGTACGCCGATCCGGGGTCTTCCGCCGAACATCGCAAACACTCCTCCGCCGTGTGTGGGGTGTTTACGCGACAGTGCGGTCAAGTTGTAGTTGTTTGACCTTGTTGGCAAATCGCGTTTGGTGCATAATGAATCCGTACTCCGTGCGGTCTATTTCGATTCCGGCGAACGTAATTGAGTCAAACTCTCTCTCCTTCGATTGAAATCGTCGCTCTGTAAGTCGAGAGGCCATTTCAAAAGCGGGGGTGCCAGCACCTATTGTGTCATCTACGTACGCACCAGTAATACCTGATAGCTCGTCGTGAATTACCTTGAAAAACAGAGAGAGGTCGCCAGTGGTATGCGTCATACCGAGTTCTTCTGTCAAGTGTCTGGTAAACGTGACGTGCCAATAGTCCCCTGAGTCTGAAAGGCTGTACAGGGGCTTAAGGAGGCGCAACAGGTGGTTATGTGACAGTCTAAATTCGCGGGACGGTTTCACATAGACCTCTCTCATCAACTTGTCGGCTGATTGTAGGTAGGCCTGTGACACGTCTTGGGACCAGATGCGAAAACCGAAAATGGCTGCAATACCCACGAGCACGCGAATGGAAGATTGGCGCAAATTTGTGCTGTCGTGTACCAATAGGGTTTTTTTCGGTGTCGGTATGTCCATGGACAACATATCGCGCCTTGTAGCCTTCTTGTTCAGACTTCGCATTTTTGATTGCAAGGACAAAACGACCGCCCAAAATATTTGCATTTTCGGGAGCGTCTTCCGAGCAAACAATTTCGTACACTCCGCGTTTGGCGAGTCCTTCCATCTCTTGTTTTTTTGCCTCATCAAACATGCCCAAATGTGCACGGGGATCGGCAGGATGAAGAACCTCAGTGACAAAAACACCTGGACGTAGATCAGAACGGAACTGGGCCATCCCGTCAAGGAGTCTGTGCAGCGCCTTATCTCCATGTCATTGTGGTGCGGGAACAACTTGGACAATATTGAACTGTTTCTCCGTACCCTTCCGGTCTACAAAAACTTGCTTTTCGATGATCTTTTCGACGGTATATGGACCTTGCCATTCGCGCTCGTTTTCACGGTAAACTAACACATCGTCGCCAGGCTCGATATTGTACTTTGTCGCGGGTGGGAGTTCAGCCTTGAGTGCACGTGTGATGCGGAGCTCAGCTGCAATTGTGGCCATTTCCTCTCGAGCTGCCTGCAGGGACTGCATTCGCTCTTTCTGTGCAGGGAGAGCTGAATTTAATACAGGAAAGGCGGGTTCGACACCAAACACTAGTTTCGAGGGGATGTGTCCATCCGGTCCGAGGGTGTCGTTGGCACCTTTCACTGCCAGCCGCAAAGCAACCTCGGGATCCAGTTGGGGATACTGTGTTCGCAGTACGCGAAAGATGCGTCTGATAGGAGCGTGATCTCGTTCGCCCACACCAAGCGAGTTGTGCGATTCTACCTCTGACAGTCGGAGCTCAATACCATGCATCAGGGTAACATCCTCCTAAAATTTTGAAGTAAAAACGGACCCCTGATCGGCGCGCATGCGGTTAGGATACCCCACGTAAACAGAAGACCGTGCTTCGACAAAGGCGTCCCACACATGGCGGGCAGACTGTCCCTTGAGAAGGGAAACATTCTGAAAATTTGTGTGGGTGTCAACAACGTGGAGAATTGGATTCCCTTCAATCCAAAACAGGTCTAAGGCAACCTCCTCGATGAACACAATCGTGTCCGGCGGCATAGAGACTCGAAATCGATATGGTCTCGATGAGTGCTGCTTACAGCCACGACAGGCCGACGCGATCTCCTCTAGCACCCGCATGGTTTCGGCATTGACCCCCTCTCGTCGGGCTCTGCGCAACATTCGGTACAGGCGCTGCGCCTGAGGATGAAAGAAATGTAGATGCAGACGTCTCAGTTCGGGGGTGGTGAACAGTGCCTCTGGTGTGTGCCATTTCACGAAGAGGTGGCCATGATCGCGTGTGATTGGCATTGACCAGCCAGTGGTTGTGCATACCAGATTATTTTTGACGTTGTCAGCCAAAAGCTTGTGGCTATCTAGAGTGTCGAGGCCGATGAGCAATGGGATATCAGCTGAGACCACATCAACGGAGAGAGGTACGAAATATCCAGAGGCGAATGGTAACGGTATCTCCATGGTTCCGAGGCTGCTTCTGATACCATCACCAAACTTGTAGGAAAACGGTGACGGCTGGAGATGCATTGGTGTGCCAGACGTTTTGCAGTAAGCCTTCGCCTGCGCATAACCAATAACACTCTTTTCAGCCCAGTGTCTAAACAGGCTCCGCGGAACCGACTGGAGCCATAAACAGATAACGAGCGCGATTCAACCGACATAGCACGCTTGAGGATGCGGGCCGAATAGTGCGGGCAATGTGTGACGCCTGCGTATCGACGGAGGCGAACGAACAGTCGAGCGGGTATTGGACGGCGGAGGTTATGATCCGATTTGTCTGGTGGTACCTTGTGCCTAGGTGTAGGGACTTGGCGGCAATACAAGCCCCTCATTAAAAATCCGACTCACAATCTTCGCCTTACACAGTGGCATCAGCGTCGAACGAAACTCTGCTTTGCGTGTGCTGGAAAGATGCCTCCTTGAGATCGTCATGCAATTTTGATTGAGTTTTTGCGACGTTAGACTCAGGGTCTTCATCGTTGTCGCTGCCATACTGGGTGGCATGGGATAGCAAAAGAGCTTCACTGAGTTCAGATGAGAGCTCATGTACAATCTCAGCGGTATTAACTGTGGCACTTCCGGTGGAATTCTTGTGAGATCGAGCCTTCCTGCGATTTTCCATAACGCGTTCCATATCTAGGGGTTGCTTACAGCGGAACCAGCGACAATCCGGCAGGCCGCAATTGTGGCACGTTCCGACGGCGGGGTTACTGTACGGAGCATTAAATGTCCCCGGCGACGCGGTGCCACCGAATGTTGCAGGTGGCGGAGTGCGTGTGTGCACATTGGAACGCGGCACAATACTGCGACTGCTCGTAGGTTGGCGCGCATATCGTCCTTGTCCTGCGTAGTTTGTGTTGACAGGTGCCCTCCAGCGAGATTGACGGAATCCGGATGGAGTGATATTTTCTCTAGAAATGGCATGAACAACAGACTGCTGCTGGGCGTTTTCTAGTTGGTCGACAAGTTCTTTGTACTTGAGGGACGGGCTGTATGAGTTCGAAAGCACAATGAAGGCCCAATTGCGTCCTTTGACTGCTGTTTGAAGGAACAGGCGTTTTGCACGGTCTGTTTGACACTCAGTGTGTGACATGGGAGCGAGGCGGTCGATCTCCTGAACAACTTTGCGTAAGGCTTCTGTTTCAGTGCACCCCTCCTTCTCAAAGGTAGCGATACACAATGCCTGCAGACGGTTTGACATGCGCTCCTTGCGTGCAGCGGAAGAGTAACGATTGTTAAAAAGTTGTACTACGGCACCCCAGTTTTCATATTTTCCTTCAATCTCATTAATATAAAATTGTAGAGCGCCATCCTCCAGAAGATGATGCATGTGTCTAACTTTGTCAACTGCACGAATATTGTTGTCTATGCACAGGAGGTTGTGGCAGGCAAGTCTTGGTCGACCAGTCTTGCTCTCCATCTCCAGTGAACTTCTGTTTCACATAGCGATACGCATTACTGAGGATAGCGGTAGGAGTATTGCGAGTTGAATATCCTGATGCAGGGTTGATAGTGGCTGGGACGCCCGGAGAGGGACTCGCTCCGCGTGGGGTTCCGGGCATTGAAAGAGGAAATGGTGAAAGCGGGTGGTTGGACCCGGATGATGGGGAGGCTGGATGCCATTCCCCGCGTTTGACAGCGTCAAATACGCCGAGCGCCTTACGGCGGTTCTCTTGGAACCCATCACCACTCCAGATGGCACATATGACACGACGTGCAATGAAAACACCGGACTGGAAGTTCTCGGGGGTATCAATAAGTCGATCATTGAGAAATTTGCGGATTGTTTTGTAGACCCCGTAGTTGCAGACTATGTCCGGATGCACGAACTCCATGACTAAAACATCTTCACGAATGGCGGCAAGGAGAGCGTCTTCCTTCAGCAATGGGACTTCTGTCGCATAGCCAACAAAGAGGTTTTGTAATCCCTCTTGTTTCGGAGTCGAAAGTCTCAAATTGCCCCAAGGGGCAGTGTTCGGAGTACTTATCTTGGTGAGTGTACGTGTTGGTATCTTCTCTTATTCTCGGGGAATTTCTGTTGGAAAAATGCCCGTAAGGGAAAGGATCGCGTACCCTTTATTCCGGAATGTCGGATAAACCGTCCGATTGGGTGGTACTAGAGTGGACCCGCAGCGAGTGACGGGGGCTTGTGTCTTTGACTCAGGCAGCAAGCTTGCGCGGAGCTTGCGCTGCCCTCGAGAGCGCGAGTCGGGCGAGGCGGAACAGCAGATCCCACGCAGGTGAGGGCTGCGAGTTGTTGCAGTGTGCCAATAAGTTGATGTTTATTCCGTCCTACCCTTTCTATTTCATGCTGTAGCTCGAAGTTCGCTCTTAAGATATTTCCTGCCGTTCTCTCTTGCTCAATTGACTGTTGGTTGTCAATTGAGCAAGACAGACAGCTCTAAATCCTCGACCTTTCATCATCTCCTTTTTCTCTACTGTAGCCCTCATCATTCAACGTAGATGAATTGCAAATTGGATCAATGCACACAGAATCTCGACATCGGATGGGGCATCATAAAGGTCTACGTCAATACAGCTCGACAGTACCTGTAACAAGTCGGTAAGGATCTGCGCGTGCGCGGTATGTCGGAAATGTTGATCCGTTTACGTTGGACATCGTCGGCTGCGTCGACCTGATCCCTGTCTTGGACAGCTGTCTAACAGTAATTCAAGGTATGATAATCTATGTTCACCGAGAATCCCCTGCATGACCCTAACTCACACTTGTGGAATTACTCAATTCGGCATTATTGCGCGAGTCCTCTCTGTACCGTAATTAGTCTCACCGCTAAATAATGACACAACCGAAGTGGTGTGAGTGTGGTTTATGGAGGTTGGCGCTTGTCGACCAAATCTTTGACTAAATTTAGTGTGTCACTATTGTACACGTGGCCACGCGGTCCTGCTGACCTGTCCTGTTTTTGAACAAGAGGACGGTGTGTCATTCGCACTGCCATCTGAAGAAATGTGCGCAAATTCCGGCAGATACGGCAGGTGGCGCTCCGGCGTTTCTCAGCGGGTGTGAATCTTGTGCGCCAAAAAAAGTAAAAAAGAGATAATAATAGCACAGGTGCCAGCATCAGGCTGCAGAAGGAGCGGTGATTTGGCGCAAGATCGGTCACTTTCAAATCGCGCATGAAACGTGAGCCCGCCCTCACCCGCCCTCACCCTCCTACCCTCCCACATCCCTGCAAGTCGCTTTTATCTGGCCCGCGCGGCGGATCAACCCCGCCTCCTCCCCGCCTCTTCCTCGCGCCCCGCCCCACCACCCACCCCTCTTTCCTTCGCCCGACTCTATTCTCACCCGCCTCTACGGCCTCGTCCTCCGACGCCATTGCTATCTGCATCCCATCTCTTCCTCTCCTCGTCCCTGCGATACCGTTTCCTTGCAATGGCCAAGCTCGGTCTCCCCGCTGTTGGCGACCTCGTCGAGCTGTGGTTCTCCGGTTACGACCAGTACTATAATGGCGTTGTCAAGTCCCTCGAACCACCCAACGCATTCAACGTCTTCCTCGATGACGGAACCACTTGGCCCGTTGACCGTGTCAACAACATCTGGCGCCACACTGCCCCGCAGCCGCCATCTGCTTCTGGTCCGACCCCTGACACCACCGCGCCCCCCTCATCATCCATGCCCCAACCTCCGGACCCAAAAACAGATGATCCCAGTCCGATGGAAGACATCGATGACACACGCGCTCCGCTCCAAGCCTCAACCCCCACTCACACTCCAAGCACTGCCACCGGCGCCCCAGCAGAACCCACTTCACAAAAAACACCTTCTTCGCCGCAACCACAGCGCCGCAAGTCTGGCCGCGCCTTCCGCAAGTCTACAGGAGGGCCGCCATCCCTACCTGCTCGCCCCGTTAATCCTGACGCGGACCCAGGCCCCACGCCTTCCGCCGCTCCGGCCCCGCCCTCGCCGGGCGCCAAATCTGTTCCCCCAGCTAGAGTCACAAGGCAGCGTGCCTCGCAAGATCAAGAGACACCCTCCAAGGCTTCTCCTGTCCGTGCTGTTCGTCGCGGCCGCCCGCCGGCTTCAGCGCAGAAACGCTCCGCCCCCCACACGCCCGTCGTTACCTGGAATGAATCTCCAGATAAACGAAGGAAAATCGTGGCTAGTGGGGACGTTGCTAATGGAGTGCGACCATCCCCAATAGTGGAAAGAGTCACACGTAGTGGTGGTCGGAAAGAAGAAGAATCCGTTGAGAAATTATCTACAAAGGCTGTCACGGCCATTGCCGTCGAGGCAGCTCTTGCCAGTGCAAAAGCTGTGTTTAAACCCCTTAGTGATCAGCTAGCAGCACTTCGCACTGAACTGGAAAACGTCAGCGAAGCAGCAAGGCGTGCTGCCGACGAAATCCCCCTCGAAGCGTCCAGGAAGAGGCGAGGGAAGTCCGGCTCTAGTCCCGTTTCTGCTGCTGCGGATGCTTTGCAACTTGATTTGTCCGAGCTCTTAGGTGGTGGTGAGGCGAGAATTCGTGCGTACGCCAATCTCAGCGACAATGAATTTGAAAACTTTCACAAGCTCATTGAAGACCAGCGAAAAGGTCTCAAAGAATTTGATCGCATCCTCCAAGCTGCGAAGGAGTTGGGCAAGAAAGCAGAAAAGAACGCTGCCAGAGATGCCCGCGCAGGTAGAGGCAGGAGTCGTCGAGGCTGAGCATCAACTGAAAAGTTATGATTCGCACCCTCACGACTTTGTCGAAGAGTGCTTTGAGAGAAACTCTCGCATGTGCGATTCTTTGTATCAGACCTCAACGTTTGACGAGCAAGTTCACAGGGCGAGATGCTTTCGCGATCGCACCTGTGCTTTTGAGACGATTTCATGCTCCCCATTTCTGCTTAAGTGTGTAAAGTGCCGCTCGCGTATGTACCGACGTTGCAAATGCCGTTCGGTGTGTGCCACGCGAAGTCTGCTGTCAACGAGGATTGGCCTGCAAACCAGTTTATGCCTGATGGCGACCCACTCATGCACACAAAATCAGAAGCTATGATGTAAAGAACGTACTCCTGTTGGATTTTTGGATGATTCAAGTGACCCTTGCATTTCAAACGTGTCTTTGTCTATGTGAAATTTTACTGCCGCTCACAACAGGGGATTGCCAGAGTGAGGAAGGTCTTAGGGCTAGCTGACAACTTCACTCGGTTTGCCCCATGGAATGCAACCGAAACAACCTTTGAGTACAATGTTCTGAGCGAAGAGCGAGCGAGACCAGAGGTTACAGGTGTCGACCACAGGACGTGAAGTCCTTTCGGGTCAGTTCCATGGCACGACATGATGTAACAGTCCTTTGTCAGAGTGATTGAGCGTTGACTCGAGTTGATACTATTCGTTGTCTTTTAACTCTCTGTTAACGAGAATTGACACTGTGGTTGTGGTGAACTGGACGGTCCGCGTGCGCTCTCAACAACACGATTGTGACCGCAGCCTGCCACAAGATGAGACGGCTGTGTGAGCGATTGGAGAAAAAGTCGCAGCTCGATACGCGGTGTACCCATTGACAGGGATACAATATTTCGACGGCAATACAAAGGATATAATTTTTCTCCATTATGATGTACGGTATCTGCCTCACCTCAAGTACAGGCCTTCTGCGTGCTTGCCCTGGACCTGTTGGTAGCAAAACATACATCCATGGGCATATTTAACAGCGTGAAGTTCCGGACAGGCCAATTTTTTGTCGCCTTCCATGGTCATTTATGGTCGTGGTTGTGTTATATTTGCCGATGATGTTTCAGATGCTAATACGTGAAAGTATGCGTCAGTGTCGAACGCGACTCCGACGAGCGAGGCCTACAGTTTGAGGCAGACAAAGTCAATACTCAACGAGCGTGCACGCAGTACTAACACTTTGCACTAGTCCTTCGCTAAACGTTTTTGATGAAATGCTTCTCATTTAAGTGAGTGCGGCGTGATACCACCTACCAAAAAATCAGACATAACAGAATACAACGGCTATTACTACCATTTCACATCCTCCCATGTACACCTACTGAACACGCAAAGATAACAAACTTAGAACTTCATACCCTTCTTGAGACTCTCCTTGTACGACAAGATGTCGCCACGCCAGACCTTGACCCCTTCCTCTACGACCCAAATTTCTCTCGCCACCTGGCTAAGTAATCTAAAGTCATGAGACACCAATACTACACCGCCCTCAAAAGAGTTGATGGCCTCGGCAAGGGCATCAATGCCAGTGCAATCGAGTGCGTTGGTCGGCTCGTCCAAAAGCAAGATGTGTGGCTTGCGAATTGCAATCTCAGCAAAGACCAAGCGTGACTTGAGACCATCGCTCAAATGGCCAATCGGTGACAATTGGGCTTCGCCCGTAATTCCAAATCGACCTACCTCAGCCCGATAGCCTTGCAATGTTTCGTGCAACTTTGGATACCGCTGGCGAATGTACTCGACGGGAGAGAGGTTAAAGTCGAGCTGGTCGGCAGAATGCTGATGATAGCGGCCGACTCGCAAACCCGACTTGTGGGAGACACTTCCCTCGGTCGGAGAAAGCTTATGGACCATAAGGTTGAGCAATGTACTCTTTCCAGCTCCATTGGGCCCCACTAGAGAGATTCTGGATTCGCTGTCAACGCCAAAGCTAAGATCAGAATAAAGGTAATCCTGCTTCTTGCCAGAATAAGAAAAGGCAACATCTGAGAAACTTATCAATGGAGGTGCAAGTGTTCCACAACCCAGGAAAGTAAACTTGAAACAGGGTTCTTCATATGGTGGTTCCAAAAGGCCAGCTTCAACCATCTTATCGAGCTGTTTTTGCCTTGACTTTGCTTGGCGAACCAAGTTGGCGTATGTACCGCATGAGGCGATAAATTGTTTGATGTGTCTGATTTCTTCCTGCTGTTTCTTGTACAGCTTGAGCTGGTTGGTATCCTGTTCTTCCCTCGTGCGGACGTAGGTACTGTAATTTCCACCCCAGTACTTGAGGGATTGCTGCTGCATGACCATGGTGTCAGTGCAAACGCCGTCGAGAAAGTCCTGGGAATGCGAGACGACGATGAGAATTTTGTTGTAGCGGGAGAGATACTCCTCGAGCCAGACGCAAGCTGAAAGGTCGAGATGGTTTGTAGGCTCGTCAAGCAGGAGCATGGTGGGCTGGATGAACAAGGCCTTGGCAAGGGCGACCCTCATTCTCCAGCCTCCGCTCATATCCTTTGTCTTCTTCTTAATGGTGACCGAGTCGAAGCCCAAGCCGCAAAGAATGGTACTAGCACGGCTCTCAAAGGTGGAGGGGTCGAGCTCATCCAGGCGGTCATAAATATCCTGCAAGAGTTCGCTCTCGGGGCCGTCCTCTGTCAAGATGTCATCCGAGCGAGCCTCGAGCCTTGCGACCTCCTTCTTCGCCGAGTTGATGACATAATCCAGCGCCGACTCCTCGCTCGGCTGAGCCTCCTCCGAGAGCAAATGAATGTCGATATACTCGGGGATGGGGACCTGCCTCTCGGCGAGGACCCTCAAGAAGGTACTCTTCCCGCATCCGTTAGCGCCGATGAGGCCGTACCTCCTACCGACGGTGAGCTCGATCATGGTGTCCTCGATGAGGACCTTGTTGTGGAAGTTGAGCGAGAAGGCGCCGATCTTGATGTCGCGTGCGCCGTACACGGACATGAGGATGCCAGTGGCCGTGGTGGAGGTGTCTGTGACGGCCGCGTCGCCCAGCTCGGCGCGCACCGAGCCGCGCGAGCTGCGGGTGACGGTGGACGCGACGTCGTCCAGGGCCTTTCCGCCGCGGGCCTTGCCCGCGCCGCCCTTGGCCGCCGCGTAGCGCTTCTGCAGCGCGGCCACGGCGTCCGGGCCCGCCTTGGCCGCCTTCGCCTCC